>NW_027672016.1:600000-1140078 GCF_964165515.1 Mesoplodon bidens | reverse complement strand
TGGTAGGATCTCTCAAACATTTTTAAAGTACATGTCATTGATAAAGCTAAATACTCAAAGGTTGTGTAATACAACCGATTCAACATTGAGAAGAGTGAAATTATGCTGATTTGAAAACTATGGCAGGTCAGATTTTCTGCCTTATTATATAAGAATATTTCTCTAAAAAATACACATTATTTCAAAGACTTATTGGCTCTTTAATAAGTAAAGGGTATTTCAAATGGCTTTCTGCAAAGGAAGGTGAGATGTAGGTAATCACAGAAAGTCGAGGGGAAAATAGGTCCATATATACATTGCTATAGGGTGAACTAAGTCTTTAGGCCAGCAACAATGTAGAGCACCTGACCCTTAGAAACTTACAAGTTAGCTGGAATCTTCAAAAGTTCAAATCAGTATAAGTAAAAAGATTTATTAAAATGAAAATCCAAGTGTTTTAATTGACATCAGAATATCAAAATAATAAAACCTGAGAACATAGAAAGAAGAAAAATAACGATATGAGCAGCACTTAATACAACAGAAAACGAATAAAATTCAGGTGATGTAGTAAGCCCAAAGAATATTCTTTGAAAAGATTTAAAAGACACACTTTGATTAAGGAAAACAAAAACATAAGTTAAGAATATACAGAAAGAATCAGGACAATGTTATAGCAGAGTATATATGAAATGCCAGTAAATATGAACATTTCTGTAAAGTGGACCATTTCCTAGCTCCTAAAGTTTACCAAATCTGACACAAGAGGAAATCATCTAAGGTCATCATGTCTGCCCTTGGCATTCTCAGAAAGCCCTGGCCTCTGAATGCAGCATTTGTTGTCCATGGTAACCTGCGGAGAGTGGGCGGTGCTGAGGGAGGTTGGAACACTACCCTCACTGAGGGAGTGGTTGTGGCCTTCTCTGCTGTGACTGAACAAAGGGCGGGGGAGCAGGGGTCCCAGGGCTGGGCCCTCAGAACCCGGCAGGCCCAGTGGGGTGTCACAAGCATTTAGGCACAGGCCAAAGGGCGCCATCTTTGTCTGCACAGCTGCCCAAACTCTCACCTTTCCACTCAGGCCACCCTCTTACTTGAAGTGTGTGTGGAACCTGTCCGCCCAGTACACCTCGCTGCACAGCTAACCATACGTCTGAGCATCCTAGCTTCCTGCCCGTGGACCGAAGTTCGCAGGCAGATGGGTCCCTGTGACACACGTGGTGAGTCTCCTGCCCGGGCCACAGGCCGCCCACTGCCCCTGCCCCAGATCGGGGACCGCAAAGCAGCCCTGTCTGAATCCCCTGCCTCTGGAGGGCGTATTGGACCAACACTTGTAGAAAACGGGGTCCTCGAGGGCAACTCATTTTAGGTACACAAATAAATCTTTGCCGACTTTCTGCTGAAGCTTCCGATAGTTCACACCGATGCCTCTTACAAGGTCAGCTGTTTAGCTAAACATGAGCTCATGATCTAAATTTACACAAAAGGAAGAAATCAGCTACAAGGGGAGACAATCAGCAAAAACAATCAATACCAGAATTAGATTCCCTAGGCCATCCATCAGATGTTGGAATAATCAGGTGCAAGGCAGAAAGTATACACAAAACTGGAACTGAAACAAGGAACAAGGATGTTTTCAAAGAGTGGTAGGATCTCTCAAACATTTTTAAAGTACATGTCATTGATAAAGCTAAATACACAATGGTTGTGTAATACAACGGATTCATCACTGAGAAGAGTGAAATTATGCTGTTTTGAAAACTAAGGCAGGTCAGATTTTCTGCCTAATTATATAAGAAGATTTTTCTAAAAAATACACATTATTTCAAACACTTATTAGCTGTGAAATAAGTTAAGGGTATTTCAAATGGCTTGCCTGCAAAGAAAGGTGAGATGTAGGGAATCACAGAGACTCGAGGGGAAAATAGGTCAATATATACATTGCTATATGGTGAACTAAGACTTAGGCCAGCCACAATATAGAGGACCTGACCCTTAGAAACTTACAAGTAAGCTGGAATCTTTAAAAGTTCATATCTTTATAAGTAAAAAGATTTATTAAAATGAATAACCAAGTGTTTTAATTGATATCAGAATATCAAAACAATAAACCTGAGAACATAGTAAAAATATAAATAAAGATATGAGCAGAACTTAATACAATAGAAAACTTATAAAATTCAGGATATGTAGTAAGTCCAAAGAATATTCTTTGACAAGATGTAAAAGACACACTTTGATTAAGGAAAACCAAAACATAAGCAAAGAATATACAGAAAGAATCAGGACAATGTTATAGCAGAGAATATATGAAATGCCAGTAAATTTGAACATTTGTGTAAAGTGGACCATTTCCTAGCTCCTAAAGTTTACCAAAAGTGACACAAGAGGAAATCATTTAAGGTCATCATGTCTGCCCTTGGCATTCCCGGGACGCCCTGGCCTAAGAATGCAGCATCTGTAGTCCATGGTAACCTGCCGGGAGGGTGTGGGGCTGAGGGAGGTGGGAACACTGCCCTCACTGAAGGAGTCGGTGGGGCCATCTCTGCTGTGACTGAAGAAAGGGCAGGGGAGCAGGGGGCAGAGGGCAGGGCCCTCAGTGCCCGGCAGGCCCAGTGAGGTGTCACAAGCATTTAGGCCCAAGCCATAGGGCGCCTTCTTTGTCTGCACAGCTGCCCAAACTCTCACTTTTCCACTCAGGCCGCCCACTTAGTTGAAGTGTGTGTGGAACCTGTCCGCGCAGTACACCTTGCTGCACAGCTAACCATAGGTCTGGGCATCGTAGCTTCCTGCCAGGTGACCGAAGTTCGCAGGAGAGATGATTCCCAGGGTCACACGCAGATAGGCTCCTTCCCGGGCCACCGGCCGACCACTGCCCCTGCCCAAGATCGGTGGCTGAAAGCAGCCCGGTCTAAGTCCCCTACCCCTAGAGGGAGTATTGGACCAACACTTCTAGAAAACGGGGTCCTTGTGGTCAACTCATTGGAGGGACACAAATAAATCTTTGCCGACTTTCTGCTGAAGCTTCCGATAGTTCACACCGATGCCTCTTACAAGGTCAGCTGTTTAGCTAAACATGAGCTCATGATCTAAATTTACACAAAAGGAAGAAATCAGCTACAAGGGGAGACAATCAGCAAAAACAGTCAATACCAGTATTAGATTCCCTAGGCCATCCATCTAATGTTGGTATAATCAGGTGCAAGGCAGAACATATACATAAAACTGGAACTGAAACAAGGAACAAGGATGTTTTCAAAGACTGGTAGGATCTCTCAAACATTTTTAAAGTACATGTCATTGATAAAGCTAAATACTCAAAGGTTGTGTAATACAACCGATTCAACATTGAGAAGAGTGAAATTATGCTGATTTGAAAACTATGGCAGGTCAGATTTTCTGCCTTATTATATAAGAATATTTCTCTAAAAAATACACATTATTTCAAAGACTTATTGGCTCTTTAATAAGTAAAGGGTATTTCAAATGGCTTTCTGCAAAGGAAGGTGAGATGTAGGTAATCACAGAAAGTCGAGGGGAAAATAGGTCCATATATACATTGCTATAGGGTGAACTAAGTCTTTAGGCCAGCAACAATGTAGAGCACCTGACCCTTAGAAACTTACAAGTTAGCTGGAATCTTCAAAAGTTCAAATCAGTATAAGTAAAAAGATTTATTAAAATGAAAATCCAAGTGTTTTAATTGACATCAGAATATCAAAATAATAAAACCTGAGAACATAGAAAGAAGAAAAATAACGATATGAGCAGCACTTAATACAACAGAAAACGAATAAAATTCAGGTGATGTAGTAAGCCCAAAGAATATTCTTTGAAAAGATTTAAAAGACACACTTTGATTAAGGAAAACAAAAACATAAGTTAAGAATATACAGAAAGAATCAGGACAATGTTATAGCAGAGTATATATGAAATGCCAGTAAATATGAACATTTCTGTAAAGTGGACCATTTCCTAGCTCCTAAAGTTTACCAAATCTGACACAAGAGGAAATCATCTAAGGTCATCATGTCTGCCCTTGGCATTCTCAGAAAGCCCTGGCCTCTGAATGCAGCATTTGTTGTCCATGGTAACCTGCGGAGAGTGGGCGGTGCTGAGGGAGGTTGGAACACTACCCTCACTGAGGGAGTGGTTGTGGCCTTCTCTGCTGTGACTGAACAAAGGGCGGGGGAGCAGGGGTCCCAGGGCTGGGCCCTCAGAACCCGGCAGGCCCAGTGGGGTGTCACAAGCATTTAGGCACAGGCCAAAGGGCGCCATCTTTGTCTGCACAGCTGCCCAAACTCTCACCTTTCCACTCAGGCCACCCTCTTACTTGAAGTGTGTGTGGAACCTGTCCGCCCAGTACACCTCGCTGCACAGCTAACCATACGTCTGAGCATCCTAGCTTCCTGCCCGTGGACCGAAGTTCGCAGGCAGATGGGTCCCTGTGACACACGTGGTGAGTCTACTGCCCGGGCCACAGGCCGCCCACTGCCCCTGCCCCAGATCGGGGACCGCAAAGCAGCCCTGTCTGAATCCCCTGCCTCTGGAGGGCGTATTGGACCAACACTTGTAGAAAACGGGGTCCTCGAGGGCAACTCATTTTAGGTACACAAATAAATCTTTGCCGACTTTCTGCTGAAGCTTCCGATAGTTCACACCGATGCCTCTTACAAGGTCAGCTGTTTAGCTAAACATGAGCTCATGATCTAAATTTACACAAAAGGAAGAAATCAGCTACAAGGGGAGACAATCAGCAAAAACAATCAATACCAGAATTAGATTCCCTAGGCCATCCATCAGATGTTGGAATAATCAGGTGCAAGGCAGAAAGTATACACAAAACTGGAACTGAAACAAGGAACAAGGATGTTTTCAAAGAGTGGTAGGATCTCTCAAACATTTTTAAAGTACATGTCATTGATAAAGCTAAATACACAATGGTTGTGTAATACAACGGATTCATCACTGAGAAGAGTGAAATTATGCTGTTTTGAAAACTAAGGCAGGTCAGATTTTCTGCCTAATTATATAAGAAGATTTTTCTAAAAAATACACATTATTTCAAACACTTATTAGCTGTGAAATAAGTTAAGGGTATTTCAAATGGCTTGCCTGCAAAGAAAGGTGAGATGTAGGGAATCACAGAGACTCGAGGGGAAAATAGGTCAATATATACATTGCTATATGGTGAACTAAGACTTAGGCCAGCCACAATATAGAGGACCTGACCCTTAGAAACTTACAAGTAAGCTGGAATCTTTAAAAGTTCATATCTTTATAAGTAAAAAGATTTATTAAAATGAATAACCAAGTGTTTTAATTGATATCAGAATATCAAAACAATAAACCTGAGAACATAGTAAAAATATAAATAAAGATATGAGCAGAACTTAATACAATAGAAAACTTATAAAATTCAGGATATGTAGTAAGTCCAAAGAATATTCTTTGACAAGATGTAAAAGACACACTTTGATTAAGGAAAACCAAAACATAAGCAAAGAATATACAGAAAGAATCAGGACAATGTTATAGCAGAGAATATATGAAATGCCAGTAAATTTGAACATCTGTGTAAAGTGGACCATTTCCTAGCTCCTAAAGTTTACCAAAAGTGACACAAGAGGAAATCATTTAAGGTCATCATGTCTGCCCTTGGCATTCCCGGGACGCCCTGGCCTCAGAATGCAGCATCTGTAGTCCATGGTAACCTGCCGGGAGGGTGTGGGGCTGAGGGAGGTGGGAACACTGCCCTCACTGAAGGAGTCGGTGGGGCCATCTCTGCTGTGACTGAAGAAAGGGCAGGGGAGCAGGGGGCACAGGGCAGGGCCCTCAGTGCCCGGCAGGCCCAGTGAGGTGTCACAAGCATTTAGGCCCAAGCCATAGGGCGCCTTCTTTGTCTGCACAGCTGCCCAAACTCTCACTTTTCCACTCAGGCCGCCCACTTAGTTGAAGTGTGTGTGGAACCTGTCCGCGCAGTACACCTTGCTGCACAGCTAACCATAGGTCTGGGCATCGTAGCTTCCTGCCAGGTGACCGAAGTTCGCAGGAGAGATGATTCCCAGGGTCACACGCAGATAGGCTCCTTCCTGGGCCACCGGCCGACCACTGCCCCTGCCCAAGATCGGTGGCTGAAAGCAGCCCGGTCTAAGTCCCCTACCCCTAGAGGGAGTATTGGACCAACACTTCTAGAAAACGGGGTCCTTGTGGTCAACTCATTGGAGGGACACAAATAAATCTTTGCCGACTTTCTGCTGAAGCTTCCGATAGTTCACACCGATGCCTCTTACAAGGTCAGCTGTTTAGCTAAACATGAGCTCATGATCTAAATTTACACAAAAGGAAGAAATCAGCTACAAGGGGAGACAATCAGCAAAAACAGTCAATACCAGTATTAGATTCCCTAGGCCATCCATCTAATGTTGGTATAATCAGGTGCAAGGCAGAACATATACATAAAACTGGAACTGAAACAAGGAACAAGGATGTTTTCAAAGACTGGTAGGATCTCTCAAACATTTTTAAAGTACATGTCATTGATAAAGCTAAATACTCAAAGGTTGTGTAATACAACCGATTCAACATTGAGAAGAGTGAAATTATGCTGATTTGAAAACTATGGCAGGTCAGATTTTCTGCCTTATTATATAAGAATATTTCTCTAAAAAATACACATTATTTCAAAGACTTATTGGCTGTTTAATAAGTAAAGGGTATTTCAAATGGCTTTCTGCAAAGGAAGGTGAGATGTAGGTAATCACAGAAAGTCGAGGGGAAAATAGGTCCATATATACATTGCTATAGGGTGAACTAAGTCTTTAGGCCAGCAACAATGTAGAGCACCTGACCCTTAGAAACTTACAAGTTAGCTGGAATCTTCAAAAGTTCAAATCAGTATAAGTAAAAAGATTTATTAAAATGAAAATCCAAGTGTTTTAATTGACATCAGAATATCAAAATAATAAAACCTGAGAACATAGAAAGAAGAAAAATAACGATATGAGCAGCACTTAATACAACAGAAAACGAATAAAATTCAGGTGATGTAGTAAGCCCAAAGAATATTCTTTGAAAAGATTTAAAAGACACACTTTGATTAAGGAAAACAAAAACATAAGTTAAGAATATACAGAAAGAATCAGGACAATGTTATAGCAGAGTATATATGAAATGCCAGTAAATATGAACATTTCTGTAAAGTGGACCATTTCCTAGCTCCTAAAGTTTACCAAATCTGACACAAGAGGAAATCATCTAAGGTCATCATGTCTGCCCTTGGCATTCTCAGAAAGCCCTGGCCTCTGAATGCAGCATTTGTTGTCCATGGTAACCTGCGGAGAGTGGGCGGTGCTGAGGGAGGTTGGAACACTACCCTCACTGAGGGAGTGGTTGTGGCCTTCTCTGCTGTGACTGAACAAAGGGCGGGGGAGCAGGGGTCCCAGGGCTGGGCCCTCAGAACCCGGCAGGCCCAGTGGGGTGTCACAAGCATTTAGGCACAGGCCAAAGGGCGCCATCTTTGTCTGCACAGCTGCCCAAACTCTCACCTTTCCACTCAGGCCACCCTCTTACTTGAAGTGTGTGTGGAACCTGTCCGCCCAGTACACCTCGCTGCACAGCTAACCATACGTCTGAGCATCCTAGCTTCCTGCCCGTGGACCGAAGTTCGCAGGCAGATGGGTCCCTGTGACACACGTGGTGAGTCTCCTGCCCGGGCCACAGGCCGCCCACTGCCCCTGCCCCAGATCGGGGACTGCAAAGCAGCCCTGTCTGAATCCCCTGCCTCTGGAGGGCGTATTGGACCAACACTTGTAGAAAACGGGGTCCTCGAGGGCAACTCATTTTAGGTACACAAATAAATCTTTGCCGACTTTCTGCTGAAGCTTCCGATAGTTCACACCGATGCCTCTTACAAGGTCAGCTGTTTAGCTAAACATGAGCTCATGATCTAAATTTACACAAAAGGAAGAAATCAGCTACAAGGGGAGACAATCAGCAAAAACAATCAATACCAGAATTAGATTCCCTAGGCCATCCATCAGATGTTGGAATAATCAGGTGCAAGGCAGAAAGTATACACAAAACTGGAACTGAAACAAGGAACAAGGATGTTTTCAAAGAGTGGTAGGATCTCTCAAACATTTTTAAAGTACATGTCATTGATAAAGCTAAATACACAATGGTTGTGTAATACAACGGATTCATCACTGAGAAGAGTGAAATTATGCTGTTTTGAAAACTAAGGCAGGTCAGATTTTCTGCCTAATTATATAAGAAGATTTTTCTAAAAAATACACATTATTTCAAACACTTATTAGCTGTGAAATAAGTTAAGGGTATTTCAAATGCCTTGCCTGCAAAGAAAGGTGAGATGTAGGGAATCACAGAGACTCGAGGGGAAAATAGGTCAATATATACATTGCTATATGGTGAACTAAGACTTAGGCCAGCCACAATATAGAGGACCTGACCCTTAGAAACTTACAAGTAAGCTGGAATCTTTAAAAGTTCATATCTTTATAAGTAAAAAGATTTATTAAAATGAATAACCAAGTGTTTTAATTGATATCAGAATATCAAAACAATAAACCTGAGAACATAGTAAAAATATAAATAAAGATATGAGCAGAACTTAATACAATAGAAAACTTATAAAATTCAGGATATGTAGTAAGTCCAAAGAATATTCTTTGACAAGATGTAAAAGACACACTTTGATTAAGGAAAACCAAAACATAAGCAAAGAATATACAGAAAGAATCAGGACAATGTTATAGCAGAGAATATATGAAATGCCAGTAAATTTGAACATTTGTGTAAAGTGGACCATTTCCTAGCTCCTAAAGTTTACCAAAAGTGACACAAGAGGAAATCATTTAAGGTCATCATGTCTGCCCTTGGCATTCCCGGGACGCCCTGGCCTCAGAATGCAGCATCTGTAGTCCATGGTAACCTGCCGGGAGGGTGTGGGGCTGAGGGAGGTGGGAACACTGCCCTCACTGAAGGAGTCGGTGGGGCCATCTCTGCTGTGACTGAAGAAAGGGCAGGGGAGCAGGGGGCAGAGGGCAGGGCCCTCAGTGCCCGGCAGGCCCAGTGAGGTGTCACAAGCATTTAGGCCCAAGCCATAGGGCGCCTTCTTTGTCTGCACAGCTGCCCAAACTCTCACTTTTCCACTCAGGCCGCCCACTTAGTTGAAGTGTGTGTGGAACCTGTCCACGCAGTACACCTTGCTGCACAGCTAACCATAGGTCTGGGCATCGTAGCTTCCTGCCAGGTGACCGAAGTTCGCAGGAGAGATGATTCCCAGGGTCACACGCAGATAGGCTCCTTCCCGGGCCACCGGCCGACCACTGCCCCTGCCCAAGATCGGTGGCTGAAAGCAGCCCGGTCTAAGTCCCCTACCCCTAGAGGGAGTATTGGACCAACACTTCTAGAAAACGGGGTCCTTGTGGTCAACTCATTGGAGGGACACAAATAAATCTTTGCCGACTTTCTGCTGAAGCTTCCGATAGTTCACACCGATGCCTCTTACAAGGTCAGCTGTTTAGCTAAACATGAGCTCATGATCTAAATTTACACAAAAGGAAGAAATCAGCTACAAGGGGAGACAATCAGCAAAAACAGTCAATACCAGTATTAGATTCCCTAGGCCATCCATCTAATGTTGGTATAATCAGGTGCAAGGCAGAACATATACATAAAACTGGAACTGAAACAAGGAACAAGGATGTTTTCAAAGACTGGTAGGATCTCTCAAACATTTTTAAAGTACATGTCATTGATAAAGCTAAATACTCAAAGGTTGTGTAATACAACCGATTCAACATTGAGAAGAGTGAAATTATGCTGATTTGAAAACTATGGCAGGTCAGATTTTCTGCCTTATTATATAAGAATATTTCTCTAAAAAATACACATTATTTCAAAGACTTATTGGCTCTTTAATAAGTAAAGGGTATTTCAAATGGCTTTCTGCAAAGGAAGGTGAGATGTAGGTAATCACAGAAAGTCGAGGGGAAAATAGGTCCATATATACATTGCTATAGGGTGAACTAAGTCTTTAGGCCAGCAACAATGTAGAGCACCTGACCCTTAGAAACTTACAAGTTAGCTGGAATCTTCAAAAGTTCAAATCAGTATAAGTAAAAAGATTTATTAAAATGAAAATCCAAGTGTTTTAATTGACATCAGAATATCAAAATAATAAAACCTGAGAACATAGAAAGAAGAAAAATAACGATATGAGCAGCACTTAATACAACAGAAAACGAATAAAATTCAGGTGATGTAGTAAGCCCAAAGAATATTCTTTGAAAAGATTTAAAAGACACACTTTGATTAAGGAAAACAAAAACATAAGTTAAGAATATACAGAAAGAATCAGGACAATGTTATAGCAGAGTATATATGAAATGCCAGTAAATATGAACATTTCTGTAAAGTGGACCATTTCCTAGCTCCTAAAGTTTACCAAATCTGACACAAGAGGAAATCATCTAAGGTCATCATGTCTGCCCTTGGCATTCTCAGAAAGCCCTGGCCTCTGAATGCAGCATTTGTTGTCCATGGTAACCTGCGGAGAGTGGGCGGTGCTGAGGGAGGTTGGAACACTACCCTCACTGAGGGAGTGGTTGTGGCCTTCTCTGCTGTGACTGAACAAAGGGCGGGGGAGCAGGGGTCCCAGGGCTGGGCCCTCAGAACCCGGCAGGCCCAGTGGGGTGTCACAAGCATTTAGGCCCAGGCCAAAGGGCGCCATCTTTGTCTGCACAGCTGCCCAAACTCTCACCTTTCCACTCAGGCCACCCTCTTACTTGAAGTGTGTGTGGAACCTGTCCGCCCAGTACACCTCGCTGCACAGCTAACCATACGTCTGAGCATCCTAGCTTCCTGCCCGTGGACCGAAGTTCGCAGGCAGATGGGTCCCTGTGACACACGTGGTGAGTCTACTGCCCGGGCCACAGGCCGCCCACTGCCCCTGCCCCAGATCGGGGACCGCAAAGCAGCCCTGTCTGAATCCCCTGCCTCTGGAGGGCGTATTGGACCAACACTTGTAGAAAACGGGGTCCTCGAGGGCAACTCATTTTAGGTACACAAATAAATCTTTGCCGACTTTCTGCTGAAGCTTCCGATAGTTCACACCGATGCCTCTTACAAGGTCAGCTGTTTAGCTAAACATGAGCTCATGATCTAAATTTACACAAAAGGAAGAAATCAGCTACAAGGGGAGACAATCAGCAAAAACAATCAATACCAGAATTAGATTCCCTAGGCCATCCATCAGATGTTGGAATAATCAGGTGCAAGGCAGAAAGTATACACAAAACTGGAACTGAAACAAGGAACAAGGATGTTTTCAAAGAGTGGTAGGATCTCTCAAACATTTTTAAAGTACATGTCATTGATAAAGCTAAATACACAATGGTTGTGTAATACAACGGATTCATCACTGAGAAGAGTGAAATTATGCTGTTTTGAAAACTAAGGCAGGTCAGATTTTCTGCCTAATTATATAAGAAGATTTTTCTAAAAAATACACATTATTTCAAACACTTATTAGCTGTGAAATAAGTTAAGGGTATTTCAAATGGCTTGCCTGCAAAGAAAGGTGAGATGTAGGGAATCACAGAGACTCGAGGGGAAAATAGGACAATATATACATTGCTATATGGTGAACTAAGACTTAGGCCAGCCACAATATAGAGGACCTGACCCTTAGAAACTTACAAGTAAGCTGGAATCTTTAAAAGTTCATATCTTTATAAGTAAAAAGATTTATTAAAATGAATAACCAAGTGTTTTAATTGATATCAGAATATCAAAACAATAAACCTGAGAACATAGTAAAAATATAAATAAAGATATGAGCAGAACTTAATACAATAGAAAACTTATAAAATTCAGGATATGTAGTAAGTCCAAAGAATATTCTTTGACAAGATGTAAAAGACACACTTTGATTAAGGAAAACCAAAACATAAGCAAAGAATATACAGAAAGAATCAGGACAATGTTATAGCAGAGAATATATGAAATGCCAGTAAATTTGAACATCTGTGTAAAGTGGACCATTTCCTAGCTCCTAAAGTTTACCAAAAGTGACACAAGAGGAAATCATTTAAGGTCATCATGTCTGCCCTTGGCATTCCCGGGACGCCCTGGCCTCAGAATGCAGCATCTGTAGTCCATGGTAACCTGCCGGGAGGGTGTGGGGCTGAGGGAGGTGGGAACACTGCCCTCACTGAAGGAGTCGGTGGGGCCATCTCTGCTGTGACTGAAGAAAGGGCAGGGGAGCAGGGGGCAGAGGGCAGGGCCCTCAGTGCCCGGCAGGCCCAGTGAGGTGTCACAAGCATTTAGGCCCAAGCCATAGGGCGCCTTCTTTGTCTGCACAGCTGCCCAAACTCTCACTTTTCCACTCAGGCCGCCCACTTAGTTGAAGTGTGTGTGGAACCTGTCCGCGCAGTACACCTTGCTGCACAGCTAACCATAGGTCTGGGCATCGTAGCTTCCTGCCAGGTGACCGAAGTTCGCAGGAGAGATGATTCCCAGGGTCACACGCAGATAGGCTCCTTCCTGGGCCACCGGCCGACCACTGCCCCTGCCCAAGATCGGTGGCTGAAAGCAGCCCGGTCTAAGTCCCCTACCCCTAGAGGGAGTATTGGACCAACACTTCTAGAAAACGGGGTCCTTGTGGTCAACTCATTGGAGGGACACAAATAAATCTTTGCCGACTTTCTGCTGAAGCTTCCGATAGTTCACACCGATGCCTCTTACAAGGTCAGCTGTTTAGCTAAACATGAGCTCATGATCTAAATTTACACAAAAGGAAGAAATCAGCTACAAGGGGAGACAATCAGCAAAAACAGTCAATACCAGTATTAGATTCCCTAGGCCATCCATCTAATGTTGGTATAATCAGGTGCAAGGCAGAACATATACATAAAACTGGAACTGAAACAAGGAACAAGGATGTTTTCAAAGACTGGTAGGATCTCTCAAACATTTTTAAAGTACATGTCATTGATAAAGCTAAATACTCAAAGGTTGTGTAATACAACCGATTCAACATTGAGAAGAGTGAAATTATGCTGATTTGAAAACTATGGCAGGTCAGATTTTCTGCCTTATTATATAAGAATATTTCTCTAAAAAATACACATTATTTCAAAGACTTATTGGCTGTTTAATAAGTAAAGGGTATTTCAAATGGCTTTCTGCAAAGGAAGGTGAGATGTAGGTAATCACAGAAAGTCGAGGGGAAAATAGGTCCATATATACATTGCTATAGGGTGAACTAAGTCTTTAGGCCAGCAACAATGTAGAGCACCTGACCCTTAGAAACTTACAAGTTAGCTGGAATCTTCAAAAGTTCAAATCAGTATAAGTAAAAAGATTTATTAAAATGAAAATCCAAGTGTTTTAATTGACATCAGAATATCAAAATAATAAAACCTGAGAACATAGAAAGAAGAAAAATAACGATATGAGCAGCACTTAATACAACAGAAAACGAATAAAATTCAGGTGATGTAGTAAGCCCAAAGAATATTCTTTGAAAAGATTTAAAAGACACACTTTGATTAAGGAAAACAAAAACATAAGTTAAGAATATACAGAAAGAATCAGGACAATGTTATAGCAGAGTATATATGAAATGCCAGTAAATATGAACATTTCTGTAAAGTGGACCATTTCCTAGCTCCTAAAGTTTACCAAATCTGACACAAGAGGAAATCATCTAAGGTCATCATGTCTGCCCTTGGCATTCTCAGAAAGCCCTGGCCTCTGAATGCAGCATTTGTTGTCCATGGTAACCTGCGGAGAGTGGGCGGTGCTGAGAGAGGTTGGAACACTACCCTCACTGAGGGAGTGGTTGTGGCCTTCTCTGCTGTGACTGAACAAAGGGCGGGGGAGCAGGGGTCCCAGGGCTGGGCCCTCAGAACCCGGCAGGCCCAGTGGGGTGTCACAAGCATTTAGGCACAGGCCAAAGGGCGCCATCTTTGTCTGCACAGCTGCCCAAACTCTCACCTTTCCACTCAGGCCACCCTCTTACTTGAAGTGTGTGTGGAACCTGTCCGCCCAGTACACCTCGCTGCACAGCTAACCATACGTCTGAGCATCCTAGCTTCCTGCCCGTGGACCGAAGTTCGCAGGCAGATGGGTCCCTGTGACACACGTGGTGAGTCTCCTGCCCGGGCCACAGGCCGCCCACTGCCCCTGCCCCAGATCGGGGACCGCAAAGCAGCCCTGTCTGAATCCCCTGCCTCTGGAGGGCGTATTGGACCAACACTTGTAGAAAACGGGGTCCTCGAGGGCAACTCATTTTAGGTACACAAATAAATCTTTGCCGACTTTCTGCTGAAGCTTCCGATAGTTCACACCGATGCCTCTTACAAGGTCAGCTGTTTAGCTAAACATGAGCTCATGATCTAAATTTACACAAAAGGAAGAAATCAGCTACAAGGGGAGACAATCAGCAAAAACAATCAATACCAGAATTAGATTCCCTAGGCCATCCATCAGATGTTGGAATAATCAGGTGCAAGGCAGAAAGTATACACAAAACTGGAACTGAAACAAGGAACAAGGATGTTTTCAAAGAGTGGTAGGATCTCTCAAACATTTTTAAAGTACATGTCATTGATAAAGCTAAATACACAATGGTTGTGTAATACAACGGATTCATCACTGAGAAGAGTGAAATTATGCTGTTTTGAAAACTAAGGCAGGTCAGATTTTCTGCCTAATTATATAAGAAGATTTTTCTAAAAAATACACATTATTTCAAAGACTTATTAGCTGTGAAATAAGTTAAGGGTATTTCAAATGGCTTGCCTGCAAAGAAAGGTGAGATGTAGGGAATCACAGAGACTCGAGGGGAAAATAGGTCAATATATACATTGCTATATGGTGAACTAAGACTTAGGCCAGCCACAATATAGAGGACCTGACCCTTAGAAACTTACAAGTAAGCTGGAATCTTTAAAAGTTCATATCTTTATAAGTAAAAAGATTTATTAAAATGAATAACCAAGTGTTTTAATTGATATCAGAATATCAAAACAATAAACCTGAGAACATAGTAAAAATATAAATAAAGATATGAGCAGAACTTAATACAATAGAAAACTTATAAAATTCAGGATATGTAGTAAGTCCAAAGAATATTCTTTGACAAGATGTAAAAGACACACTTTGATTAAGGAAAACCAAAACATAAGCAAAGAATATACAGAAAGAATCAGGACAATGTTATAGCAGAGAATATATGAAATGCCAGTAAATTTGAACATTTGTGTAAAGTGGACCATTTCCTAGCTCCTAAAGTTTACCAAAAGTGACACAAGAGGAAATCATTTAAGGTCATCATGTCTGCCCTTGGCATTCCCGGGACGCCCTGGCCTAAGAATGCAGCATCTGTAGTCCATGGTAACCTGCCGGGAGGGTGTGGGGCTGAGGGAGGTGGGAACACTGCCCTCACTGAAGGAGTCGGTGGGGCCATCTCTGCTGTGACTGAAGAAAGGGCAGGGGAGCAGGGGGCAGAGGGCAGGGCCCTCAGTGCCCGGCAGGCCCAGTGAGGTGTCACAAGCATTTAGGCCCAAGCCATAGGGCGCCTTCTTTGTCTGCACAGCTGCCCAAACTCTCACTTTTCCACTCAGGCCGCCCACTTAGTTGAAGTGTGTGTGGAACCTGTCCGCGCAGTACACCTTGCTGCACAGCTAACCATAGGTCTGGGCATCGTAGCTTCCTGCCAGGTGACCGAAGTTCGCAGGAGAGATGATTCCCAGGGTCACACGCAGATAGGCTCCTTCCCGGGCCACCGGCCGACCACTGCCCCTGCCCAAGATCGGTGGCTGAAAGCAGCCCGGTCTAAGTCCCCTACCCCTAGAGGGAGTATTGGACCAACACTTCTAGAAAACGGGGTCCTTGTGGTCAACTCATTGGAGGGACACAAATAAATCTTTGCCGACTTTCTGCTGAAGCTTCCGATAGTTCACACCGATGCCTCTTACAAGGTCAGCTGTTTAGCTAAACATGAGCTCATGATCTAAATTTACACAAAAGGAAGAAATCAGCTACAAGGGGAGACAATCAGCAAAAACAGTCAATACCAGTATTAGATTCCCTAGGCCATCCATCTAATGTTGGTATAATCAGGTGCAAGGCAGAACATATACATAAAACTGGAACTGAAACAAGGAACAAGGATGTTTTCAAAGACTGGTAGGATCTCTCAAACATTTTTAAAGTACATGTCATTGATAAAGCTAAATACTCAAAGGTTGTGTAATACAACCGATTCAACATTGAGAAGAGTGAAATTATGCTGATTTGAAAACTATGGCAGGTCAGATTTTCTGCCTTATTATATAAGAATATTTCTCTAAAAAATACACATTATTTCAAAGACTTATTGGCTCTTTAATAAGTAAAGGGTATTTCAAATGGCTTTCTGCAAAGGAAGGTGAGATGTAGGTAATCACAGAAAGTCGAGGGGAAAATAGGTCCATATATACATTGCTATAGGGTGAACTAAGTCTTTAGGCCAGCAACAATGTAGAGCACCTGACCCTTAGAAACTTACAAGTTAGCTGGAATCTTCAAAAGTTCAAATCAGTATAAGTAAAAAGATTTATTAAAATGAAAATCCAAGTGTTTTAATTGACATCAGAATATCAAAATAATAAAACCTGAGAACATAGAAAGAAGAAAAATAACGATATGAGCAGCACTTAATACAACAGAAAACGAATAAAATTCAGGTGATGTAGTAAGCCCAAAGAATATTCTTTGAAAAGATTTAAAAGACACACTTTGATTAAGGAAAACAAAAACATAAGTTAAGAATATACAGAAAGAATCAGGACAATGTTATAGCAGAGTATATATGAAATGCCAGTAAATATGAACATTTCTGTAAAGTGGACCATTTCCTAGCTCCTAAAGTTTACCAAATCTGACACAAGAGGAAATCATCTAAGGTCATCATGTCTGCCCTTGGCATTCTCAGAAAGCCCTGGCCTCTGAATGCAGCATTTGTTGTCCATGGTAACCTGCGGAGAGTGGGCGGTGCTGAGGGAGGTTGGAACACTACCCTCACTGAGGGAGTGGTTGTGGCCTTCTCTGCTGTGACTGAACAAAGGGCGGGGGAGCAGGGGTCCCAGGGCTGGGCCCTCAGAACCCGGCAGGCCCAGTGGGGTGTCACAAGCATTTAGGCACAGGCCAAAGGGCGCCATCTTTGTCTGCACAGCTGCCCAAACTCTCACCTTTCCACTCAGGCCACCCTCTTACTTGAAGTGTGTGTGGAACCTGTCCGCCCAGTACACCTCGCTGCACAGCTAACCATACGTCTGAGCATCCTAGCTTCCTGCCCGTGGACCGAAGTTCGCAGGCAGATGGGTCCCTGTGACACACGTGGTGAGTCTCCTGCCCGGGCCACAGGCCGCCCACTGCCCCTGCCCCAGATCGGGGACCGCAAAGCAGCCCTGTCTGAATCCCCTGCCTCTGGAGGGCGTATTGGACCAACACTTGTAGAAAACGGGGTCCTCGAGGGCAACTCATTTTAGGTACACAAATAAATCTTTGCCGACTTTCTGCTGAAGCTTCCGATAGTTCACACCGATGCCTCTTACAAGGTCAGCTGTTTAGCTAAACATGAGCTCATGATCTAAATTTACACAAAAGGAAGAAATCAGCTACAAGGGGAGACAATCAGCAAAAACAATCAATACCAGAATTAGATTCCCTAGGCCATCCATCAGATGTTGGAATAATCAGGTGCAAGGCAGAAAGTATACACAAAACTGGAACTGAAACAAGGAACAAGGATGTTTTCAAAGAGTGGTAGGATCTCTCAAACATTTTTAAAGTACATGTCATTGATAAAGCTAAATACACAATGGTTGTGTAATACAACGGATTCATCACTGAGAAGAGTGAAATTATGCTGTTTTGAAAACTAAGGCAGGTCAGATTTTCTGCCTAATTATATAAGAAGATTTTTCTAAAAAATACACATTATTTCAAACACTTATTAGCTGTGAAATAAGTTAAGGGTATTTCAAATGCCTTGCCTGCAAAGAAAGGTGAGATGTAGGGAATCACAGAGACTCGAGGGGAAAATAGGTCAATATATACATTGCTATATGGTGAACTAAGACTTAGGCCAGCCACAATATAGAGGACCTGACCCTTAGAAACTTACAAGTAAGCTGGAATCTTTAAAAGTTCATATCTTTATAAGTAAAAAGATTTATTAAAATGAATAACCAAGTGTTTTAATTGATATCAGAATATCAAAACAATAAACCTGAGAACATAGTAAAAATATAAATAAAGATATGAGCAGAACTTAATACAATAGAAAACTTATAAAATTCAGGATATGTAGTAAGTCCAAAGAATATTCTTTGACAAGATGTAAAAGACACACTTTGATTAAGGAAAACCAAAACATAAGCAAAGAATATACAGAAAGAATCAGGACAATGTTATAGCAGAGAATATATGAAATGCCAGTAAATTTGAACATTTGTGTAAAGTGGACCATTTCCTAGCTCCTAAAGTTTACCAAAAGTGACACAAGAGGAAATCATTTAAGGTCATCATGTCTGCCCTTGGCATTCCCGGGACGCCCTGGCCTAAGAATGCAGCATCTGTAGTCCATGGTAACCTGCCGGGAGGGTGTGGGGCTGAGGGAGGTGGGAACACTGCCCTCACTGAAGGAGTCGGTGGGGCCATCTCTGCTGTGACTGAAGAAAGGGCAGGGGAGCAGGGGGCACAGGGCAGGGCCCTCAGTGCCCGGCAGGCCCAGTGAGGTGTCACAAGCATTTAGGCCCAAGCCATAGGGCGCCTTCTTTGTCTGCACAGCTGCCCAAACTCTCACTTTTCCACTCAGGCCGCCCACTTAGTTGAAGTGTGTGTGGAACCTGTCCGCGCAGTACACCTTGCTGCACAGCTAACCATAGGTCTGGGCATCGTAGCTTCCTGCCAGGTGACCGAAGTTCGCAGGAGAGATGATTCCCAGGGTCACACGCAGATAGGCTCCTTCCCGGGCCACCGGCCGACCACTGCCCCTGCCCAAGATCGGTGGCTGAAAGCAGCCCGGTCTATGTCCCCTACCCCTAGAGGGAGTATTGGACCAACACTTCTAGAAAACGGGGTCCTTGTGGTCAACTCATTGGAGGGACACAAATAAATCTTTGCCGACTTTCTGCTGAAGCTTCCGATAGTTCACACCGATGCCTCTTACAAGGTCAGCTGTTTAGCTAAACATGAGCTCATGATCTAAATTTACACAAAAGGAAGAAATCAGCTACAAGGGGAGACAATCAGCAAAAACAGTCAATACCAGTATTAGATTCCCTAGGCCATCCATCTAATGTTGGTATAATCAGGTGCAAGGCAGAACATATACATAAAACTGGAACTGAAACAAGGAACAAGGATGTTTTCAAAGACTGGTAGGATCTCTCAAACATTTTTAAAGTACATGTCATTGATAAAGCTAAATACTCAAAGGTTGTGTAATACAACCGATTCAACATTGAGAAGAGTGAAATTATGCTGATTTGAAAACTATGGCAGGTCAGATTTTCTGCCTTATTATATAAGAATATTTCTCTAAAAAATACACATTATTTCAAAGACTTATTGGCTCTTTAATAAGTAAAGGGTATTTCAAATGGCTTTCTGCAAAGGAAGGTGAGATGTAGGTAATCACAGAAAGTCGAGGGGAAAATAGGTCCATATATACATTGCTATAGGGTGAACTAAGTCTTTAGGCCAGCAACAATGTAGAGCACCTGACCCTTAGAAACTTACAAGTTAGCTGGAATCTTCAAAAGTTCAAATCAGTATAAGTAAAAAGATTTATTAAAATGAAAATCCAAGTGTTTTAATTGACATCAGAATATCAAAATAATAAAACCTGAGAACATAGAAAGAAGAAAAATAACGATATGAGCAGCACTTAATACAACAGAAAACGAATAAAATTCAGGTGATGTAGTAAGCCCAAAGAATATTCTTTGAAAAGATTTAAAAGACACACTTTGATTAAGGAAAACAAAAACATAAGTTAAGAATATACAGAAAGAATCAGGACAATGTTATAGCAGAGTATATATGAAATGCCAGTAAATATGAACATTTCTGTAAAGTGGACCATTTCCTAGCTCCTAAAGTTTACCAAATCTGACACAAGAGGAAATCATCTAAGGTCATCATGTCTGCCCTTGGCATTCTCAGAAAGCCCTGGCCTCTGAATGCAGCATTTGTTGTCCATGGTAACCTGCGGAGAGTGGGCGGTGCTGAGGGAGGTTGGAACACTACCCTCACTGAGGGAGTGGTTGTGGCCTTCTCTGCTGTGACTGAACAAAGGGCGGGGGAGCAGGGGTCCCAGGGCTGGGCCCTCAGAACCCGGCAGGCCCAGTGGGGTGTCACAAGCATTTAGGCACAGGCCAAAGGGCGCCATCTTTGTCTGCACAGCTGCCCAAACTCTCACCTTTCCACTCAGGCCACCCTCTTACTTGAAGTGTGTGTGGAACCTGTCCGCCCAGTACACCTCGCTGCACAGCTAACCATACGTCTGAGCATCCTAGCTTCCTGCCCGTGGACCGAAGTTCGCAGGCAGATGGGTCCCTGTGACACACGTGGTGAGTCTCCTGCCCGGGCCACAGGCCGCCCACTGCCCCTGCCCCAGATCGGGGACCGCAAAGCAGCCCTGTCTGAATCCCCTGCCTCTGGAGGGCGTATTGGACCAACACTTGTAGAAAACGGGGTCCTCGAGGGCAACTCATTTTAGGTACACAAATAAATCTTTGCCGACTTTCTGCTGAAGCTTCCGATAGTTCACACCGATGCCTCTTACAAGGTCAGCTGTTTAGCTAAACATGAGCTCATGATCTAAATTTACACAAAAGGAAGAAATCAGCTACAAGGGGAGACAATCAGCAAAAACAATCAATACCAGAATTAGATTCCCTAGGCCATCCATCAGATGTTGGAATAATCAGGTGCAAGGCAGAAAGTATACACAAAACTGGAACTGAAACAAGGAACAAGGATGTTTTCAAAGAGTGGTAGGATCTCTCAAACATTTTTAAAGTACATGTCATTGATAAAGCTAAATACACAATGGTTGTGTAATACAACGGATTCATCACTGAGAAGAGTGAAATTATGCTGTTTTGAAAACTAAGGCAGGTCAGATTTTCTGCCTAATTATATAAGAAGATTTTTCTAAAAAATACACATTATTTCAAACACTTATTAGCTGTGAAATAAGTTAAGGGTATTTCAAATGCCTTGCCTGCAAAGAAAGGTGAGATGTAGGGAATCACAGAGACTCGAGGGGAAAATAGGTCAATATATACATTGCTATATGGTGAACTAAGACTTAGGCCAGCCACAATATAGAGGACCTGACCCTTAGAAACTTACAAGTAAGCTGGAATCTTTAAAAGTTCATATCTTTATAAGTAAAAAGATTTATTAAAATGAATAACCAAGTGTTTTAATTGATATCAGAATATCAAAACAATAAACCTGAGAACATAGTAAAAATATAAATAAAGATATGAGCAGAACTTAATACAATAGAAAACTTATAAAATTCAGGATATGTAGTAAGTCCAAAGAATATTCTTTGACAAGATGTAAAAGACACACTTTGATTAAGGAAAACCAAAACATAAGCAAAGAATATACAGAAAGAATCAGGACAATGTTATAGCAGAGAATATATGAAATGCCAGTAAATTTGAACATTTGTGTAAAGTGGACCATTTCCTAGCTCCTAAAGTTTACCAAAAGTGACACAAGAGGAAATCATTTAAGGTCATCATGTCTGCCCTTGGCATTCCCGGGACGCCCTGGCCTAAGAATGCAGCATCTGTAGTCCATGGTAACCTGCCGGGAGGGTGTGGGGCTGAGGGAGGTGGGAACACTGCCCTCACTGAAGGAGTCGGTGGGGCCATCTCTGCTGTGACTGAAGAAAGGGCAGGGGAGCAGGGGGCAGAGGGCAGGGCCCTCAGTGCCCGGCAGGCCCAGTGAGGTGTCACAAGCATTTAGGCCCAAGCCATAGGGCGCCTTCTTTGTCTGCACAGCTGCCCAAACTCTCACTTTTCCACTCAGGCCGCCCACTTAGTTGAAGTGTGTGTGGAACCTGTCCGCGCAGTACACCTTGCTGCACAGCTAACCATAGGTCTGGGCATCGTAGCTTCCTGCCAGGTGACCGAAGTTCGCAGGAGAGATGATTCCCAGGGTCACACGCAGATAGGCTCCTTCCCGGGCCACCGGCCGACCACTGCCCCTGCCCAAGATCGGTGGCTGAAAGCAGCCCGGTCTAAGTCCCCTACCCCTAGAGGGAGTATTGGACCAACACTTCTAGAAAACGGGGTCCTTGTGGTCAACTCATTGGAGGGACACAAATAAATCTTTGCCGACTTTCTGCTGAAGCTTCCGATAGTTCACACCGATGCCTCTTACAAGGTCAGCTGTTTAGCTAAACATGAGCTCATGATCTAAATTTACACAAAAGGAAGAAATCAGCTACAAGGGGAGACAATCAGCAAAAACAGTCAATACCAGTATTAGATTCCCTAGGCCATCCATCTAATGTTGGAATAATCAGGTGCAAGGCAGAACATATACATAAAACTGGAACTGAAACAAGGAACAAGGATGTTTTCAAAGACTGGTAGGATCTCTCAAACATTTTTAAAGTACATGTCATTGATAAAGCTAAATACTCAAAGGTTGTGTAATACAACCGATTCAACATTGAGAAGAGTGAAATTATGCTGATTTGAAAACTATGGCAGGTCAGATTTTCTGCCTTATTATATAAGAATATTTCTCTAAAAAATACACATTATTTCAAAGACTTATTGGCTCTTTAATAAGTAAAGGGTATTTCAAATGGCTTTCTGCAAAGGAAGGTGAGATGTAGGTAATCACAGAAAGTCGAGGGGAAAATAGGTCCATATATACATTGCTATAGGGTGAACTAAGTCTTTAGGCCAGCAACAATGTAGAGCACCTGACCCTTAGAAACTTACAAGTTAGCTGGAATCTTCAAAAGTTCAAATCAGTATAAGTAAAAAGATTTATTAAAATGAAAATCCAAGTGTTTTAATTGACATCAGAATATCAAAATAATAAAACCTGAGAACATAGAAAGAAGAAAAATAACGATATGAGCAGCACTTAATACAACAGAAAACGAATAAAATTCAGGTGATGTAGTAAGCCCAAAGAATATTCTTTGAAAAGATTTAAAAGACACACTTTGATTAAGGAAAACAAAAACATAAGTTAAGAATATACAGAAAGAATCAGGACAATGTTATAGCAGAGTATATATGAAATGCCAGTAAATATGAACATTTCTGTAAAGTGGACCATTTCCTAGCTCCTAAAGTTTACCAAATCTGACACAAGAGGAAATCATCTAAGGTCATCATGTCTGCCCTTGGCATTCTCAGAAAGCCCTGGCCTCTGAATGCAGCATTTGTTGTCCATGGTAACCTGCGGAGAGTGGGCGGTGCTGAGGGAGGTTGGAACACTACCCTCACTGAGGGAGTGGTTGTGGCCTTCTCTGCTGTGACTGAACAAAGGGCGGGGGAGCAGGGGTCCCAGGGCTGGGCCCTCAGAACCCGGCAGGCCCAGTGGGGTGTCACAAGCATTTAGGCCCAGGCCAAAGGGCGCCATCTTTGTCTGCACAGCTGCCCAAACTCTCACCTTTCCACTCAGGCCACCCTCTTACTTGAAGTGTGTGTGGAACCTGTCCGCCCAGTACACCTCGCTGCACAGCTAACCATACGTCTGAGCATCCTAGCTTCCTGCCCGTGGACCGAAGTTCGCAGGCAGATGGGTCCCTGTGACACACGTGGTGAGTCTACTGCCCGGGCCACAGGCCGCCCACTGCCCCTGCCCCAGATCGGGGACCGCAAAGCAGCCCTGTCTGAATCCCCTGCCTCTGGAGGGCGTATTGGACCAACACTTGTAGAAAACGGGGTCCTCGAGGGCAACTCATTTTAGGTACACAAATAAATCTTTGCCGACTTTCTGCTGAAGCTTCCGATAGTTCACACCGATGCCTCTTACAAGGTCAGCTGTTTAGCTAAACATGAGCTCATGATCTAAATTTACACAAAAGGAAGAAATCAGCTACAAGGGGAGACAATCAGCAAAAACAATCAATACCAGAATTAGATTCCCTAGGCCATCCATCAGATGTTGGAATAATCAGGTGCAAGGCAGAAAGTATACACAAAACTGGAACTGAAACAAGGAACAAGGATGTTTTCAAAGAGTGGTAGGATCTCTCAAACATTTTTAAAGTACATGTCATTGATAAAGCTAAATACACAATGGTTGTGTAATACAACGGATTCATCACTGAGAAGAGTGAAATTATGCTGTTTTGAAAACTAAGGCAGGTCAGATTTTCTGCCTAATTATATAAGAAGATTTTTCTAAAAAATACACATTATTTCAAACACTTATTAGCTGTGAAATAAGTTAAGGGTATTTCAAATGGCTTGCCTGCAAAGAAAGGTGAGATGTAGGGAATCACAGAGACTCGAGGGGAAAATAGGTCAATATATACATTGCTATATGGTGAACTAAGACTTAGGCCAGCCACAATATAGAGGACCTGACCCTTAGAAACTTACAAGTAAGCTGGAATCTTTAAAAGTTCATATCTTTATAAGTAAAAAGATTTATTAAAATGAATAACCAAGTGTTTTAATTGATATCAGAATATCAAAACAATAAACCTGAGAACATAGTAAAAATATAAATAAAGATATGAGCAGAACTTAATACAATAGAAAACTTATAAAATTCAGGATATGTAGTAAGTCCAAAGAATATTCTTTGACAAGATGTAAAAGACACACTTTGATTAAGGAAAACCAAAACATAAGCAAAGAATATACAGAAAGAATCAGGACAATGTTATAGCAGAGAATATATGAAATGCCAGTAAATTTGAACATCTGTGTAAAGTGGACCATTTCCTAGCTCCTAAAGTTTACCAAAAGTGACACAAGAGGAAATCATTTAAGGTCATCATGTCTGCCCTTGGCATTCCCGGGACGCCCTGGCCTCAGAATGCAGCATCTGTAGTCCATGGTAACCTGCCGGGAGGGTGTGGGGCTGAGGGAGGTGGGAACACTGCCCTCACTGAAGGAGTCGGTGGGGCCATCTCTGCTGTGACTGAAGAAAGGGCAGGGGAGCAGGGGGCACAGGGCAGGGCCCTCAGTGCCCGGCAGGCCCAGTGAGGTGTCACAAGCATTTAGGCCCAAGCCATAGGGCGCCTTCTTTGTCTGCACAGCTGCCCAAACTCTCACTTTTCCACTCAGGCCGCCCACTTAGTTGAAGTGTGTGTGGAACCTGTCCGCGCAGTACACCTTGCTGCACAGCTAACCATAGGTCTGGGCATCGTAGCTTCCTGCCAGGTGACCGAAGTTCGCAGGAGAGATGATTCCCAGGGTCACACGCAGATAGGCTCCTTCCTGGGCCACCGGCCGACCACTGCCCCTGCCCAAGATCGGTGGCTGAAAGCAGCCCGGTCTAAGTCCCCTACCCCTAGAGGGAGTATTGGACCAACACTTCTAGAAAACGGGGTCCTTGTGGTCAACTCATTGGAGGGACACAAATAAATCTTTGCCGACTTTCTGCTGAAGCTTCCGATAGTTCACACCGATGCCTCTTACAAGGTCAGCTGTTTAGCTAAACATGAGCTCATGATCTAAATTTACACAAAAGGAAGAAATCAGCTACAAGGGGAGACAATCAGCAAAAACAGTCAATACCAGTATTAGATTCCCTAGGCCATCCATCTAATGTTGGTATAATCAGGTGCAAGGCAGAACATATACATAAAACTGGAACTGAAACAAGGAACAAGGATGTTTTCAAAGACTGGTAGGATCTCTCAAACATTTTTAAAGTACATGTCATTGATAAAGCTAAATACTCAAAGGTTGTGTAATACAACCGATTCAACATTGAGAAGAGTGAAATTATGCTGATTTGAAAACTATGGCAGGTCAGATTTTCTGCCTTATTATATAAGAATATTTCTCTAAAAAATACACATTATTTCAAAGACTTATTGGCTGTTTAATAAGTAAAGGGTATTTCAAATGGCTTTCTGCAAAGGAAGGTGAGATGTAGGTAATCACAGAAAGTCGAGGGGAAAATAGGTCCATATATACATTGCTATAGGGTGAACTAAGTCTTTAGGCCAGCAACAATGTAGAGCACCTGACCCTTAGAAACTTACAAGTTAGCTGGAATCTTCAAAAGTTCAAATCAGTATAAGTAAAAAGATTTATTAAAATGAAAATCCAAGTGTTTTAATTGACATCAGAATATCAAAATAATAAAACCTGAGAACATAGAAAGAAGAAAAATAACGATATGAGCAGCACTTAATACAACAGAAAACGAATAAAATTCAGGTGATGTAGTAAGCCCAAAGAATATTCTTTGAAAAGATTTAAAAGACACACTTTGATTAAGGAAAACAAAAACATAAGTTAAGAATATACAGAAAGAATCAGGACAATGTTATAGCAGAGTATATATGAAATGCCAGTAAATATGAACATTTCTGTAAAGTGGACCATTTCCTAGCTCCTAAAGTTTACCAAATCTGACACAAGAGGAAATCATCTAAGGTCATCATGTCTGCCCTTGGCATTCTCAGAAAGCCCTGGCCTCTGAATGCAGCATTTGTTGTCCATGGTAACCTGCGGAGAGTGGGCGGTGCTGAGGGAGGTTGGAACACTACCCTCACTGAGGGAGTGGTTGTGGCCTTCTCTGCTGTGACTGAACAAAGGGCGGGGGAGCAGGGGTCCCAGGGCTGGGCCCTCAGAACCCGGCAGGCCCAGTGGGGTGTCACAAGCATTTAGGCACAGGCCAAAGGGCGCCATCTTTGTCTGCACAGCTGCCCAAACTCTCACCTTTCCACTCAGGCCACCCTCTTACTTGAAGTGTGTGTGGAACCTGTCCGCCCAGTACACCTCGCTGCACAGCTAACCATACGTCTGAGCATCCTAGCTTCCTGCCCGTGGACCGAAGTTCGCAGGCAGATGGGTCCCTGTGACACACGTGGTGAGTCTCCTGCCCGGGCCACAGGCCGCCCACTGCCCCTGCCCCAGATCGGGGACCGCAAAGCAGCCCTGTCTGAATCCCCTGCCTCTGGAGGGCGTATTGGACCAACACTTGTAGAAAACGGGGTCCTCGAGGGCAACTCATTTTAGGTACACAAATAAATCTTTGCCGACTTTCTGCTGAAGCTTCCGATAGTTCACACCGATGCCTCTTACAAGGTCAGCTGTTTAGCTAAACATGAGCTCATGATCTAAATTTACACAAAAGGAAGAAATCAGCTACAAGGGGAGACAATCAGCAAAAACAATCAATACCAGAATTAGATTCCCTAGGCCATCCATCAGATGTTGGAATAATCAGGTGCAAGGCAGAAAGTATACACAAAACTGGAACTGAAACAAGGAACAAGGATGTTTTCAAAGAGTGGTAGGATCTCTCAAACATTTTTAAAGTACATGTCATTGATAAAGCTAAATACACAATGGTTGTGTAATACAACGGATTCATCACTGAGAAGAGTGAAATTATGCTGTTTTGAAAACTAAGGCAGGTCAGATTTTCTGCCTAATTATATAAGAAGATTTTTCTAAAAAATACACATTATTTCAAACACTTATTAGCTGTGAAATAAGTTAAGGGTATTTCAAATGCCTTGCCTGCAAAGAAAGGTGAGATGTAGGGAATCACAGAGACTCGAGGGGAAAATAGGTCAATATATACATTGCTATATGGTGAACTAAGACTTAGGCCAGCCACAATATAGAGGACCTGACCCTTAGAAACTTACAAGTAAGCTGGAATCTTTAAAAGTTCATATCTTTATAAGTAAAAAGATTTATTAAAATGAATAACCAAGTGTTTTAATTGATATCAGAATATCAAAACAATAAACCTGAGAACATAGTAAAAATATAAATAAAGATATGAGCAGAACTTAATACAATAGAAAACTTATAAAATTCAGGATATGTAGTAAGTCCAAAGAATATTCTTTGACAAGATGTAAAAGACACACTTTGATTAAGGAAAACCAAAACATAAGCAAAGAATATACAGAAAGAATCAGGACAATGTTATAGCAGAGAATATATGAAATGCCAGTAAATTTGAACATTTGTGTAAAGTGGACCATTTCCTAGCTCCTAAAGTTTACCAAAAGTGACACAAGAGGAAATCATTTAAGGTCATCATGTCTGCCCTTGGCATTCCCGGGACGCCCTGGCCTAAGAATGCAGCATCTGTAGTCCATGGTAACCTGCCGGGAGGGTGTGGGGCTGAGGGAGGTGGGAACACTGCCCTCACTGAAGGAGTCGGTGGGGCCATCTCTGCTGTGACTGAAGAAAGGGCAGGGGAGCAGGGGGCAGAGGGCAGGGCCCTCAGTGCCCGGCAGGCCCAGTGAGGTGTCACAAGCATTTAGGCCCAAGCCATAGGGCGCCTTCTTTGTCTGCACAGCTGCCCAAACTCTCACTTTTCCACTCAGGCCGCCCACTTAGTTGAAGTGTGTGTGGAACCTGTCCGCGCAGTACACCTTGCTGCACAGCTAACCATAGGTCTGGGCATCGTAGCTTCCTGCCAGGTGACCGAAGTTCGCAGGAGAGATGATTCCCAGGGTCACACGCAGATAGGCTCCTTCCCGGGCCACCGGCCGACCACTGCCCCTGCCCAAGATCGGTGGCTGAAAGCAGCCCGGTCTAAGTCCCCTACCCCTAGAGGGAGTATTGGACCAACACTTCTAGAAAACGGGGTCCTTGTGGTCAACTCATTGGAGGGACACAAATAAATCTTTGCCGACTTTCTGCTGAAGCTTCCGATAGTTCACACCGATGCCTCTTACAAGGTCAGCTGTTTAGCTAAACATGAGCTCATGATCTAAATTTACACAAAAGGAAGAAATCAGCTACAAGGGGAGACAATCAGCAAAAACAGTCAATACCAGTATTAGATTCCCTAGGCCATCCATCTAATGTTGGTATAATCAGGTGCAAGGCAGAACATATACATAAAACTGGAACTGAAACAAGGAACAAGGATGTTTTCAAAGACTGGTAGGATCTCTCAAACATTTTTAAAGTACATGTCATTGATAAAGCTAAATACTCAAAGGTTGTGTAATACAACCGATTCAACATTGAGAAGAGTGAAATTATGCTGATTTGAAAACTATGGCAGGTCAGATTTTCTGCCTTATTATATAAGAATATTTCTCTAAAAAATACACATTATTTCAAAGACTTATTGGCTCTTTAATAAGTAAAGGGTATTTCAAATGGCTTTCTGCAAAGGAAGGTGAGATGTAGGTAATCACAGAAAGTCGAGGGGAAAATAGGTCCATATATACATTGCTATAGGGTGAACTAAGTCTTTAGGCCAGCAACAATGTAGAGCACCTGACCCTTAGAAACTTACAAGTTAGCTGGAATCTTCAAAAGTTCAAATCAGTATAAGTAAAAAGATTTATTAAAATGAAAATCCAAGTGTTTTAATTGACATCAGAATATCAAAATAATAAAACCTGAGAACATAGAAAGAAGAAAAATAACGATATGAGCAGCACTTAATACAACAGAAAACGAATAAAATTCAGGTGATGTAGTAAGCCCAAAGAATATTCTTTGAAAAGATTTAAAAGACACACTTTGATTAAGGAAAACAAAAACATAAGTTAAGAATATACAGAAAGAATCAGGACAATGTTATAGCAGAGTATATATGAAATGCCAGTAAATATGAACATTTCTGTAAAGTGGACCATTTCCTAGCTCCTAAAGTTTACCAAATCTGACACAAGAGGAAATCATCTAAGGTCATCATGTCTGCCCTTGGCATTCTCAGAAAGCCCTGGCCTCTGAATGCAGCATTTGTTGTCCATGGTAACCTGCGGAGAGTGGGCGGTGCTGAGGGAGGTTGGAACACTACCCTCACTGAGGGAGTGGTTGTGGCCTTCTCTGCTGTGACTGAACAAAGGGCGGGGGAGCAGGGGTCCCAGGGCTGGGCCCTCAGAACCCGGCAGGCCCAGTGGGGTGTCACAAGCATTTAGGCACAGGCCAAAGGGCGCCATCTTTGTCTGCACAGCTGCCCAAACTCTCACCTTTCCACTCAGGCCACCCTCTTACTTGAAGTGTGTGTGGAACCTGTCCGCCCAGTACACCTCGCTGCACAGCTAACCATACGTCTGAGCATCCTAGCTTCCTGCCCGTGGACCGAAGTTCGCAGGCAGATGGGTCCCTGTGACACACGTGGTGAGTCTACTGCCCGGGCCACAGGCCGCCCACTGCCCCTGCCCCAGATCGGGGACCGCAAAGCAGCCCTGTCTGAATCCCCTGCCTCTGGAGGGCGTATTGGACCAACACTTGTAGAAAACGGGGTCCTCGAGGGCAACTCATTTTAGGTACACAAATAAATCTTTGCCGACTTTCTGCTGAAGCTTCCGATAGTTCACACCGATGCCTCTTACAAGGTCAGCTGTTTAGCTAAACATGAGCTCATGATCTAAATTTACACAAAAGGAAGAAATCAGCTACAAGGGGAGACAATCAGCAAAAACAATCAATACCAGAATTAGATTCCCTAGGCCATCCATCAGATGTTGGAATAATCAGGTGCAAGGCAGAAAGTATACACAAAACTGGAACTGAAACAAGGAACAAGGATGTTTTCAAAGAGTGGTAGGATCTCTCAAACATTTTTAAAGTACATGTCATTGATAAAGCTAAATACACAATGGTTGTGTAATACAACGGATTCATCACTGAGAAGAGTGAAATTATGCTGTTTTGAAAACTAAGGCAGGTCAGATTTTCTGCCTAATTATATAAGAAGATTTTTCTAAAAAATACACATTATTTCAAACACTTATTAGCTGTGAAATAAGTTAAGGGTATTTCAAATGGCTTGCCTGCAAAGAAAGGTGAGATGTAGGGAATCACAGAGACTCGAGGGGAAAATAGGTCAATATATACATTGCTATATGGTGAACTAAGACTTAGGCCAGCCACAATATAGAGGACCTGACCCTTAGAAACTTACAAGTAAGCTGGAATCTTTAAAAGTTCATATCTTTATAAGTAAAAAGATTTATTAAAATGAATAACCAAGTGTTTTAATTGATATCAGAATATCAAAACAATAAACCTGAGAACATAGTAAAAATATAAATAAAGATATGAGCAGAACTTAATACAATAGAAAACTTATAAAATTCAGGATATGTAGTAAGTCCAAAGAATATTCTTTGACAAGATGTAAAAGACACACTTTGATTAAGGAAAACCAAAACATAAGCAAAGAATATACAGAAAGAATCAGGACAATGTTATAGCAGAGAATATATGAAATGCCAGTAAATTTGAACATCTGTGTAAAGTGGACCATTTCCTAGCTCCTAAAGTTTACCAAAAGTGACACAAGAGGAAATCATTTAAGGTCATCATGTCTGCCCTTGGCATTCCCGGGACGCCCTGGCCTCAGAATGCAGCATCTGTAGTCCATGGTAACCTGCCGGGAGGGTGTGGGGCTGAGGGAGGTGGGAACACTGCCCTCACTGAAGGAGTCGGTGGGGCCATCTCTGCTGTGACTGAAGAAAGGGCAGGGGAGCAGGGGGCACAGGGCAGGGCCCTCAGTGCCCGGCAGGCCCAGTGAGGTGTCACAAGCATTTAGGCCCAAGCCATAGGGCGCCTTCTTTGTCTGCACAGCTGCCCAAACTCTCACTTTTCCACTCAGGCCGCCCACTTAGTTGAAGTGTGTGTGGAACCTGTCCGCGCAGTACACCTTGCTGCACAGCTAACCATAGGTCTGGGCATCGTAGCTTCCTGCCAGGTGACCGAAGTTCGCAGGAGAGATGATTCCCAGGGTCACACGCAGATAGGCTCCTTCCCGGGCCACCGGCCGACCACTGCCCCTGCCCAAGATCGGTGGCTGAAAGCAGCCCGGTCTAAGTCCCCTACCCCTAGAGGGAGTATTGGACCAACACTTCTAGAAAACGGGGTCCTTGTGGTCAACTCATTGGAGGGACACAAATAAATCTTTGCCGACTTTCTGCTGAAGCTTCCGATAGTTCACACCGATGCCTCTTACAAGGTCAGCTGTTTAGCTAAACATGAGCTCATGATCTAAATTTACACAAAAGGAAGAAATCAGCTACAAGGGGAGACAATCAGCAAAAACAGTCAATACCAGTATTAGATTCCCTAGGCCATCCATCTAATGTTGGTATAATCAGGTGCAAGGCAGAACATATACATAAAACTGGAACTGAAACAAGGAACAAGGATGTTTTCAAAGACTGGTAGGATCTCTCAAACATTTTTAAAGTACATGTCATTGATAAAGCTAAATACTCAAAGGTTGTGTAATACAACCGATTCAACATTGAGAAGAGTGAAATTATGCTGATTTGAAAACTATGGCAGGTCAGATTTTCTGCCTTATTATATAAGAATATTTCTCTAAAAAATACACATTATTTCAAAGACTTATTGGCTCTTTAATAAGTAAAGGGTATTTCAAATGGCTTTCTGCAAAGGAAGGTGAGATGTAGGTAATCACAGAAAGTCGAGGGGAAAATAGGTCCATATATACATTGCTATAGGGTGAACTAAGTCTTTAGGCCAGCAACAATGTAGAGCACCTGACCCTTAGAAACTTACAAGTTAGCTGGAATCTTCAAAAGTTCAAATCAGTATAAGTAAAAAGATTTATTAAAATGAAAATCCAAGTGTTTTAATTGACATCAGAATATCAAAATAATAAAACCTGAGAACATAGAAAGAAGAAAAATAACGATATGAGCAGCACTTAATACAACAGAAAACGAATAAAATTCAGGTGATGTAGTAAGCCCAAAGAATATTCTTTGAAAAGATTTAAAAGACACACTTTGATTAAGGAAAACAAAAACATAAGTTAAGAATATACAGAAAGAATCAGGACAATGTTATAGCAGAGTATATATGAAATGCCAGTAAATATGAACATTTCTGTAAAGTGGACCATTTCCTAGCTCCTAAAGTTTACCAAATCTGACACAAGAGGAAATCATCTAAGGTCATCATGTCTGCCCTTGGCATTCTCAGAAAGCCCTGGCCTCTGAATGCAGCATTTGTTGTCCATGGTAACCTGCGGAGAGTGGGCGGTGCTGAGGGAGGTTGGAACACTACCCTCACTGAGGGAGTGGTTGTGGCCTTCTCTGCTGTGACTGAACAAAGGGCGGGGGAGCAGGGGTCCCAGGGCTGGGCCCTCAGAACCCGGCAGGCCCAGTGGGGTGTCACAAGCATTTAGGCACAGGCCAAAGGGCGCCATCTTTGTCTGCACAGCTGCCCAAACTCTCACCTTTCCACTCAGGCCACCCTCTTACTTGAAGTGTGTGTGGAACCTGTCCGCCCAGTACACCTCGCTGCACAGCTAACCATACGTCTGAGCATCCTAGCTTCCTGCCCGTGGACCGAAGTTCGCAGGCAGATGGGTCCCTGTGACACACGTGGTGAGTCTACTGCCCGGGCCACAGGCCGCCCACTGCCCCTGCCCCAGATCGGGGACCGCAAAGCAGCCCTGTCTGAATCCCCTGCCTCTGGAGGGCGTATTGGACCAACACTTGTAGAAAACGGGGTCCTCGAGGGCAACTCATTTTAGGTACACAAATAAATCTTTGCCGACTTTCTGCTGAAGCTTCCGATAGTTCACACCGATGCCTCTTACAAGGTCAGCTGTTTAGCTAAACATGAGCTCATGATCTAAATTTACACAAAAGGAAGAAATCAGCTACAAGGGGAGACAATCAGCAAAAACAATCAATACCAGAATTAGATTCCCTAGGCCATCCATCAGATGTTGGAATAATCAGGTGCAAGGCAGAAAGTATACACAAAACTGGAACTGAAACAAGGAACAAGGATGTTTTCAAAGAGTGGTAGGATCTCTCAAACATTTTTAAAGTACATGTCATTGATAAAGCTAAATACACAATGGTTGTGTAATACAACGGATTCATCACTGAGAAGAGTGAAATTATGCTGTTTTGAAAACTAAGGCAGGTCAGATTTTCTGCCTAATTATATAAGAAGATTTTTCTAAAAAATACACATTATTTCAAACACTTATTAGCTGTGAAATAAGTTAAGGGTATTTCAAATGCCTTGCCTGCAAAGAAAGGTGAGATGTAGGGAATCACAGAGACTCGAGGGGAAAATAGGTCAATATATACATTGCTATATGGTGAACTAAGACTTAGGCCAGCCACAATATAGAGGACCTGACCCTTAGAAACTTACAAGTAAGCTGGAATCTTTAAAAGTTCATATCTTTATAAGTAAAAAGATTTATTAAAATGAATAACCAAGTGTTTTAATTGATATCAGAATATCAAAACAATAAACCTGAGAACATAGTAAAAATATAAATAAAGATATGAGCAGAACTTAATACAATAGAAAACTTATAAAATTCAGGATATGTAGTAAGTCCAAAGAATATTCTTTGACAAGATGTAAAAGACACACTTTGATTAAGGAAAACCAAAACATAAGCAAAGAATATACAGAAAGAATCAGGACAATGTTATAGCAGAGAATATATGAAATGCCAGTAAATTTGAACATTTGTGTAAAGTGGACCATTTCCTAGCTCCTAAAGTTTACGAAAAGTGACACAAGAGGAAATCATTTAAGGTCATCATGTCTGCCCTTGGCATTCCCGGGACGCCCTGGCCTCAGAATGCAGCATCTGTAGTCCATGGTAACCTGCCGGGAGGGTGTGGGGCTGAGGGAGGTGGGAACACTGCCCTCACTGAAGGAGTCGGTGGGGCCATCTCTGCTGTGACTGAAGAAAGGGCAGGGGAGCAGGGGGCACAGGGCAGGGCCCTCAGTGCCCGGCAGGCCCAGTGAGGTGTCACAAGCATTTAGGCCCAAGCCATAGGGCGCCTTCTTTGTCTGCACAGCTGCCCAAACTCTCACTTTTCCACTCAGGCCGCCCACTTAGTTGAAGTGTGTGTGGAACCTGTCCGCGCAGTACACCTTGCTGCACAGCTAACCATAGGTCTGGGCATCGTAGCTTCCTGCCAGGTGACCGAAGTTCGCAGGAGAGATGATTCCCAGGGTCACACGCAGATAGGCTCCTTCCCGGGCCACCGGCCGACCACTGCCCCTGCCCAAGATCGGTGGCTGAAAGCAGCCCGGTCTAAGTCCCCTACCCCTAGAGGGAGTATTGGACCAACACTTCTAGAAAACGGGGTCCTTGTGGTCAACTCATTGGAGGGACACAAATAAATCTTTGCCGACTTTCTGCTGAAGCTTCCGATAGTTCACACCGATGCCTCTTACAAGGTCAGCTGTTTAGCTAAACATGAGCTCATGATCTAAATTTACACAAAAGGAAGAAATCAGCTACAAGGGGAGACAATCAGCAAAAACAGTCAATACCAGTATTAGATTCCCTAGGCCATCCATCTAATGTTGGTATAATCAGGTGCAAGGCAGAACATATACATAAAACTGGAACTGAAACAAGGAACAAGGATGTTTTCAAAGACTGGTAGGATCTCTCAAACATTTTTAAAGTACATGTCATTGATAAAGCTAAATACTCAAAGGTTGTGTAATACAACCGATTCAACATTGAGAAGAGTGAAATTATGCTGATTTGAAAACTATGGCAGGTCAGATTTTCTGCCTTATTATATAAGAATATTTCTCTAAAAAATACACATTATTTCAAAGACTTATTGGCTGTTTAATAAGTAAAGGGTATTTCAAATGGCTTTCTGCAAAGGAAGGTGAGATGTAGGTAATCACAGAAAGTCGAGGGGAAAATAGGTCCATATATACATTGCTATAGGGTGAACTAAGTCTTTAGGCCAGCAACAATGTAGAGCACCTGACCCTTAGAAACTTACAAGTTAGCTGGAATCTTCAAAAGTTCAAATCAGTATAAGTAAAAAGATTTATTAAAATGAAAATCCAAGTGTTTTAATTGACATCAGAATATCAAAATAATAAAACCTGAGAACATAGAAAGAAGAAAAATAACGATATGAGCAGCACTTAATACAACAGAAAACGAATAAAATTCAGGTGATGTAGTAAGCCCAAAGAATATTCTTTGAAAAGATTTAAAAGACACACTTTGATTAAGGAAAACAAAAACATAAGTTAAGAATATACAGAAAGAATCAGGACAATGTTATAGCAGAGTATATATGAAATGCCAGTAAATATGAACATTTCTGTAAAGTGGACCATTTCCTAGCTCCTAAAGTTTACCAAATCTGACACAAGAGGAAATCATCTAAGGTCATCATGTCTGCCCTTGGCATTCTCAGAAAGCCCTGGCCTCTGAATGCAGCATTTGTTGTCCATGGTAACCTGCGGAGAGTGGGCGGTGCTGAGGGAGGTTGGAACACTACCCTCACTGAGGGAGTGGTTGTGGCCTTCTCTGCTGTGACTGAACAAAGGGCGGGGGAGCAGGGGTCCCAGGGCTGGGCCCTCAGAACCCGGCAGGCCCAGTGGGGTGTCACAAGCATTTAGGCACAGGCCAAAGGGCGCCATCTTTGTCTGCACAGCTGCCCAAACTCTCACCTTTCCACTCAGGCCACCCTCTTACTTGAAGTGTGTGTGGAACCTGTCCGCCCAGTACACCTCGCTGCACAGCTAACCATACGTCTGAGCATCCTAGCTTCCTGCCCGTGGACCGAAGTTCGCAGGCAGATGGGTCCCTGTGACACACGTGGTGAGTCTCCTGCCCGGGCCACAGGCCGCCCACTGCCCCTGCCCCAGATCGGGGACCGCAAAGCAGCCCTGTCTGAATCCCCTGCCTCTGGAGGGCGTATTGGACCAACACTTGTAGAAAACGGGGTCCTCGAGGGCAACTCATTTTAGGTACACAAATAAATCTTTGCCGACTTTCTGCTGAAGCTTCCGATAGTTCACACCGATGCCTCTTACAAGGTCAGCTGTTTAGCTAAACATGAGCTCATGATCTAAATTTACACAAAAGGAAGAAATCAGCTACAAGGGGAGACAATCAGCAAAAACAATCAATACCAGAATTAGATTCCCTAGGCCATCCATCAGATGTTGGAATAATCAGGTGCAAGGCAGAAAGTATACACAAAACTGGAACTGAAACAAGGAACAAGGATGTTTTCAAAGAGTGGTAGGATCTCTCAAACATTTTTAAAGTACATGTCATTGATAAAGCTAAATACACAATGGTTGTGTAATACAACGGATTCATCACTGAGAAGAGTGAAATTATGCTGTTTTGAAAACTAAGGCAGGTCAGATTTTCTGCCTAATTATATAAGAAGATTTTTCTAAAAAATACACATTATTTCAAACACTTATTAGCTGTGAAATAAGTTAAGGGTATTTCAAATGGCTTGCCTGCAAAGAAAGGTGAGATGTAGGGAATCACAGAGACTCGAGGGGAAAATAGGTCAATATATACATTGCTATATGGTGAACTAAGACTTAGGCCAGCCACAATATAGAGGACCTGACCCTTAGAAACTTACAAGTAAGCTGGAATCTTTAAAAGGTCATATCTTTATAAGTAAAAAGATTTATTAAAATGAATAACCAAGTGTTTTAATTGATATCAGAATATCAAAACAATAAACCTGAGAACATAGTAAAAATATAAATAAAGATATGAGCAGAACTTAATACAATAGAAAACTTATAAAATTCAGGATATGTAGTAAGTCCAAAGAATATTCTTTGACAAGATGTAAAAGACACACTTTGATTAAGGAAAACCAAAACATAAGCAAAGAATATACAGAAAGAATCAGGACAATGTTATAGCAGAGAATATATGAAATGCCAGTAAATTTGAACATCTGTGTAAAGTGGACCATTTCCTAGCTCCTAAAGTTTACCAAAAGTGACACAAGAGGAAATCATTTAAGGTCATCATGTCTGCCCTTGGCATTCCCGGGATGCCCTGGCCTCAGAATGCAGCATCTGTAGTCCATGGTAACCTGCCGGGAGGGTGTGGGGCTGAGGGAGGTGGGAACACTGCCCTCACTGAAGGAGTCGGTGGGGCCATCTCTGCTGTGACTGAAGAAAGGGCAGGGGAGCAGGGGGCACAGGGCAGGGCCCTCAGTGCCCGGCAGGCCCAGTGAGGTGTCACAAGCATTTAGGCCCAAGCCATAGGGCGCCTTCTTTGTCTGCACAGCTGCCCAAACTCTCACTTTTCCACTCAGGCCGCCCACTTAGTTGAAGTGTGTGTGGAACCTGTCCGCGCAGTACACCTTGCTGCACAGCTAACCATAGGTCTGGGCATCGTAGCTTCCTGCCAGGTGACCGAAGTTCGCAGGAGAGATGATTCCCAGGGTCACACGCAGATAGGCTCCTTCCTGGGCCACCGGCCGACCACTGCCCCTGCCCAAGATCGGTGGCTGAAAGCAGCCCGGTCTAAGTCCCCTACCCCTAGAGGGAGTATTGGACCAACACTTCTAGAAAACGGGGTCCTTGTGGTCAACTCATTGGAGGGACACAAATAAATCTTTGCCGACTTTCTGCTGAAGCTTCCGATAGTTCACACCGATGCCTCTTACAAGGTCAGCTGTTTAGCTAAACATGAGCTCATGATCTAAATTTACACAAAAGGAAGAAATCAGCTACAAGGGGAGACAATCAGCAAAAACAGTCAATACCAGTATTAGATTCCCTAGGCCATCCATCTAATGTTGGTATAATCAGGTGCAAGGCAGAACATATACATAAAACTGGAACTGAAACAAGGAACAAGGATGTTTTCAAAGACTGGTAGGATCTCTCAAACATTTTTAAAGTACATGTCATTGATAAAGCTAAATACTCAAAGGTTGTGTAATACAACCGATTCAACATTGAGAAGAGTGAAATTATGCTGATTTGAAAACTATGGCAGGTCAGATTTTCTGCCTTATTATATAAGAATATTTCTCTAAAAAATACACATTATTTCAAAGACTTATTGGCTCTTTAATAAGTAAAGGGTATTTCAAATGGCTTTCTGCAAAGGAAGGTGAGATGTAGGTAATCACAGAAAGTCGAGGGGAAAATAGGTCCATATATACATTGCTATAGGGTGAACTAAGTCTTTAGGCCAGCAACAATGTAGAGCACCTGACCCTTAGAAACTTACAAGTTAGCTGGAATCTTCAAAAGTTCAAATCAGTATAAGTAAAAAGATTTATTAAAATGAAAATCCAAGTGTTTTAATTGACATCAGAATATCAAAATAATAAAACCTGAGAACATAGAAAGAAGAAAAATAACGATATGAGCAGCACTTAATACAACAGAAAACGAATAAAATTCAGGTGATGTAGTAAGCCCAAAGAATATTCTTTGAAAAGATTTAAAAGACACACTTTGATTAAGGAAAACAAAAACATAAGTTAAGAATATACAGAAAGAATCAGGACAATGTTATAGCAGAGTATATATGAAATGCCAGTAAATATGAACATTTCTGTAAAGTGGACCATTTCCTAGCTCCTAAAGTTTACCAAATCTGACACAAGAGGAAATCATCTAAGGTCATCATGTCTGCCCTTGGCATTCTCAGAAAGCCCTGGCCTCTGAATGCAGCATTTGTTGTCCATGGTAACCTGCGGAGAGTGGGCGGTGCTGAGGGAGGTTGGAACACTACCCTCACTGAGGGAGTGGTTGTGGCCTTCTCTGCTGTGACTGAACAAAGGGCGGGGGAGCAGGGGTCCCAGGGCTGGGCCCTCAGAACCCGGCAGGCCCAGTGGGGTGTCACAAGCATTTAGGCACAGGCCAAAGGGCGCCATCTTTGTCTGCACAGCTGCCCAAACTCTCACCTTTCCACTCAGGCCACCCTCTTACTTGAAGTGTGTGTGGAACCTGTCCGCCCAGTACACCTCGCTGCACAGCTAACCATACGTCTGAGCATCCTAGCTTCCTGCCCGTGGACCGAAGTTCGCAGGCAGATGGGTCCCTGTGACACACGTGGTGAGTCTCCTGCCCGGGCCACAGGCCGCCCACTGCCCCTGCCCCAGATCGGGGACCGCAAAGCAGCCCTGTCTGAATCCCCTGCCTCTGGAGGGCGTATTGGACCAACACTTGTAGAAAACGGGGTCCTCGAGGGCAACTCATTTTAGGTACACAAATAAATCTTTGCCGACTTTCTGCTGAAGCTTCCGATAGTTCACACCGATGCCTCTTACAAGGTCAGCTGTTTAGCTAAACATGAGCTCATGATCTAAATTTACACAAAAGGAAGAAATCAGCTACAAGGGGAGACAATCAGCAAAAACAATCAATACCAGAATTAGATTCCCTAGGCCATCCATCAGATGTTGGAATAATCAGGTGCAAGGCAGAAAGTATACACAAAACTGGAACTGAAACAAGGAACAAGGATGTTTTCAAAGAGTGGTAGGATCTCTCAAACATTTTTAAAGTACATGTCATTGATAAAGCTAAATACACAATGGTTGTGTAATACAACGGATTCATCACTGAGAAGAGTGAAATTATGCTGTTTTGAAAACTAAGGCAGGTCAGATTTTCTGCCTAATTATATAAGAAGATTTTTCTAAAAAATACACATTATTTCAAAGACTTATTAGCTGTGAAATAAGTTAAGGGTATTTCAAATGGCTTGCCTGCAAAGAAAGGTGAGATGTAGGGAATCACAGAGACTCGAGGGGAAAATAGGTCAATATATACATTGCTATATGGTGAACTAAGACTTAGGCCAGCCACAATATAGAGGACCTGACCCTTAGAAACTTACAAGTAAGCTGGAATCTTTAAAAGTTCATATCTTTATAAGTAAAAAGATTTATTAAAATGAATAACCAAGTGTTTTAATTGATATCAGAATATCAAAACAATAAACCTGAGAACATAGTAAAAATATAAATAAAGATATGAGCAGAACTTAATACAATAGAAAACTTATAAAATTCAGGATATGTAGTAAGTCCAAAGAATATTCTTTGACAAGATGTAAAAGACACACTTTGATTAAGGAAAACCAAAACATAAACAAAGAATATACAGAAAGAATCAGGACAATGTTATAGCAGAGAATATATGAAATGCCAGTAAATTTGAACATCTGTGTAAAGTGGACCATTTCCTAGCTCCTAAAGTTTACCAAAAGTGACACAAGAGGAAATCATTTAAGGTCATCATGTCTGCCCTTGGCATTCCCGGGACGCCCTGGCCTCAGAATGCAGCATCTGTAGTCCATGGTAACCTGCCGGGAGGGTGTGGGGCTGAGGGAGGTGGGAACACTGCCCTCACTGAAGGAGTCGGTGGGGCCATCTCTGCTGTGACTGAAGAAAGGGCAGGGGAGCAGGGGGCACAGGGCAGGGCCCTCAGTGCCCGGCAGGCCCAGTGAGGTGTCACAAGCATTTAGGCCCAAGCCATAGGGCGCCTTCTTTGTCTGCACAGCTGCCCAAACTCTCACTTTTCCACTCAGGCCGCCCACTTAGTTGAAGTGTGTGTGGAACCTGTCCGCGCAGTACACCTTGCTGCACAGCTAACCATAGGTCTTGGCATCGTAGCTTCCTGCCAGGTGACCGAAGTTCGCAGGAGAGATGATTCCCAGGGTCACACGCAGATAGGCTCCTTCCCGGGCCACCGGCCGACCACTGCCCCTGCCCAAGATCGGTGGCTGAAAGCAGCCCGGTCTAAGTCCCCTACCCCTAGAGGGAGTATTGGACCAACACTTCTAGAAAACGGGGTCCTTGTGGTCAACTCATTGGAGGGACACAAATAAATCTTTGCCGACTTTCTGCTGAAGCTTCCGATAGTTCACACCGATGCCTCTTACAAGGTCAGCTGTTTAGCTAAACATGAGCTCATGATCTAAATTTACACAAAAGGAAGAAATCAGCTACAAGGGGAGACAATCAGCAAAAACAGTCAATACCAGTATTAGATTCCCTAGGCCATCCATCTAATGTTGGTATAATCAGGTGCAAGGCAGAACATATACATAAAACTGGAACTGAAACAAGGAACAAGGATGTTTTCAAAGACTGGTAGGATCTCTCAAACATTTTTAAAGTACATGTCATTGATAAAGCTAAATACTCAAAGGTTGTGTAATACAACCGATTCAACATTGAGAAGAGTGAAATTATGCTGATTTGAAAACTATGGCAGGTCAGATTTTCTGCCTTATTATATAAGAATATTTCTCTAAAAAATACACATTATTTCAAAGACTTATTGGCTGTTTAATAAGTAAAGGGTATTTCAAATGGCTTTCTGCAAAGGAAGGTGAGATGTAGGTAATCACAGAAAGTCGAGGGGAAAATAGGTCCATATATACATTGCTATAGGGTGAACTAAGTCTTTAGGCCAGCAACAATGTAGAGCACCTGACCCTTAGAAACTTACAAGTTAGCTGGAATCTTCAAAAGTTCAAATCAGTATAAGTAAAAAGATTTATTAAAATGAAAATCCAAGTGTTTTAATTGACATCAGAATATCAAAATAATAAAACCTGAGAACATAGAAAGAAGAAAAATAACGATATGAGCAGCACTTAATACAACAGAAAACGAATAAAATTCAGGTGATGTAGTAAGCCCAAAGAATATTCTTTGAAAAGATTTAAAAGACACACTTTGATTAAGGAAAACAAAAACATAAGTTAAGAATATACAGAAAGAATCAGGACAATGTTATAGCAGAGTATATATGAAATGCCAGTAAATATGAACATTTCTGTAAAGTGGACCATTTCCTAGCTCCTAAAGTTTACCAAATCTGACACAAGAGGAAATCATCTAAGGTCATCATGTCTGCCCTTGGCATTCTCAGAAAGCCCTGGCCTCTGAATGCAGCATTTGTTGTCCATGGTAACCTGCGGAGAGTGGGCGGTGCTGAGGGAGGTTGGAACACTACCCTCACTGAGGGAGTGGTTGTGGCCTTCTCTGCTGTGACTGAACAAAGGGCGGGGGAGCAGGGGTCCCAGGGCTGGGCCCTCAGAACCCGGCAGGCCCAGTGGGGTGTCACAAGCATTTAGGCACAGGCCAAAGGGCGCCATCTTTGTCTGCACAGCTGCCCAAACTCTCACCTTTCCACTCAGGCCACCCTCTTACTTGAAGTGTGTGTGGAACCTGTCCGCCCAGTACACCTCGCTGCACAGCTAACCATACGTCTGAGCATCCTAGCTTCCTGCCCGTGGACCGAAGTTCGCAGGCAGATGGGTCCCTGTGACACACGTGGTGAGTCTCCTGCCCGGGCCACAGGCCGCCCACTGCCCCTGCCCCAGATCGGGGACCGCAAAGCAGCCCTGTCTGAATCCCCTGCCTCTGGAGGGCGTATTGGACCAACACTTGTAGAAAACGGGGTCCTCGAGGGCAACTCATTTTAGGTACACAAATAAATCTTTGCCGACTTTCTGCTGAAGCTTCCGATAGTTCACACCGATGCCTCTTACAAGGTCAGCTGTTTAGCTAAACATGAGCTCATGATCTAAATTTACACAAAAGGAAGAAATCAGCTACAAGGGGAGACAATCAGCAAAAACAATCAATACCAGAATTAGATTCCCTAGGCCATCCATCAGATGTTGGAATAATCAGGTGCAAGGCAGAAAGTATACACAAAACTGGAACTGAAACAAGGAACAAGGATGTTTTCAAAGAGTGGTAGGATCTCTCAAACATTTTTAAAGTACATGTCATTGATAAAGCTAAATACACAATGGTTGTGTAATACAACGGATTCATCACTGAGAAGAGTGAAATTATGCTGTTTTGAAAACTAAGGCAGGTCAGATTTTCTGCCTAATTATATAAGAAGATTTTTCTAAAAAATACACATTATTTCAAACACTTATTAGCTGTGAAATAAGTTAAGGGTATTTCAAATGCCTTGCCTGCAAAGAAAGGTGAGATGTAGGGAATCACAGAGACTCGAGGGGAAAATAGGTCAATATATACATTGCTATATGGTGAACTAAGACTTAGGCCAGCCACAATATAGAGGACCTGACCCTTAGAAACTTACAAGTAAGCTGGAATCTTTAAAAGTTCATATCTTTATAAGTAAAAAGATTTATTAAAGTGAATAACCAAGTGTTTTAATTGATATCAGAATATCAAAACAATAAACCTGAGAACATAGTAAAAATATAAATAAAGATATGAGCAGAACTTAATACAATAGAAAACTTATAAAATTCAGGATATGTAGTAAGTCCAAAGAATATTCTTTGACAAGATGTAAAAGACACACTTTGATTAAGGAAAACCAAAACATAAGCAAAGAATATACAGAAAGAATCAGGACAATGTTATAGCAGAGAATATATGAAATGCCAGTAAATTTGAATATTTGTGTAAAGTGGACCATTTCCTAGCTCCTAAAGTTTACCAGAAGTGACACAAGAGGAAATCATTTAAGGTCATCATGTCTGCCCTTGGCATTCCCGGGACGCCCTGGCCTCAGAATGCAGCATCTGTAGTCCATGGTAACCTGCCGGGAGGGGGTGGGGCTGAGGGAGGTGGGAACACTGCCCTCACTGAAGGAGTCGGTGGGGCCATCTCCGCTGTGACTGAAGAAAGGGCAGGGGAGCAGGGGGCACAGGGCAGGGCCCTCAGTGCCCGGCAGGCCCAGTGAGGTGTCACAAGCATTTAGGCCCAAGCCATAGGGCGCCTTCTTTGTCTGCACAGCTGCCCAAACTCTCACTTTTCCACTCAGGCCGCCCACTTAGTTGAAGTGTGTGTGGAACCTGTCCGCGCAGTACACCTTGCTGCACAGCTAACCATAGGTCTGGGCATCGTAGCTTCCTGCCAGGTGACCGAAGTTCGCAGGAGAAATGATTCCCAGGGTCACACGCAGATAGGCTCCTTCCCGGGCCACCGGCCGACCACTGCCCCTGCCCAAGATCGGTGGCTGAAAGCAGCCCGGTCTAAGTCCCCTACCCCTAGAGGGAGTATTGGACCAACACTTCTAGAAAACTGGGTCCTCGTGGTCAACTCATTGGAGGGACACAAATAAATCTTTGCCGACTTTCTGCTGAAGCTTACGAGCGTTCACACCTAAGCCTCTTACAAGGTCAGGTGTTTAGCTAAACATGAGCTCATGATCTAAATATTCACAGTTATGAATTAATCAGCTACAAGGGGAGACAATCAGCAAAAACAGTCAATACCAGTATTAGATTCCCTAGGCCATCCATCTAATGTTGGTATAATCAGGTGCAAGGCAGAACATATACATAAAACTGGAACTGAAACAAGGAACAAGGATGTTTTCAAAGACTGGTAGGATCTCTCAAACATTTTTAAAGTACATGTCATTGATAAAGCTAAATACTCAAAGGTTGTGTAATACAACCGATTCAACATTGAGAAGAGTGAAATTATGCTGATTTGAAAACTATGGCAGGTCAGATTTTCTGCCTTATTATATAAGAATATTTCTCTAAAAAATACACATTATTTCAAAGACTTATTGGCTGTTTAATAAGTAAAGGGTATTTCAAATGGCTTTCTGCAAAGGAAGGTGAGATGTAGGTAATCACAGAAAGTCGAGGGGAAAATAGGTCCATATATACATTGCTATAGGGTGAACTAAGTCTTTAGGCCAGCAACAATGTAGAGCACCTGACCCTTAGAAACTTACAAGTTAGCTGGAATCTTCAAAAGTTCAAATCAGTATAAGTAAAAAGATTTATTAAAATGAAAATCCAAGTGTTTTAATTGACAACAGAATATCAAAATAATAAAACCTGAGAACATAGAAAGAAGAAAAATAACGATATGAGCAGCACTTAATACAACAGAAAACGAATAAAATTCAGGTGATGTAGTAAGCCCAAAGAATATTCTTTGAAAAGATTTAAAAGACACACTTTGATTAAGGAAAACAAAAACATAAGTTAAGAATATACAGAAAGAATCAGGACAATGTTATAGCAGAGTATATATGAAATGCCAGTAAATATGAACATTTCTGTAAAGTGGACCATTTCCTAGCTCCTAAAGTTTACCAAATCTGACACAAGAGGAAATCATCTAAGGTCATCATGTCTGCCCTTGGCATTCTCAGAAAGCCCTGGCCTCTGAATGCAGCATTTGTTGTCCATGGTAACCTGCGGAGAGTGGGCGGTGCTGAGGGAGGTTGGAACACTACCCTCACTGAGGGAGTGGTTGTGGCCTTCTCTGCTGTGACTGAACAAAGGGCGGGGGAGCAGGGGTCCCAGGGATGGGCCCTCAGAACCCGGCAGGCCCAGTGGGGTGTCACAAGCATTTAGGCACAGGCCAAAGGGCGCCATCTTTGTCTGCACAGCTGCCCAAACTCTCACCTTTCCACTCAGGCCACCCTCTTACTTGAAGTGTGTGTGGAACCTGTCCGCCCAGTACACCTCGCTGCACAGCTAACCATACGTCTGAGCATCCTAGCTTCCTGCCCGTGGACCGAAGTTCGCAGGCAGATGGGTCCCTGTGACACACGTGGTGAGTCTCCTGCCCGGGCCACAGCCCGCCCACTGCCCCTGCCCCAGATCGGGGACCGCAAAGCAGCCCTGTCTGAATCCCCTGCCTCTGGAGGGCGTATTGGACCAACACTTGTAGAAAACGGGGTCCTCGAGGGCAACTCATTTTAGGTACACAAATAAATCTTTGCCGACTTTCTGCTGAAGCTTCCGATAGTTCACACCGATGCCTCTTACAAGGTCAGCTGTTTAGCTAAACATGAGCTCATGATCTAAATTTACACAAAAGGAAGAAATCAGCTACAAGGGGAGACAATCAGCAAAAACAATCAATACCAGAATTAGATTCCCTAGGCCATCCATCAGATGTTGGAATAATCAGGTGCAAGGCAGAAAGTATACACAAAACTGGAACTGAAACAAGGAACAAGGATGTTTTCAAAGAGTGGTAGGATCTCTCAAACATTTTTAAAGTACATGACATTGATAAAGCTAAATACACAATGGTTGTGTAATACAACGGATTCATCACTGAGAAGAGTGAAATTATGCTGTTTTGAAAACTAAGGCAGGTCAGATTTTCTGCCTAATTATATAAGAAGATTTTTCTAAAAAATACACATTATTTCAAACACTTATTAGCTGTGAAATAAGTTAAGGGTATTTCAAATGGCTTGCCTGCAAAGAAAGGTGAGATGTAGGGAATCACAGAGACTCGAGGGGAAAATAGGTCAATATATACATTGCTATATGGTGAACTAAGACTTAGGCCAGCCACAATATAGAGGACCTGACCCTTAGAAACTTACAAGTAAGCTGGAATCTTTAAAAGTTCATATCTTTATAAGTAAAAAGATTTATTAAAGTGAATAACCAAGTGTTTTAATTGATATCAGAATATCAAAACAATAAACCTGAGAACATAGTAAAAATATAAATAAAGATATGAGCAGAACTTAATACAATAGAAAACTTATAAAATTCAGGATATGCAGTAAGTCCAAAGAATATTCTTTGACAAGATGTAAAAGACACACTTTGATTAAGGAAAACCAAAACATAAGCAAAGAATATACAGAAAGAATCAGGACAATGTTATAGCAGAGAATATATGAAATGCCAGTAAATTTGAACATTTGTGTAAAGTGGACCATTTCCTAGCTCCTAAAGTTTACCAAAAGTGACACAAGAGGAAATCATTTAAGGTCATCATGTCTGCCCTTGGCATTCCCGGGACACCCTGGCCTAAGAATGCAGCATCTGTAGTCCATGGTAACCTGCCGGGAGGGGGTGGGGCTGAGGGAGGTGGGAACACTGCCCTCACTGAAGGAGTCGGTGGGGCCATCTCCGCTGTGACTGAAGAAAGGGCAGGGGAGCAGGGGGCACAGGGCAGGGCCCTCAGTGCCCGGCAGGCCCAGTGAGGTGTCACAAGCATTTAGGCCCAAGCCATAGGGCGCCTTTTTGTCTGCACAGCTGCCCAAACTCTCACTTTTCCACTCAGGCCGCCCACTTAGTTGAAGTGTGTGTGGAACCTGTCCGCGCAGTACACCTTGCTGCACAGCTAACCATAGGTCTGGGCATCGTAGCTTCCTGCCAGGTGACCGAAGTTCGCAGGAGAGATGATTCCCAGGGTCACACGCAGATAGGCTCCTTCCCGGGCCACCGGCCGACCACTGCCCCTGCCCAAGATCGGTGGCTGAAAGCAGCCCGGTCTAAGTCCCCTACCCCTAGAGGGAGTATTGGACCAACACTTCTAGAAAACGGGGTCCTCGTGGTCAACTCATTGGAGGGACACAAATAAATCTTTGCCGACTTTCTGCTGAAGCTTACGAGCGTTCACACCTAAGCCTCTTACAAGGTCAGGTGTTTAGCTAAACATGAGCTCATGATCTAAATATTCACAGTTATGAATTAATCAGCTACAAGGGGAGACAATCAGCAAAAACAGTCAATACCAGTATTAGATTCCCTAGGCCATCCATCTAATGTTGGAATAATCAGGTGCAAGGCAGAACATATACATAAAACTGGAACTGAAACAAGGAACAAGGATGTTTTCAAAGACTGGTAGGATCTCTCAAACATTTTTAAAGTACATGTCATTGATAAAGCTAAATACTCAAAGCTTGTGTAATACAACCGATTCAACATTGAGAAGAGTGAAATTATGCTGATTTGAAAACTATGGCAGGTCAGATTTTCTGCCTAATTATATAAGAAGATTTTTCTAAAAAATACACATTATTTAAAAGACTTATTAGCTCTGAAATAAGTTAAGGGTATTTCAAATGGCTTGCCTGCAAAGAAAGGTGAGATGTAGGGAATCACAGAGACTCGAGGGGAAAATAGGTCAATATATACATTGCTATATGGTGAACTAAGACTTAGGCCAGCCACAATATAGAGAACCTGACCCTTAGAAACTTACAAGTAAGCTGGAATCTTTAAAAGTTCATATCTTTATAAGTAAAAAGATTTATTAAAGTGAATAACCAAGTGTTTTAATTGATATCAGAATATCAAAACAATAAACCTGAGAACATAGTAAAAATATAAATAAAGATATGAGCAGAACTTAATACAATAGAAAACTTATAAAATTCAGGATATGCAGTAAGTCCGAAGAATATTCTTTGACAAGATGTAAAAGACACACTTTGATTAAGGAAAACCAAAACATAAGCAAAGAATATACAGAAAGAATCAGGACAATGTTATAGCAGAGAATATATGAAATGCCAGTAAATTTGAACATTTGTGTAAAGTGGACCATTTCCTAGCTCCTAAAGTTTACCAAAAGTGACACAAGAGGAAATCATTTAAGGTCATCATGTCTGCCCTTGGCATTCCCGGGACGCCCTGGCCTAAGAATGCAGCATCTGTAGTCCATGGTAACCTGCTGGGAGGGGGTGGGGCTGAGGGAGGTGGGAACACTGCCCTCACAGAAGGAGTCGGTGGGGCCATCTCCGCTGTGACTGAAGAAAAGGCAGGGGAGCAGGGGGCACAGGGCAGGGCCCTCAGTGCCCGGCAGGCCCAGTGAGGTGTCACAAGCATTTAGGCCCAAGCCATAGGGCGCCTTCTTTGTCTGCACAGCTGCCCAAACTCTCACTTTTCCACTCAGGCCGCCCACTTAGTTGAAGTGTGTGTGGAACCTGTCCGCGCAGTACACCTTGCTGCACAGCTAACCATAGGTCTGGGCATCGTAGCTTCCTGCCAGGTGACCGAAGTTCGCAGGAGAGATGATTCCCAGGGTCACACGCAGATAGGCTCCTTCCCGGGCCACCGGCCGACCACTGCCCCTGCCCAAGATCGGTGGCTGAAAGCAGCCCGGTCTAAGTCCCCTACCCCTAGAGGGAGTATTGGACCAACACTTCTAGAAAACGGGGTCCTCGTGGTCAACTCATTGGAGGGACACAAATAAATCTTTGCCGACTTTCTGCTGAAGCTTACGAGCGTTCACACCTAAGCCTCTTACAAGGTCAGGTGTTTAGCTAAACATGAGCTCATGATCTAAATATTCACAGTTATGAATTAATCAGCTACAAGGGGAGACAATCAGCAAAAACAGTCAATACCAGTATTAGATTCCCTAGGCCATCCATCTAATGTTGGAATAATCAGGTGCAAGGCAGAACATATACATAAAACTGGAACTGAAACAAGGAACAAGGATGTTTTCAAAGACTGGTAGGATCTCTCAAACATTTTTAAAGTACATGTCATTGATAAAGCTAAATACTCAAAGCTTGTGTAATACAACCGATTCAACATTGAGAAGAGTGAAATTATGCTGATTTGAAAACTATGGCAGGTCAGATTTTCTGCCTAATTATATAAGAATATTTCTCTAAAAAATACACATTATTTCAAAGACTTATTGGCTGTTTAATAATTAAAGGGTATTTCAAATGGCTTTCTGCAAAGGAAGGTGAGATGTAGGTAATCACAGAAAGTAGAGGGGAAAATAGGTCCATATATACATTGCTATAGGGTGAACTAAGTCTTTAGGCCAGCAACAATGTAGAGCACCTGACCCTTAGAAACTTACAAGTTAGCTGGAATCTTCAAAAGTTCAAATCAGTATAAGTAAAAAGATTTATTAAAATGAAAATCCAAGTGTTTTAATTGACATCAGAATATCAAAATAATAAAACCTGAGAACATAGAAAGAAGAAAAATAACGATATGAGCAGCACTTAATACAACAGAAAACGAATAAAATTCAGGTGATGTGGTAAGCCCAAAGAATATTCTTTGAAAAGATTTAAAAGACACACTTTGATTAAGGAAAACAAAAACATAAGTTAAGAATATACAGAAAGAATCAGGACAATGTTATAGCAGAGTATATATGAAATGCCAGTAAATATGAACATTTCTGAAAGGTGGACCATTTCCTAGCTCCTAAAGTTTACCAAATCTGACACAAGAGGAAATCATCTAATGTCATCATGTCTGCCCTTGGCATTCTCAGAAAGCCCTGGCCTCTGAATGCAGCATTTGTTGTCCATGGTAACCTGCGGAGAGTGGGCGGTGCTGAGGGAGGTTGGAACACTACCCTCACTGAGGGAGTGGTTGTGGCCTTCTCTGCTGTGACTGAACAAAGGGCGGGGGAGCAGGGGGCCCAGGGCTGGGCCCTCAGAACCCGGCAGGCCCAGTGGGGTGTCACAAGCATTTAGGCCCAGGCCAAAGGGCGCCTTCTTTGTCTGCACAGCTGCCCAAACTCTCACCTTTCCACTCAGGCCACCCTCTTACTTGAAGTGTGTGTGGAACCTGTCCGCCCAGTACACCTCGCTGCACAGCTAACCATACGTCTGAGCATCCTAGCTTCCTGCCCGTGGACCGAAGTTCGCAGGCAGATGGGTCCCTGTGACACACGTGGAGAGTCTCCTGCCCGGGCCACAGGCCGCCCACAGCCCCTGCACCAGATCGGGGACCGCAAAGCAGCCCTGTCTGAATCCCCTGCCTCTGGAGGGCGTATTGGACCAACACTTGTAGAAAACGGGGTCCTCGAGGGCAACTCATTTTAGGTACACAAATAAATCTTTGCCGACTTTCTGCTGAAGCTTCCGATAGTTCACACCGATGCCTCTTACAAGGTCAGCTGTTTAGCTAAACATGAGCTCATGATCTAAATTTACACAAAAGGAAGAAATCAGCTACAAGGGGAGACAATCAGCAAAAACAATCAATACCAGAATTAGATTCCCTAGGCCATCCATCAGATGTTGGAATAATCAGGTGCAAGGCAGAAAGTATACACAAAACTGGAACTGAAACAAGGAACAAGGATGTTTTCAAAGAGTGGTAGGATCTCTCAAACATTTTTAAAGTACATGTCATTGATAAAGCTAAATACACAATGGTTGTGTAATACAACGGATTCATCACTGAGAAGAGTGAAATTATGCTGTTTTGAAAACTAAGGCAGGTCAGATTTTCTGCCTAATTATATAAGAAGATTTTTCTAAAAAATACACATTATTTCAAAGACTTATTAGCTGTGAAATAAGTTAAGGGTATTTCAAATGCCTTGCCTGCAAAGAAAGGTGAGATGTAGGGAATCACAGAGACTCGAGGGGAAAATAGGTCAATATATACATTGCTATATGGTGAACTAAGACTTACGCCAGCCACAATATAGAGGACCTGACCCTTAGAAACTTACAAGTAAGCTGGAATCTTTAAAAGTTCATATCTTTATAAGTAAAAAGATTTATTAAAATGAATAACCAAGTGTTTTAATTGATATCAGAATATCAAAACAATAAACCTGAGAACATAGTAAAAATATAAATAAAGATATGAGCAGAACTTAATACAATAGAAAACTTATAAAATTCAGGATATGTAGTAAGTCCAAAGAATATTCTTTGACAAGATGTAAAAGACACACTTTGATTAAGGAAAACCAAAACATAAGCAAAGAATATACAGAAAGAATCAGGACAATGTTATAGCAGAGAATATATGAAATGCCAGTAAATTTGAACATTTGTGTAAAGTGGACCATTTCCTAGCTCCTAAAGTTTACCAAAAGTGACACAAGAGGAAATCATTTAAGGTCATCATGTCTGCCCTTGGCATTCCCGGGACGCCCTGGCCTCAGAATGCAGCATCTGTAGTCCATGGTAACCTGCCGGGAGGGGGTGGGGCTGAGGGAGGTGGGAACACTGCCCTCACTGAAGGAGTCGGTGGGGCCATCTCCGCTGTGACTGAAGAAAGGGCAGGGGAGCAGGGGGCACAGGGCAGGGCCCTCAGTGCCCGGCAGGCCCAGTGAGGTGTCACAAGCATTTAGGCCCAAGCCATAGGGCGCCTTCTTTGTCTGCACAGCTGCCCAAACTCTCACTTTTCCACTCAGGCCGCCCACTTAGTTGAAGTGTGTGTGGAACCTGTCCGCGCAGTACACCTTGCTGCACAGCTAACCATAGGTCTGGGCATCGTAGCTTCCTGCCAGGTGACCGAAGTTCGCAGGAGAGATGATTCCCAGGGTCACACGCAGATAGGCTCCTTCCCGGGCCACCGGCCGACCACTGCCCCTGCCCAAGATCGGTGGCTGAAAGCAGCCCGGTCTAAGTCCCCTACCCCTAGAGGGAGTATTGGACCAACACTTCTAGAAAACGGGGTCCTCGTGGTCAACTCATTGGAGGGACACAAATAAATCTTTGCCGACTTTCTGCTGAAGCTTACGAGCGTTCACACCTAAGCCTCTTACAAGGTCAGGTGTTTAGCTAAACATGAGCTCATGATCTAAATATTCACAGTTATGAATTAATCAGCTACAAGGGGAGACAATCAGCAAAAACAGTCAATACCAGTATTAGATTCCCTAGGCCATCCATCTAATGTTGGTATAATCAGGTGCAAGGCAGAACATATACATAAAACTGGAACTGAAACAAGGAACAAGGATGTTTTCAAAGACTGGTAGGATCTCTCAAACATTTTTAAAGTACATGTCATTGATAAAGCTAAATACTCAAAGGTTGTGTAATACAACCGATTCAACATTGAGAAGAGTGAAATTATGCTGATTTGAAAACTATGGCAGGTCAGATTTTCTGCCTTATTATATAAGAATATTTCTCTAAAAAATACACATTATTTCAAAGACTTATTGGCTGTTTAATAAGTAAAGGGTATTTCAAATGGCTTTCTGCAAAGGAAGGTGAGATGTAGGTAATCACAGAAAGTCGAGGGGAAAATAGGTCCATATATACATTGCTATAGGGTGAACTAAGTCTTTAGGCCAGCAACAATGTAGAGCACCTGACCCTTAGAAACTTACAAGTTAGCTGGAATCTTCAAAAGTTCAAATCAGTATAAGTAAAAAGATTTATTAAAATGAAAATCCAAGTGTTTTAATTGACATCAGAATATCAAAATAATAAAACCTGAGAACATAGAAAGAAGAAAAATAACGATATGAGCAGCACTTAATACAACAGAAAACGAATAAAATTCAGGTGATGTGGTAAGCCCAAAGAATATTCTTTGAAAAGATTTAAAAGACACACTTTGATTAAGGAAAACAAAAACATAAGTTAAGAATATACAGAAAGAATCAGGACAATGTTATAGCAGAGTATATATGAAATGCCAGTAAATATGAACATTTCTGTAAAGTGGACCATTTCCTAGCTCCTAAAGTTTACCAAATCTGACACAAGAGGAAATCATCTAAGGTCATCATGTCTGCCCTTGGCATTCTCAGAAAGCCCTGGCCTCTGAATGCAGCATTTGTTGTCCATGGTAACCTGCGGAGAGTGGGCGGTGCTGAGGGAGGTTGGAACACTACCCTCACTGAGGGAGTGGTTGTGGCCTTCTCTGCTGTGACTGAACAAAGGGCGGGGGAGCAGGGGTCCCAGGGCTGGGCCCTCAGAACCCGGCAGGCCCAGTGGGGTGTCACAAGCATTTAGGCACAGGCCAAAGGGCGCCATCTTTGTCTGCACAGCTGCCCAAACTCTCACCTTTCCACTCAGGCCACCCTCTTACTTGAAGTGTGTGTGGAACCTGTCCGCCCAGTACACCTCGCTGCACAGCTAACCATACGTCTGAGCATCCTAGCTTCCTGCCCGTGGACCGAAGTTCGCAGGCAGATGGGTCCCTGTGACACACGTGGTGAGTCTCCTGCCCGGGCCACAGGCCGCCCACTGCCCCTGCCCCAGATCGGGGACCGCAAAGCAGCCCTGTCTGAATCCCCTGCCTCTGGAGGGCGTATTGGACCAACACTTGTAGAAAACGGGGTCCTCGAGGGCAACTCATTTTAGGTACACAAATAAATCTTTGCCGACTTTCTGCTGAAGCTTCCAATAGTTCACACCGATGCCTCTTACAAGGTCAGCTGTTTAGCTAAACATGAGCTCATGATCTAAATTTACACAAAAGGAAGAAATCAGCTACAAGGGGAGACAATCAGCAAAAACAATCAATACCAGAATTAGATTCCCTAGGCCATCCATCAGATGTTGGAATAATCAGGTGCAAGGCAGAAAGTATACACAAAACTGGAACTGAAACAAGGAACAAGGATGTTTTCAAAGAGTGGTAGGATCTCTCAAACATTTTTAAAGTACATGTCATTGATAAAGCTAAATACACAATGGTTGTGTAATACAACGGATTCATCACTGAGAAGAGTGAAATTATGCTGTTTTGAAAACTAAGGCAGGTCAGATTTTCTGCCTAATTATATAAGAAGATTTTTCTAAAAAATACACATTATTTCAAAGACTTATTAGCTGTGAAATAAGTTAAGGGTATTTCAAATGCCTTGCCTGCAAAGAAAGGTGAGATGTAGGGAATCACAGAGACTCGAGGGGAAAATAGGTCAATATATACATTGCTATATGGTGAACTAAGACTTACGCCAGCCACAATATAGAGGACCTGACCCTTAGAAACTTACAAGTAAGCTGGAATCTTTAAAAGTTCATATCTTTATAAGTAAAAAGATTTATTAAAGTGAATAACCAAGTGTTTTAATTGATATCAGAATATCAAAACAATAAACCTGAGAACATAGTAAAAATATAAATAAAGATATGAGCAGAACTTAATACAATAGAAAACTTATAAAATTCAGGATATGTAGTAAGTCCAAAGAATATTCTTTGACAAGATGTAAAAGACACACTTTGATTAAGGAAAACCAAAACATAAGCAAAGAATATACAGAAAGAATCAGGACAATGTTATAGCAGAGAATATATGAAATGCCAGTAAATTTGAACATTTGTGTAAAGTGGACCATTTCCTAGCTCCTAAAGTTTACCAAAAGTGACACAAGAGGAAATCATTTAAGGTCATCATGTCTGCCCTTGGCATTCCCGGGACGCCCTGGCCTCAGAATGCAGCATCTGTAGTCCATGGTAACCTGCCGGGAGGGGGTGGGGCAGAGGGAGGTGGGAACACTGCCCTCACTGAAGGAGTCGGTGGGGCCATCTCCGCTGTGACTGAAGAAAGGGCAGGGGAGCAGGGGGCACAGGGCAGGGCCCTCAGTGCCCGGCAGGCCCAGTGAGGTGTCACAAGCATTTAGGCCCAAGCCATAGGGCGCCTTCTTTGTCTGCACAGCTGCCCAAACTCTCACTTTTCCACTCAGGCCGCCCACTTAGTTGAAGTGTGTGTGGAACCTGTCCGCGCAGTACACCTTGCTGCACAGCTAACCATAGGTCTGGGCATCGTAGCTTCCTGCCAGGTGACCGAAGTTCGCAGGAGAGATGATTCCCAGGGTCACACGCAGATAGGCTCCTTCCCGGGCCACCGGCCGACCACTACCCCTGCCCAAGATCGGTGGCTGAAAGCAGCCCGGTCTAAGTCCCCTACCCCTAGAGGGAGTATTGGACCAACACTTCTAGAAAACGGGGTCCTCGTGGTCAACTCATTGGAGGGACACAAATAAATCTTTGCCGACTTTCTGCTGAAGCTTACGAGCGTTCACACCTAAGCCTCTTACAAGGTCAGGTGTTTAGCTAAACATGAGCTCATGATCTAAATATTCACAGTTATGAAGTAATCAGCTACAAGGGGAGACAATCAGCAAAAACAGTCAATACCAGTATTAGATTCCCTAGGCCATCCATCTAATGTTGGTATAATCAGGTGCAAGGCAGAACATATACATAAAACTGGAACTGAAACAAGGAACAAGGATGTTTTCAAAGACTGGTAGGATCTCTCAAACATTTTTAAAGTACATGTCATTGATAAAGCTAAATACTCAAAGGTTGTGTAATACAACCGATTCAACATTGAGAAGAGTGAAATTATGCTGATTTGAAAACTATGGCAGGTCAGATTTTCTGCCTTATTATATAAGAATATTTCTCTAAAAAATACACATTATTTCAAAGACTTATTGGCTCTTTAATAAGTAAAGGGTATTTCAAATGGCTTTCTGCAAAGGAAGGTGAGATGTAGGTAATCACAGAAAGTCGAGGGGAAAATAGGTCCATATATACATTGCTATAGGGTGAACTAAGTCTTTAGGCCAGCAACAATGTAGAGCATCTGACCCTTAGAAACTTACAAGTTAGCTGGAATCTTCAAAAGTTCAAATCAGTATAAGTAAAAAGATTTATTAAAATGAAAATCCAAGTGTTTTAATTGACATCAGAATATCAAAATAATAAAACCTGAGAACATAGAAAGAAGAAAAATAACGATATGAGCAGCACTTAATACAACAGAAAACGAATAAAATTCAGGTGATGTAGTAAGCCCAAAGAATATTCTTTGAAAAGATTTAAAAGACACACTTTGATTAAGGAAAACAAAAACATAAGTTAAGAATATACAGAAAGAATCAGGACAATGTTATAGCAGAGTATATATGAAATGCCAGTAAATATGAACATTTCTGTAAAGTGGACCATTTCCTAGCTCCTAAAGTTTACCAAATCTGACACAAGAGGAAATCATCTAAGGTCATCATGTCTGCCCTTGGCATTCTCAGAAAGCCCTGGCCTCTGAATGCAGCATTTGTTGTCCATGGTAACCTGCGGAGAGTGGGCGGTGCTGAGGGAGGTTGGAACACTACCCTCACTGAGGGAGTGGTTGTGGCCTTCTCTGCTGTGACTGAACAAAGGGCGGGGGAGCAGGGGTCCCAGGGCTGGGCCCTCAGAACCCGGCAGGCCCAGTGGGGTGTCACAAGCATTTAGGCACAGGCCAAAGGGCGCCATCTTTGTCTGCACAGCTGCCCAAACTCTCACCTTTCCACTCAGGCCACCCTCTTACTTGAAGTGTGTGTGGAACCTGTCCGCCCAGTACACCTCGCTGCACAGCTAACCATACGTCTGAGCATCCTAGCTTCCTGCCCGTGGACCGAAGTTCGCAGGCAGATGGGTCCCTGTGACACACGTGGTGAGTCTCCTGCCCGGGCCACAGCCCGCCCACTGCCCCTGCCCCAGATCGGGGACCGCAAAGCAGCCCTGTCTGAATCCCCTGCCTCTGGAGGGCGTATTGGACCAACACTTGTAGAAAACGGGGTCCTCGAGGGCAACTCATTTTAGGTACACAAATAAATCTTTGCCGACTTTCTGCTGAAGCTTCCGATAGTTCACACCGATGCCTCTTACAAGGTCAGCTGTTTAGCTAAACATGAGCTCATGATCTAAATTTACACAAAAGGAAGAAATCAGCTACAAGGGGAGACAATCAGCAAAAACAATCAATACCAGAATTAGATTCCCTAGGCCATCCATCAGATGTTGGAATAATCAGGTGCAAGGCAGAAAGTATACACAAAACTGGAACTGAAACAAGGAACAAGGATGTTTTCAAAGAGTGGTAGGATCTCTCAAACATTTTTAAAGTACATGTCATTGATAAAGCTAAATACACAATGGTTGTGTAATACAACGGATTCATCACTGAGAAGAGTGAAATTATGCTGTTTTGAAAACTAAGGCAGGTCAGATTTTCTGCCTAATTATATAAGAAGATTTTTCTAAAAAATACACATTATTTCAAAGACTTATTAGCTGTGAAATAAGTTAAGGGTATTTCAAATGCCTTGCCTGCAAAGAAAGGTGAGATGTAGGGAATCACAGAGACTCGAGGGGAAAATAGGTCAATATATACATTGCTATATGGTGAACTAAGACTTAGGCCAGCCACAATATAGAGGACCTGACCCTTAGAAACTTAAAAGTAAGCTGGAATCTTTAAAAGTTCATATCTTTATAAGTAAAAAGATTTATTAAAGTGAATAACCAAGTGTTTTAATTGATATCAGAATATCAAAACAATAAACCTGAGAACATAGTAAAAATATAAATAAAGATATGAGCAGAACTTAATACAATAGAAAACTTATAAAATTCAGGATATGTAGTAAGTCCAAAGAATATTCTTTGACAAGATGTAAAAGACACACTTTGATTAAGGAAAACCAAAACATAAGCAAAGAATATACAGAAAGAATCAGGACAATGTTATAGCAGAGAATATATGAAATGCCAGTAAATTTGAACATTTGTGTAAAGTGGACCATTTCCTAGCTCCTAAAGTTTACCAAAAGTGACACAAGAGGAAATCATTTAAGGTCATCATGTCTGCCCTTGGCATTCCCGGGACGCCCTGGCCTCAGAATGCAGCATCTGTAGTCCATGGTAACCTGCCGGGAGGGGGTGGGGCTGAGGGAGGTGGGAACACTGCCCTCACTGAAGGAGTCGGTGGGGCCATCTCCGCTGTGACTGAAGAAAGGGCAGGGGAGCAGGGGGCACAGGGCAGGGCCCTCAGTGCCCGGCAGGCCCAGTGAGGTGTCACAAGCATTTAGGCCCAAGCCATAGGGCGCCTTCTTTGTCTGCACAGCTGCCCAAACTCTCACTTTTCCACTCAGGCCGCCCACTTAGTTGAAGTGTGTGTGGAACCTGTCCGCGCAGTACACCTTGCTGCACAGCTAACCATAGGTCTGGGCATCGTAGCTTCCTGCCAGGTGACCGAAGTTCGCAGGAGAGATGATTCCCAGGGTCACACGCAGATAGGCTCCTTCCCGGGCCACCGGCCGACCACTGCCCCTGCCCAAGATCGGTGGCTGAAAGCAGCCCGGTCTAAGTCCCCTACCCCTAGAGGGAGTATTGGACCAACACTTCTAGAAAACGGGGTCCTCGTGGTCAACTCATTGGAGGGACACAAATAAATCTTTGCCGACTTTCTGCTGAAGCTTACGAGCGTTCACACCTAAGCCTCTTACAAGGTCAGGTGTTTAGCTAAACATGAGCTCATGATCTAAATATTCACAGTTATGAAGTAATCAGCTACAAGGGGAGACAATCAGCAAAAACAGTCAATACCAGTATTAGATTCCCTAGGCCATCCATCTAATGTTGGTATAATCAGGTGCAAGGCAGAACATATACATAAAACTGGAACTGAAACAAGGAACAAGGATGTTTTCAAAGACTGGTAGGATCTCTCAAACATTTTTAAAGTACATGTCATTGATAAAGCTAAATACTCAAAGGTTGTGTAATACAACCGATTCAACATTGAGAAGAGTGAAATTATGCTGATTTGAAAACTATGGCAGGTCAGATTTTCTGCCTTATTATATAAGAATATTTCTCTAAAAAATACACATTATTTCAAAGACTTATTGGCTCTTTAATAAGTAAAGGGTATTTCAAATGGCTTTCTGCAAAGGAAGGTGAGATGTAGGTAATCACAGAAAGTCGAGGGGAAAATAGGTCCATATATACATTGCTATAGGGTGAACTAAGTCTTTAGGCCAGCAACAATGTAGAGCACCTGACCCTTAGAAACTTACAAGTTAGCTGGAATCTTCAAAAGTTCAAATCAGTATAAGTAAAAAGATTTATTAAAATGAAAATCCAAGTGTTTTAATTGACATCAGAATATCAAAATAATAAAACCTGAGAACATAGAAAGAAGAAAAATAACGATATGAGCAGCACTTAATACAACAGAAAACGAATAAAATTCAGGTGATGTAGTAAGCCCAAAGAATATTCTTTGAAAAGATTTAAAAGACACACTTTGATTAAGGAAAACAAAAACATAAGTTAAGAATATACAGAAAGAATCAGGACAATGTTATAGCAGAGTATATATGAAATGCCAGTAAATATGAACATTTCTGTAAAGTGGACCATTTCCTAGCTCCTAAAGTTTACCAAATCTGACACAAGAGGAAATCATCTAAGGTCATCATGTCTGCCCTTGGCATTCTCAGAAAGCCCTGGCCTCTGAATGCAGCATTTGTTGTCCATGGTAACCTGCGGAGAGTGGGCGGTGCTGAGGGAGGTTGGAACACTACCCTCACTGAGGGAGTGGTTGTGGCCTTCTCTGCTGTGACTGAACAAAGGGCGGGGGAGCAGGGGTCCCAGGGCTGGGCCCTCAGAACCCGGCAGGCCCAGTGGGGTGTCACAAGCATTTAGGCACAGGCCAAAGGGCGCCATCTTTGTCTGCACAGCTGCCCAAACTCTCACCTTTCCACTCAGGCCACCCTCTTACTTGAAGTGTGTGTGGAACCTGTCCGCCCAGTACACCTCGCTGCACAGCTAACCATACGTCTGAGCATCCTAGCTTCCTGCCCGTGGACCGAAGTTCGCAGGCAGATGGGTCCCTGTGACACACGTGGAGAGTCTCCTGCCTGGGCCACAGCCCGCCCACTGCCCCTGCCCCAGATCGGGGACCGCAAAGCAGCCCTGTCTAAATCCCCTGCCTCTGAAGGGCGTATTGGACCAAAACTTGTAGAAAACGGGGTCCTCGAGGGCAACTCATTTTAGGTACACAAATAAATCTTTGCCGACTTTCTGCTGAAGCTTCCGATAGTTCACACCGATGCCTCTTACAAGGTCAGCTGTTTAGCTAAACATGAGCTCATGATCTAAATTTACACAAAAGGAAGAAATCAGCTACAAGGGGAGACAATCAGCAAAAACAATCAATACCAGAATTAGATTCCCTAGGCCATCCATCAGATGTTGGAATAATCAGGTGCAAGGCAGAAAGTATACACAAAACTGGAACTGAAACAAGGAACAAGGATGTTTTCAAAGAGTGGTAGGATCTCTCAAACATTTTTAAAGTACATGTCATTGATAAAGCTAAATACACAATGGTTGTGTAATACAACGGATTCATCACTGAGAAGAGTGAAATTATGCTGTTTTGAAAACTAAGGCAGGTCAGATTTTCTGCCTAATTATATAAGAAGATTTTTCTAAAAAATACACATTATTTCAAAGACTTATTAGCTGTGAAATAAGTTAAGGGTATTTCAAATGGCTTGCCTGCAAAGAAAGGTGAGATGTAGGGAATCACAGAGACTCGAGGGGAAAATAGGTCAATATATACATTGCTATATGGTGAACTAAGACTTAGGCCAGCCACAATATAGAGGACCTGACCCTTAGAAACTTACAAGTAAGCTGGAATCTTTAAAAGTTCATATCTTTATAAGTAAAAAGATTTATTAAAGTGAATAACCAAGTGTTTTAATTGATATCAGAATATCAAAACAATAAACCTGAGAACATAGTAAAAATATAAATAAAGATATGAGCAGAACTTAATACAATAGAAAACTTATAAAATTCAGGATATGTAGTAAGTCCAAAGAATATTCTTTGACAAGATGTAAAAGACACACTTTGATTAAGGAAAACCAAAACATAAGCAAAGAATATACAGAAAGAATCAGGACAATGTTATAGCAGAGAATATATGAAATGCCAGTAAATTTGAACATTTGTGTAAAGTGGACCATTTCCTAGCTCCTAAAGTTTACCAAAAGTGACACAAGAGGAAATCATTTAAGGTCATCATGTCTGCCCTTGGCATTCCCGGGACGCCCTGGCCTCAGAATGCAGCATCTGTAGTCCATGGTAACCTGCCGGGAGGGGGTGGGGCTGAGGGAGGTGGGAACACTGCCCTCACTGAAGGAGTCGGTGGGGCCATCTCCGCTGTGACTGAAGAAAGGGCAGGGGAGCAGGGGGCACAGGGCAGGGCCCTCAGTGCCCGGCAGGCCCAGTGAGGTGTCACAAGCATTTAGGCCCAAGCCATAGGGCGCCTTCTTTGTCTGCACAGCTGCCCAAACTCTCACTTTTCCACTCAGGCCGCCCACTTAGTTGAAGTGTGTGTGGAACCTGTCCGCGCAGTACACCTTGCTGCACAGCTAACCATAGGTCTGGGCATCGTAGCTTCCTGCCAGGTGACCGAAGTTCGCAGGAGAGATGATTCCCAGGGTCACACGCAGATAGGCTCCTTCCCGGGCCACCGGCCGACCACTGCCCCTGCCCAAGATCGGTGGCTGAAAGCAGCCCGGTCTAAGTCCCCTACCCCTAGAGGGAGTATTGGACCAACACTTCTAGAAAACGGGGTCCTCGTGGTCAACTCATTGGAGGGACACAAATAAATCTTTGCCGACTTTCTGCTGAAGCTTACGAGCGTTCACACCTAAGCCTCTTACAAGGTCAGGTGTTTAGCTAAACATGAGCTCATGATCTAAATATTCACAGTTATGAATTAATCAGCTACAAGGGGAGACAATCAGCAAAAACAGTCAATACCAGTATTAGATTCCCTAGGCCATCCATCTAATGTTGGTATAATCAGGTGCAAGGCAGAACATATACATAAAACTGGAACTGAAACAAGGAACAAGGATGTTTTCAAAGACTGGTAGGATCTCTCAAACATTTTTAAAGTACATGTCATTGATAAAGCTAAATACTCAAAGGTTGTGTAATACAACCGATTCAACATTGAGAAGAGTGAAATTATGCTGATTTGAAAACTATGGCAGGTCAGATTTTCTGCCTTATTATATAAGAATATTTCTCTAAAAAATACACATTATTTCAAAGACTTATTGGCTCTTTAATAAGTAAAGGGTATTTCAAATGGCTTTCTGCAAAGGAAGGTGAGATGTAGGTAATCACAGAAAGTCGAGGGGAAAATAGGTCCATATATACATTGCTATAGGGTGAACTAAGTCTTTAGGCCAGCAACAATGTAGAGCATCTGACCCTTAGAAACTTACAAGTTAGCTGGAATCTTCAAAAGTTCAAATCAGTATAAGTAAAAAGATTTATTAAAATGAAAATCCAAGTGTTTTAATTGACATCAGAATATCAAAATAATAAAACCTGAGAACATAGAAAGAAGAAAAATAACGATATGAGCAGCACTTAATACAACAGAAAACGAATAAAATTCAGGTGATGTAGTAAGCCCAAAGAATATTCTTTGAAAAGATTTAAAAGACACACTTTGATTAAGGAAAACAAAAACATAAGTTAAGAATATACAGAAAGAATCAGGACAATGTTATAGCAGAGTATATATGAAATGCCAGTAAATATGAACATTTCTGTAAAGTGGACCATTTCCTAGCTCCTAAAGTTTACCAAATCTGACACAAGAGGAAATCATCTAAGGTCATCATGTCTGCCCTTGGCATTCTCAGAAAGCCCTGGCCTCTGAATGCAGCATTTGTTGTCCATGGTAACCTGCGGAGAGTGGGCGGTGCTGAGGGAGGTTGGAACACTACCCTCACTGAGGGAGTGGTTGTGGCCTTCTCTGCTGTGACTGAACAAAGGGCGGGGGAGCAGGGGGCCCAGGGCTGGGCCCTCAGAACCCGGCAGGCCCAGTGGGGTGTCACAAGCATTTAGGCACAGGCCAAAGGGCGCCATCTTTGTCTGCACAGCTGCCCAAACTCTCACCTTTCCACTCAGGCCACCCTCTTACTTGAAGTGTGTGTGGAACCTGTCCGCCCAGTACACCTCGCTGCACAGCTAACCATACGTCTGAGCATCCTAGCTTCCTGCCCGTGGACCGAAGTTCGCAGGCAGATGGGTCCCTGTGACACACGTGGAGAGTCTCCTGCCCGGGCCACAGCCCGCCCACTGCCCCTGCCCCAGATCGGGGACCGCAAAGCAGCCCTGTCTGAATCCCCTGCCTCTGGAGGGCGTATTGGACCAAAACTTGTAGAAAACGGGGTCCTCGAGGGCAACTCATTTTAGGTACACAAATAAATCTTTGCCGACTTTCTGCTGAAGCTTCCGATAGTTCACACCGATGCCTCTTACAAGGTCAGCTGTTTAGCTAAACATGAGCTCATGATCTAAATTTACACAAAAGGAAGAAATCAGCTACAAGGGGAGACAATCAGCAAAAACAATCAATACCAGAATTAGATTCCCTAGGCCATCCATCAGATGTTGGAATAATCAGGTGCAAGGCCGAAAGTATACACAAAACTGGAACTGAAACAAGGAACAAGGATGTTTTCAAAGAGTGGTAGGATCTCTCAAACATTTTTAAAGTACATGTTATTGATAAAGCTAAATACACAATGGTTGTGTAATACAACGGATTCATCACTGAGAAGAGTGAAATTATGCTGTTTTGAAAACTAAGGCAGGTCAGATTTTCTGCCTAATTATATAAGAAGATTTTTCTAAAAAATACACATTATTTCAAAGACTTATTAGCTGTGAAATAAGTTAAGGGTATTTCAAATGGCTTACCTGCAAAGAAAGGTGAGATGTAGGGAATCACAGAGACTCGAGGGGAAAATAGGTCAATATATACATTGCTATATGGTGAACTAAGACTTAGGCCAGCCACAATATAGAGGACCTGACCCTTAGAAACTTACAAGTAAGCTGGAATCTTTAAAAGTTCAAATCTTTATAAGTAAAAAGATTTATTAAAATGAATAACCAAGTGTTTTAATTGATATCAGAATATCAAAACAATAAACCTGAGAACATAGTAAAAATATAAATAAAGATATGAGCAGAACTTAATACAATAGAAAACTTATAAAATTCAGGATATGTAGTAAGTCCAAAGAATATTCTTTGACAAGATGTAAAAGACACACTTTGATTAAGGAAAACCAAAACATAAGCAAAGAATATACAGAAAGAATCAGGACAATGTTATAGCAGAGAATATATGAAATGCCAGTAAATTTGAACATTTGTGTAAAGTGGACCATTTCCTAGCTCCTAAAGTTTACCAAAAGTGACACAAGAGGAAATCATTTAAGGTCATCATGTCTGCCCTTGGCATTCCCGGGACGCCCTGGCCTCAGAATGCAGCATCTGTAGTCCATGGTAACCTGCCGGGAGGGGGTGGGGCTGAGGGAGGTGGGAACACTGCCCTCACTGAAGGAGTCGGTGGGGCCATCTCCGCTGTGACTGAAGAAAGAGCAGGGGAGCAGGGGGCACTGGGCAGGGCCCTCAGTGCCCGGCAGGCCCAGTGAGGTGTCACAAGCATTTAGGCCCAAGCCATAGGGCGCCTTCTTTGTCTGCACAGCTGCCCAAACTCTCACTTTTCCACTCAGGCCGCCCACTTAGTTGAAGTGTGTGTGGAACCTGTCCGCGCAGTACACCTTGCTGCACAGCTAACCATAGGTCTGGGCATCGTAGCTTCCTGCCAGGTGACCGAAGTTCGCAGGAGAGATGATTCCCAGGGTCACACGCAGATAGGCTCCTTCCCGGGCCACCGGCCGACCACTGCCCCTGCCCAAGATCGGTGGCTGAAAGCAGCCCGGTCTAAGTCCCCTACCCCTAGAGGGAGTATTGGACCAACACTTCTAGAAAACGGGGTCCTCGTGGTCAACTCATTGGAGGGACACAAATAAATCTTTGCCGACTTTCTGCTGAAGCTTACGAGCGTTCACACCTAAGCCTCTTACAAGGTCAGGTGTTTAGCTAAACATGAGCTCATGATCTAAATATTCACAGTTATGAATTAATCAGCTACAAGGGGAGACAATCAGCAAAAACAGTCAATACCAGTATTAGATTCCCTAGGCCATCCATCTAATGTTGGTATAATCAGGTGCAAGGCAGAACATATACATAAAACTGGAACTGAAACAAGGAACAAGGATGTTTTCAAAGACTGGTAGGATCTCTCAAACATTTTTAAAGTACATGTCATTGATAAAGCTAAATACTCAAAGGTTGTGTAATACAACCGATTCAACATTGAGAAGAGTGAAATTATGCTGATTTGAAAACTATGGCAGGTCAGATTTTCTGCCTTATTATATAAGAATATTTCTCTAAAAAATACACATTATTTCAAAGACTTATTGGCTCTTTAATAAGTAAAGGGTATTTCAAATGGCTTTCTGCAAAGGAAGGTGAGATGTAGGTAATCACAGAAAGTCGAGGGGAAAATAGGTCCATATATACATTGCTATAGGGTGAACTAAGTCTTTAGGCCAGCAACAATGTAGAGCACCTGACCCTTAGAAACTTACAAGTTAGCTGGAATCTTCAAAAGTTCAAATCAGTATAAGTAAAAAGATTTATTAAAATGAAAATCCAAGTGTTTTAATTGACATCAGAATATCAAAATAATAAAAACTGAGAACATAGAAAGAAGAAAAATAACGATATGAGCAGCACTTAATACAACAGAAAACGAATAAAATTCAGGTGATGTGGTAAGCCCAAAGAATATTCTTTGAAAAGATTTAAAAGACACACTTTGATTAAGGAAAACAAAAACATAAGTTAAGAATATACAGAAAGAATCAGGACAATGTTATAGCAGAGTATATATGAAATGCCAGTAAATATGAACATTTCTGTAAAGTGGACCATTTCCTAGCTCCTAAAGTTTACCAAATCTGACACAAGAGGAAATCATCTAAGGTCATCATGTCTGCCCTTGGCATTCTCAGAAAGCCCTGGCCTCTGAATGCAGCATTTGTTGTCCATGGTAACCTGCGGAGAGTGGGCGGTGCTGAGGGAGGTTGGAACACTACCCTCACTGAGGGAGTGGTTGTGGCCTTCTCTGCTGTGACTGAACAAAGGGCGGGGGAGCAGGGGGCCCAGGGCTGGGCCCTCAGAACCCGGCAGGCCCAGTGGGGTGTCACAAGCATTTAGGCACAGGCCAAAGGGCGCCATCTTTGTCTGCACAGCTGCCCAAACTCTCACCTTTCCACTCAGGCCACCCTCTTACTTGAAGTGTGTGTGGAACCTGTCCGCCCAGTACACCTCGCTGCACAGCTAACCATACGTCTGAGCATCCTAGCTTCCTGCCCGTGGACCGAAGTTCGCAGGCAGATGGGTCCCTGTGACACACGTGGTGAGTCTCCTGCCCGGGCCACAGCCCGCCCACTGCCCCTGCCCCAGATCGGGGACCGCAAAGCAGCCCTGTCTGAATCCCCTGCCTCTGGAGGGCGTATTGGACCAACACTTGTAGAAAACGGGGTCCTCGAGGGCAACTCATTTTAGGTACACAAATAAATCTTTGCCGACTTTCTGCTGAAGCTTCCGATAGTTCACACCGATGCCTCTTACAAGGTCAGCTGTTTAGCTAAACATGAGCTCATGATCTAAATTTACACAAAAGGAAGAAATCAGCTACAAGGGGAGACAATCAGCAAAAACAATCAATACCAGAATTAGATTCCCTAGGCCATCCATCAGATGTTGGAATAATCAGGTGCAAGGCAGAAAGTATACACAAAACTGGAACTGAAACAAGGAACAAGGATGTTTTCAAAGAGTGGTAGGATCTCTCAAACATTTTTAAAGTACATGTCATTGATAAAGCTAAATACACAATGGTTGTGTAATACAACGGATTCATCACTGAGAAGAGTGAAATTATGCTGTTTTGAAAACTAAGGCAGGTCAGATTTTCTGCCTAATTATATAAGAAGATTTTTCTAAAAAATACACATTATTTCAAAGACTTATTAGCTGTGAAATAAGTTAAGGGTATTTCAAATGCCTTGCCTGCAAAGAAAGGTGAGATGTAGGGAATCACAGAGACTCGAGGGGAAAATAGGTCAATATATACATTGCTATATGGTGAACTAAGACTTAGGCCAGCCACAATATAGAGGACCTGACCCTTAGAAACTTACAAGTAAGCTGGAATCTTTAAAAGTTCATATCTTTATAAGTAAAAAGATTTATTAAAGTGAATAACCAAGTGTTTTAATTGATATCAGAATATCAAAACAATAAACCTGAGAACATAGTAAAAATATAAATAAAGATATGAGCAGAACTTAATACAATAGAAAACTTATAAAATTCAGGATATGTAGTAAGTCCAAAGAATATTCTTTGACAAGATGTAAAAGACACACTTTGATTAAGGAAAACCAAAACATAAGCAAAGAATATACAGAAAGAATCAGGACAATGTTATAGCAGAGAATATATGAAATGCCAGTAAATTTGAATATTTGTGTAAAGTGGACCATTTCCTAGCTCCTAAAGTTTACCAAAAGTGACACAAGAGGAAATCATTTAAGGTCATCATGTCTGCCCTTGGCATTCCCGGGACGCCCTGGCCTCAGAATGCAGCATCTGTAGTCCATGGTAACCTGCCGGGAGGGGGTGGGGCTGAGGGAGGTGGGAACACTGCCCTCACTGAAGGAGTCGGTGGGGCCATCTCCGCTGTGACTGAAGAAAGGGCAGGGGAGCAGGGGGCACAGGGCAGGGCCCTCAGTGCCCGGCAGGCCCAGTGAGGTGTCACAAGCATTTAGGCCCAAGCCATAGGGCGCCTTCTTTGTCTGCACAGCTGCCCAAACTCTCACTTTTCCACTCAGGCCGCCCACTTAGTTGAAGTGTGTGTGGAACCTGTCCGCGCAGTACACCTTGCTGCACAGCTAACCATAGGTCTGGGCATCGTAGCTTCCTGCCAGGTGACCGAAGTTCGCAGGAGAAATGATTCCCAGGGTCACACGCAGATAGGCTCCTTCCCGGGCCACCGGCCGACCACTGCCCCTGCCCAAGATCGGTGGCTGAAAGCAGCCCGGTCTAAGTCCCCTACCCCTAGAGGGAGTATTGGACCAACACTTCTAGAAAACGGGGTCCTCGTGGTCAACTCATTGGAGGGACACAAATAAATCTTTGCCGACTTTCTGCTGAAGCTTACGAGCGTTCACACCTAAGCCTCTTACAAGGTCAGGTGTTTAGCTAAACATGAGCTCATGATCTAAATATTCACAGTTATGAATTAATCAGCTACAAGGGGAGACAATCAGCAAAAACAGTCAATACCAGTATTAGATTCCCTAGGCCATCCATCTAATGTTGGTATAATCAGGTGCAAGGCAGAACATATACATAAAACTGGAACTGAAACAAGGAACAAGGATGTTTTCAAAGACTGGTAGGATCTCTCAAACATTTTTAAAGTACATGTCATTGATAAAGCTAAATACTCAATGGTTGTGTAATACAACCGATTCAACATTGAGAAGAGTGAAATTATGCTGATTTGAAAACTATGGTAGGTCAGATTTTCTGCCTAATTATATAAGAATATTTCTCTAAAAAATACACATTATTTCAACGACTTATTGGCTCTTTAATAAGTAAAGGGTATTTCAAATGGCTTTCTGCAAAGGAAGGTGAGATGTAGGTAATCACAGAAAGTCGAGGGGAAAATAGGTCCATATATACACTGCTATAGGGTGAACTAAGTCTTTAGGCCAGCAACAATGTAGAGCATCTGACCCTTAGAAACTTACAAGTTAGCTGGAATCTTCAAAAGTTCAAATCAGTATAAGTAAAAAGATTTATTAAAATGAAAATCCAAGTGTTTTAATTGACATCAGAATATCAAAATAATAAAACCTGAGAACATAGAAAGAAGAAAAATAACGATATGAGCAGCACTTAATACAACAGAAAACGAATAAAATTCAGGTGATGTAGTAAGCCCAAAGAATATTCTTTGAAAAGATTTAAAAGACACACTTTGATTAAGGAAAACAAAAACATAAGTTAAGAATATACAGAAAGAATCAGGACAATGTTATAGCAGAGTATATATGAAATGCCAGTAAATATGAACATTTCTGTAAAGTGGACCATTTCCTAGCTCCTAAAGTTTACCAAATCTGACACAAGAGGAAATCATCTAAGGTCACCATGTCTGCCCTTGGCATTCTCAGAAAGCCCTGGCCTCTGAATGCAGCATTTGTTGTCCATGGTAACCTGCGGAGAGTGGGCGGTGCTGAGGGAGGTTGGAACACTACCCTCACTGAGGGAGTGGTTGTGGCCTTCTCTGCTGTGACTGAACAAAGGGCGGGGGAGCAGGGGGCCCAGGGCTGGGCCCTCAGAACCCGGCAGGCCCAGTGGGGTGTCACAAGCATTTAGGCACAGGCCAAAGGGCGCCATCTTTGTCTGCACAGCTGCCCAAACTCTCACCTTTCCACTCAGGCCACCCTCTTACTTGAAGTGTGTGTGGAACCTGTCCGCCCAGTACACCTCGCTGCACAGCTAACCATACGTCTGAGCATCCTAGCTTCCTGCCCGTGGACCGAAGTTCGCAGGCAGATGGGTCCCTGTGACACACGTGGAGAGTCTCCTGCCCGGGCCACAGCCCGCCCACTGCCCCTGCCCCAGATCGGGGACCGCAAAGCAGCCCTGTCTAAATCCCCTGCCTCTGGAGGGCGTATTGGACCAAAACTTGTAGAAAACGGGGTCCTCGAGGGCAACTCATTTTAGGTACACAAATAAATCTTTGCCGACTTTCTGCTGAAGCTTCCGATAGTACACACCGATGCCTCTTACAAGGTCAGCTGTTTAGCTAAACATGAGCTCATGATCTAAATTTACACAAAAGGAAGAAATCAGCTACAAGGGGAGACAATCAGCAAAAACAATCAATACCAGAATTAGATTCCCTAGGCCATCCATCAGATGTTGGAATAATCAGGTGCAAGGCAGAAAGTATACACAAAACTGGAACTGAAACAAGGAACAAGGATGTTTTCAAAGAGTGGTAGGATCTCTCAAACATTTTTAAAGTACATGTCATTGATAAAGCTAAATACACAATGGTTGTGTAATACAACGGATTCATCACTGAGAAGAGTGAAATTATGCTGTTTTGAAAACTAAGGCAGGTCAGATTTTCTGCCTAATTATATAAGAAGATTTTTCTAAAAAATACACATTATTTCAAAGACTTATTAGCTGTGAAATAAGTTAAGGGTATTTCAAATGGCTTGCCTGCAAAGAAAGGTGAGATGTAGGGAATCACAGAGACTCGAGGGGAAAATAGGTCAATATATACATTGCTATATGGTGAACTAAGACTTAGGCCAGCCACAATATAGAGGACCTGACCCTTAGAAACTTACAAGTAAGCTGGAATCTTTAAAAGTTCATATCTTTATAAGTAAAAAGATTTATTAAAGTGAATAACCAAGTGTTTTAATTGATATCAGAATATCAAAACAATAAACCTGAGAACATAGTAAAAATATAAATAAAGATATGAGCAGAACTTAATACAATAGAAAACTTATAAAATTCAGGATATGCAGTAAGTCCAAAGAATATTCTTTGACAAGATGTAAAAGACACACTTTGATTAAGGAAAACCAAAACATAAGCAAAGAATATACAGAAAGAATCAGGACAATGTTATAGCAGAGAATATATGAAATGCCAGTAAATTTGAACATTTGTGTAAAGTGGACCATTTCCTAGCTCCTAAAGTTTACCAAAAGTGACACAAGAGGAAATCATTTAAGGTCATCATGTCTGCCCTTGGCATTCCCGGGACGCCCTGGCCTAAGAATGCAGCATCTGTAGTCCATGGTAACCTGCTGGGAGGGGGTGGGGCTGAGGGAGGTGGGAACACTGCCCTCACTGAAGGAGTCGGTGGGGCCATCTCCGCTGTGACTGAAGAAAGGGCAGGGGAGCAGGGGGCACAGGGAAGGGCCCTCAGTGCCCGGCAGGCCCAGTGAGGTGTCACAAGCATTTAGGCCCAAGCCATAGGGCGCCTTCTTTGTCTGCACAGCTGCCCAAACTCTCACTTTTCCACTCAGGCCGCCCACTTAGTTGAAGTGTGTGTGGAACCTGTCCGCGCAGTACACCTTGCTGCACAGCTAACCATAGGTCTGGGCATCGTAGCTTCCTGCCAGGTGACCGAAGTTCGCAGGAGAGATGATTCCCAGGGTCACACGCAGATAGGCTCCTTCCCGGGCCACCGGCCGACCACTGCCCCTGCCCAAGATCGGTGGCTGAAAGCAGCCCGGTCTAAGTCCCCTACCCCTAGAGGGAGTATTGGACCAACACTTCTAGAAAACGGGGTCCTCGTGGTCAACTCATTGGAGGGACACAAATAAATCTTTGCCGACTTTCTGCTGAAGCTTACGAGCGTTCACACCTAAGCCTCTTACAAGGTCAGGTGTTTAGCTAAACATGAGCTCATGATCTAAATATTCACAGTTATGAATTAATCAGCTACAAGGGGAGACAATCAGCAAAAACAGTCAATACCAGTATTAGATTCCCTAGGCCATCCATCTAATGTTGGAATAATCAGGTGCAAGGCAGAACATATACATAAAACTGGAACTGAAACAAGGAACAAGGATGTTTTCAAAGACTGGTAGGATCTCTCAAACATTTTTAAAGTACATGTCATTGATAAAGCTAAATACTCAAAGCTTGTGTAATACAACCGATTCAACATTGAGAAGAGTGAAATTATGCTGATTTGAAAACTATGGCAGGTCAGATTTTCTGCCTAATTATATAAGAATATTTCTCTAAAAAATACACATTATTTCAAAGACTTATTGGCTGTTTAATAAGTAAAGGGTATTTCAAATGGCTTTCTGCAAAGGAAGGTGAGATGTAGGTAATCACAGAAAGTCGAGGGGAAAATAGGTCCATATATACATTGCTATAGGGTGAACTAAGTCTTTAGGCCAGCAACAATGTAGAGCACCTGACCCTTAGAAACTTACAAGTTAGCTGGAATCTTCAAAAGTTCAAATCAGTATAAGTAAAAAGATTTATTAAAATGAAAATCCAAGTGTTTTAATTGACATCAGAATATCAAAATAATAAAACCTGAGAACATAGAAAGAAGAAAAATAACGATATGAGCAGCACTTAATACAACAGAAAACGAATAAAATTCATGTGATGTAGTAAGCCCAAAGAATATTCTTTGAAAAGATTTAAAAGACACACTTTGATTAAGGAAAACAAAAACATAAATTAAGAATATACAGAAAGAATCAGGACAATGTTATAGCAGAGTATATATGAAATGCCAGTAAATATGAACATTTCTGAAAGGTGGACCATTTCCTAGCTCCTAAAGTTTACCAAATCTGACACAAGAGGAAATCATCTAATGTCATCATGTCTGCCCTTGGCATTCTCAGAAAGCCCTGGCCTCTGAATGCAGCATTTGTTGTCCATGGTAACCTGCGGAGAGTGGGCGGTGCTGAGAGAGGTTGGAACACTACCCTCACTGAGGGAGTGGTTGTGGCTTTCTCTGCTGTGACTGAACAAAGGGCGGGGGAGCAGGGGGCCCAGGGCTGGGCCCTCAGAACCCGGCAGGCCCAGTGGGGTGTCACAAGCATTTAGGCCCAGGCCAAAGGGCGCCTTCTTTGTCTGCACAGCTGCCCAAACTCTCACCTTTCCACTCAGGCCACCCTCTTACTTGAAGTGTGTGTGGAACCTGTCCGCCCAGTACACCTCGCTGCACAGCTAACCATACGTCTGAGCATCCTAGCTTCCTGCCCGTGGACCGAAGTTCGCAGGCAGATGGGTCCCTGTGACACACGTGGAGAGTCTCCTGCCCGGGCCACAGCCCGCCCACAGCCCCTGCCCCAGATCGGGGACCGCAAAGCAGCCCTGTCTGAATCCCCTGCCTCTGGAGGGCGTATTGGACCAACACTTGTAGAAAACGGGGTCCTCGAGGGCAACTCATTTTAGGTACACAAATAAATCTTTGCCGACTTTCTGCTGAAGCTTCCGATAGTTCACACCGATGCCTCTTACAAGGTCAGCTGTTTAGCTAAACATGAGCTCATCATCTAAATTTACACAAAAGGAAGAAATCAGCTACAAGGGGAGACAATCAGCAAAAACAATCAATACCAGAATTAGATTCCCTAGGCCATCCATCAGATGTTGGAATAATCAGGTGCAAGGCAGAAAGTATACACAAAACTGGAACTGAAACAAGGAACAAGGATGTTTTCAAAGAGTGGTAGGATCTCTCAAACATTTTTAAAGTACATGTCATTGATAAAGCTAAATACACAATGGTTGTGTAATACAACGGATTCATCACTGAGAAGAGTGAAATTATGCTGTTTTGAAAACTAAGGCAGGTCAGATTTTCTGCCTAATTATATAAGAAGATTTTTCTAAAAAATACACATTATTTCAAAGACTTATTAGCTGTGAAATAAATTAAGGGTATTTCAAATGGCTTGCCTGCAAAGAAAGGTGAGATGTAGGGAATCACAGAGACTCGAGGGGAAAATAGGTCAATATATACATTGCTATATGGTGAACTAAGACTTAGGCCAGCCACAATATAGAGGACCTGACCCTTAGAAACTTACAAGTAAGCTGGAATCTTTAAAAGTTCATATCTTTATAAGTAAAAAGATTTATTAAAGTGAATAACCAAGTGTTTTAATTGATATCAGAATATCAAAACAATAAACCTGAGAACATAGTAAAAATATAAATAAAGATATGAGCAGAACTTAATACAATAGAAAACTTATAAAATTCAGGATATGTAGTAAGTCCAAAGAATATTCTTTGACAAGATGTAAAAGACACACTTTGATTAAGGAAAACCAAAACATAAGCAAAGAATAAACAGAAAGAATCAGGACAATGTTATAGCAGAGAATATATGAAATGCCAGTAAATTTGAACATTTGTGTAAAGTGGACCATTTCCTAGCTCCTAAAGTTTACCAAAAGTGACACAAGAGGAAATCATTTAAGGTCATCATGTCTGCCCTTGGCATTCCCGGGACGCCCTGGCCTCAGAATGCAGCATCTGTAGTCCATGGTAACCTGCCGGGAGGGGGTGGGGCTGAGGGAGGTGGGAACACTGCCCTCACTGAAGGAGTCGGTGGGGCCATCTCCGCTGTGACTGAAGAAAGGGCAGGGGAGCAGGGGGCACAGGGCAGGGCCCTCAGTGCCCGGCAGGCCCAGTGAGGTGTCACAAGCATTTAGGCCCAAGCCATAGGGCGCCTTCTTTGTCTGCACAGCTGCCCAAACTCTCACTTTTCCACTCAGGCCGCCCACTTAGTTGAAGTGTGTGTGGAACCTGTCCGCGCAGTACACCTTGCTGCACAGCTAACCATAGGTCTGGGCATCGTAGCTTCCTGCCAGGTGACCGAAGTTCGCAGGAGAGATGATTCCCAGGGTCACACGCAGATAGGCTCCTTCCCGGGCCACCGGCCGACCACTGCCCCTGCCCAAGATCGGTGGCTGAAAGCAGCCCGGTCTAAGTCCCCTACCCCTAGAGGGAGTATTGGACCAACACTTCTAGAAAACGGGGTCCTCGTGGTCAACTCATTGGAGGGACACAAATAAATCTTTGCCGACTTTCTGCTGAAGCTTACGAGCGTTCACACCTAAGCCTCTTACAAGGTCAGTTGTTTAGCTAAACATGAGCTCATGATCTAAATATTCACAGTTATGAATTAATCAGCTACAAGGGGAGACAATCAGCAAAAACAGTCAATACCAGTATTAGATTCCCTAGGCCATCCATCTAATGTTGGTATAATCAGGTGCAAGGCAGAACATATACATAAAACTGGAACTGAAACAAGGAACAAGGATGTTTTCAAAGACTGGTAGGATCTCTCAAACATTTTTAAAGTACATGTCATTGATAAAGCTAAATACTCAAAGGTTGTGTAATACAACCGATTCAACATTGAGAAGAGTGAAATTATGCTGATTTGAAAACTATGGCAGTTCAGATTTTCTGCCTAATTATATAATGATATTTCTCTAAAAAATACACATTATTTCAAAGACTTATTGGCTGTTTAATAAGTAAAGGGTATTTCAAATGGCTTTCTGCAAAGGAAGGTGAGATGTAGGTAATCACAGAAAGTCGAGGGGAAAATAGGTCAATATATACATTGCTATAGGGTGAACTAAGTCTTTAGGCCAACAACAATGTAGAGCACCTGACCCTTAGAAACTTACAAGTTAGCTGGAATCTTCAAAAGTTCAAATCAGTATAAGTAAAAAGATTTATTAAAATGAAAATCCAAGTGTTTTAATTGACATCAGAATATCAAAATAATAAAACCTGAGAACATAGAAAGAAGAAAAATAACGATATGAGCAGCACTTAATACAACAGAAAACGAATAAAATTCAGGTGATGTAGTAAGCCCAAAGAATATTCTTTGAAAAGATTTAAAAGACACACTTTGATTAAGGAAAACAAAAACATAAGTTAAGAATATACAGAAAGAATCAGGACAATGTTATAGCAGAGTATATATGAAATGCCAGTAAATATGAACATTTCTGAAAGGTGGACCATTTCCTAGCTCCTAAAGTTTACCAAATCTGACACAAGAGGAAATCATCTAAGGTCATCATGACTGCCCTTGGCATTCTCAGAAAGCCCTGGCCTCAGAATGCAGCATTTGTAGTCCATGGTAACCTGCGGAGAGTGGGCGGTGCTGAGGGAGGTTGGAACACTACCCTCACTGAGGGAGTGGTTGTGGCCTTCTCTGCTGTGACTGAACAAAGGGCGGGGGAGCAGGGGGCCCAGGTCTGGGCCCTCAGAACCCGGTAGGCCCAGTGGGGTGTCACAAGCATTTAGGCCCAGTCCAAAGGGCGCCATCTTTGTCTGCACAGCTGCCCAAACTATCAACTTTCCACTCAGGCCACCCTCTTACTTGAAGTGTGTGTGGAACCTATCCGACCAGTACACTTCGCTGCACAGCTAACCATACGTCTGAGCATCCTAGCTTCCTGCCCGTGGACCGAAGTTCGCAGGCAGATGGGTCCCTGGGACACACGTGGAGAGTCTCCTGCCCGGGCCACAGGCCGCCCACTGCCCCTGCCCCAGATCGGGGACCGCAAAGCAGCCCTGTCTGAATCCCCTGCCTCTGGAGGGTGTATTGGACCAACACTTGTAGAAAACAGGGTCCTCGAGGGAAACTCATTTTAGGTACACAAATAAATCTTTGCCGACTTTCTGCTGAAGCTTCCGATAGTTCACACCTATGCCTCTTACAAGGTCAGCTGTTTAGCTAAACATGAGCTCATGATCTAAATTTACACAAAAGGAAGAAATCAGCTACAAGGGGAGACAATCAGCAAACACAATCAATACCAGAATTAGATTCCCTAGGCCATCCATCAGATGTTGGAATAATCAGGTGCAAGGCAGAAAATATACATAAAACTGGAACTGAAACAAGGAAGAAGGATGTTTTCAAAGACTGATAGGATCTCTAAAACGTTTTTAAAGTACATGTCATTGATAAAGCTAAATACTCAAAAGAGATTCATCATTGAGAAGAGTGAAATTATGCTGTTTTGAAAACTATGGCAGGTCAGATTTTCTGCCTAATTATATAAGAAGATTTCTCTAAAAATTACACATTATATCAAAGACTTATTGGCTGTGAAATAAGTTAAGGGTATTTCAAATGGCTTGTCTGCAAAGAAAGGTGAGATGTAGGGAATCACAGAAATTCGAGGGGAAAATAGGTCAATATATACTTTGTTATATGTTGAACTAAGCGTTAGGCGAGCAACAATGTAGAGGACCTGACCCTTAGAAACGTACAAGTAAGCTGGAATCTTTAAAAGTTCAAATCTTTATAAGTAAACAGATTTATTAATATGAATAACCAAGTGTTTTAATTGACATCAGAAGATCAAAACAATAAACCCTGAGAACATAGAAAAAAGATAAAGATATGAGCAGAACTTAATAAAAAAGAAAACGTATAAAATTGAGGTGATTTAGTAAGTCCAAAGAATATTCTTTGAAATGATTTAAAAGACACCCTTGATTAAGGAAAACAAAAATATCAGTAAAGAATATAAAAAAGAATCAGGACAATGTTATAGCAGAGAATATATGAAATGCCAGTAAATTTGAATATTTCTGTAAAGTGGACCATTTCCTAGCTCCTAAAGTTTACCAAAACCGACACTAGAGGAAATCATTTAAGGTCGTCATGTCTGCCCTTGGCATTCTTGGAACGCCCTGTCCTCAGAATGCAGCATCTGTAGTCCATTTTAACCTGCAAAGAGGGGGCCGGGCTGTGGGAGTTTGGAACACAGCTCTCACTGAGGGAGTGGGTGTGGCCATCTCTGCTGTGACTGAACATAGGGCAGGGGAGCAGGGGGTCCAGGGCAAGTCCCTCAGAGCCCGGCAGGCCCAGTGGTGTGTCACAAGAACTTAGGCCCAGGCCAAAGGGTGCCTTCATTGTCGGCACAGCTGCCCAATCTCTCAACTTTCCAATCATGCCGCCCATTTACTTGAAGTGTGTGTGGAACCTGTCCACGCAGTACACATCGCTGCACAGCTAACCACAGTTCTGGGCATCGTAGCTTGTTCCAGGTGGCCGAAGTTCGCAGGCAGATTATTCCCTGGGACACACGTGGAGAGGATCCTGCCCGGGCCGCAGGCCGCCGTCTGCCCCTGTGCCAAATCGGGGGCTGCAAATAGCCCTGTCTGAGTCCACTGCGTCTAGAGGGAGTATTGGACCAACACTTTTAGAAAACGGGGTCCTTGCGTGCAACTCATTGGAGGGACACAAATAAATCTTTGCCGACTTTCTGCTGAAGCTTACGAGCGTTCACACCTAAGCCTTTTTCAAGGTCATCTGTTTAGCTAAACATGAGCTCATAATCTAAATTTACACAAAAAGGAAGAAATCAGCTTCAAGGGGAGCCAGTCAGCAAAAACAATACATACCAGAATGACATTCCCTAGGCCATCCATCAGATGTTGGAATAATCAGGTGCAAGGCAGAAAATATACATAAAACTGGAACTCAAACAAGGAACAAGGATGTTTTCAAAGACTGATAGGATCTCTAAAACATTTTTAAAGTACATGTCATTGATAAAGCTAAATAATCAAAACAGATTCATCATTGAGAAGAGTGAAATTGTGCTGTTTTCAAAACTATGGCAGGTCAGATTTTCTTCCTAATTATATAAGAAGATTTCTCTAAAAAATACACATTATTTCAAAGACTTAATGGCAGTGAAATAAGGGTATTTCTAATGGCTTGTATGCAAAGAAAGGTGAGATGTAGGGAATAACAGAAAAACGAGGGGAAAATAGGTCAATATATACATTGGTATATGGTAAACTAAGCCTTAGGCCAGCCACAATGTTGAGTACCTGACCCTTAGAAACTTACAAGTAAGCTGGAATCATCAAAAGTTCAAATCTTTATAAGTAAAAAGATTTATTAAAATGAATAACCAAGTGTTTTAATTGACATCAGAAGATCAAAACAATAAACCCTGAGAACATAGAAAAAAGATAAATAAAGATATGAGCATCACTTAATATAACAGAAAACGTATACAATTCAGGTGATGTAGTAAGTACAAAGAATATTCTTTGAAAAGATTTAAAGGACAGATTTTGATTAAGGAAAACAAAAACATAAGTAAAGAATATACAGAAAGAATCAGGACAATGTTATAGCAGACAATATATGAAATGCCAGTAAATTTGAACATTTCTGTAAGTGGACCATTTCCTAGCTCCTAAAGTTTACCACAACTGACACAAGAGCAAATCATTTAAGGTCATCATGTCTGCCCTTGGCATTCTCGGAACGCCCTGGCCTCAGAATGCAGCATCTGTAGTCCATGGTAACCTGCGGAGAGGGGGCCGGTCGGAGGGAGATTGGAAGACTGCCCTCACTGAGGGAGTGGGTGTGGCCATCTCTGCTGTGACTGAACAAAGGGCAGGGGAGCAGGGGCCCCAGCGCAGGGCCCTCAGAGCCCGGGAGGCCCAGTGTTGTGTCACAAGTATTTAGGCCCAGGCCATAGGGCGCCGTCTTTGTCTGCACAGCTGCCCAAACTCTCACCTTTCCACTCAGGCTGCCCTCTTACTTGAAGTGTGTTTGGAACCGGTCCGCGAAGTACACCTCGCTGCACTGCTAACCATAGGTCGGGGCATCATAGCTTCCTTCCAGGTGACCGAAGTTCGCAGGGAGATGGGTCCCTGGGACCCATGCGGAGAGGCTCCTGCCTGGGCCACATGCCGCCCACTGCCCCTGCCCCAGAACGGAGGCGGCAAAGCAGCCATGTCTGAGTCCCCGGCCTCTCGAAGGAGTATTGGCCCAACACTTGTAGGAAACGGGGTCGTTGCGGGCAATTCATTGGAGGGACACAAAAAAATCTTTGCCGCCTTTCTGCTGAAGCTTACCAGCGTTCACACCTAAGCCTCTTACATGTTCAGCTGTATAGCTAAACATGAGCTCATGATCTAAATTTACACAATATTGAAGAAATCAGCTACAAATGGAGACAATCAGGAAAAACAATCAATACCAGAATTAGATTCCCTAGGCCATCCATATGATGTTGGAATAATCAGGTGCAAGGCAGAAAATATACATAAAACTGGAACTGAAACAAGGAACAAGGATATTTTCAAAGACTGGTAGGATCACTCAAACATTTTTAAAGTACATATCATTGATAAATCTAAATACTAAAGGTTGTGTAATACAATCGATTCAACATTGAGAAGAGTGGAATTATGCAGTTTTGAAAACTATGGCACATCAGATTTTTTGCCTAATTATATAAGAAGATTTCTCTAAAAAATACACATTATTTCGAAGACTTATTGGCTGTGAAATATGTAAAGTGTATTTCAAATGGCTTGACTGCAAAAAAACGTGAGATATAGGGAATCACAGAAAGTCGAGGGGAAAATAGGTCAATATATACATTGCTATATGGTGAATTAAGTCTTAGGCAAGAAACAATGTAGAGCACCTGATCCTTGGAAACTTACAACTAAGCTGGAATCTTCCAAAGTTCAAATCATTATAAGTAAAATGATTTATTAAAATGAAAAACCGAGTGTTTTATTTGACATCAGAAGTTCAAAACTATAAACCCTGAGAACATAGAAAAAAGAAAAATAAAGATATGAGCAGCACTTAAAACAACAGAAAACGTAAACAATTCAGTTGATGTAGTAAGTCCAAACAATATTCTTTGCAATGATTTAAAAGACACACTTTGATTAAGGAAAACAAAAACATAAGTAAAGAATATACAGAAAGAATCAGTACAATGTTATAGCAGAGAATATATGAAATGCCAGTAAATTTGAACATTTCTGTAAAGTGGAACCTTTCCCAGCTCCTAAAGTTTACCAAAACTGACACAAGAGGTAATAATTTAAGGTCATCATGTCTGCCCTTGTCATTCTCGGAAAGCCCTGGCCTCAGAATGCAGCATTTGTAGTCCAAGGTAACCTGCGGAAAGGGGGCGGTGCTGAGGGAGGTTGGAACACTACCCTCAATGAGGGACTGAGTGTGGCCAACTCTGCTGTGACTGAACAAAGCACAGGGGAGCAGGGGTCCCATGGCAGGGCCCTCAGAACACGTCAGGCCCAGTGGGGTGTCACAAGCATTTTGGCCAGGCCAAAGGGCGCCTTCTTTGTCTGCACAGCTGCCCAAACTCTCACCTTTCCACTCAGGCCGCCCTCTTACTTGAAGTGTGTGTGGAACCTCTCCGCCCAGTACACATCACTGCACAGCTAACCATATTTCTGAGCATCGTAGCTTCCTACCCGTGGACCGAATTTCGCAGGCACGTGGGTCCCTGGGACACACGTGGAGAGTCTCCTGCGCGGGCCACAGGACGCCAACTGCCCCTGCCCCAGATCGGGGGCCGCAAAGCAGCCCTGTCTGAAACCCCTGCCTCTAGAGGGCGTATTGAACCACACTTGTAGAAAACGGGGTCCTTGCGGGCAACTCATTGGAGGGACAGAAATAAATCTTTGCCGACTTTCTGCTGAAGCTTACCAGCGTTCACACCTAAGCCTCTTACAAGATCAGCTGTTTAGATAAACATGAGCTCATGATCTAAATTTACACAAAAGGAAGAAATCAGCTACAAGGGGAGACAATCAGCAAAACAATCAATACCAGAATTAGATTCCCTAGGCCACTCATCAGATGTTGGAATAATCAGGAGCAAGTCAGAAAATATACATAAAACTGGAACTGAAACAAGGAACAAGGATATTTTCAAAGACTGATAGGATCTCTAAAACATTTTTAAAGTACATGTCATTGATAAAGCTAAATACTCAAAACAGATTCATAATTTAGAAGAGTGAAATTATGCTGTTTTGAAAACTATGGCATGTCAGATTTTCTGCCTAATTATATAAGAAGATTTCTCTAAAAATTACACATTATATCAAAGACTTATTGGCTGTGAAATAAGTTAAGGGTATTTCAAATGGCTTGTCTGCAAAGAATGGCGAGATGTAGGGAATCACAGAAAGTCGAGGGGAAAATAGGTCAATATATACATTGCTATATGTTGAAGTAAGCGTTAGGCGAGCAACAATGTAGAGGACCTGACCCTTAAAAATTTACAAGTAAGTTCGAATCTTCAAAACTACAAATCTTTATAAGTAAATAGATTTATTAAAATGAATAACCAAGTGTTTTAATAGACATCAGAAGATCAAAACAATAAACCCTGAGAACATAGAAAAAAGATAAAGATATGAGCAGAACATAATACAAAAGAAAACGTGTAAAATAGAGGTGATTTAGTAAGTTAAAGAATATTCTTTGAAAATATTTAGAAGACACCCTTGATAAAGGAAAACAAAAACATAAGTAAAGAATATACAGAAAGAATCAGGACAATGTTATAGCAGAGAATATATGAAATGCCAGTAAATTTGAACATTTCTGTAAAGTGGACCATTTCCTTGCTCCTAAAGTTTACCAAAACTGACACTAGAGGAAATCATTTAAGGTCCTCATGTCTGCCCTTGGCATTCTCGGAACGCCCTGGCCTCAGAATGCAGCATCTGTAGTCCATGGTAACCTGCGGAGAGGGGTCGGGGCTGAGGGAGTTTGGAATACGGCCCTCACTGAGGGTGTGGGTGTGGCCATCTCTGCTGTGACTGAACATAAGGCAGGGGAGCAGGAGGCCCAGTGCAGGGCCCTCAGAACCCGGCAGGCCCAGTGGGGTGTCACAAGCATTTAGGCTCAGGCCAAAGTGTGCCTTCATTGTCAGCACAGCTGCCCAATCTCTCACCTTACCACTCAGGACGCCCACTTACTCGAAGAGTGTTTGGAACCTGTCCGTGCAGTACACCTCGCTGCACAGCTAACCATAGGTCTGGGCATCGTAGCTCGTGCCAGGTGACCGAAGTTCGCAGGCAGATGTGTCCCTGGGACACACGTGGAGAGGCTCCTGTCCGGGCAACAGGCCGCCCTCTGCCCCTGCCCCAAATCGGGGGCTGCAAACAGCCATGTCTGAGTCCCCTGCGTCTAGAGGGAGTTTTGGACCAACACTTGGAGAAAACGCGATCCTCGCGGGCAACTCATTGGAGGGACACAAATATATCCTGCCGACTTTCTGCTGAAGCTTACGAGCATTCACACTTAAGCCTCTTACAAGCTCAGCTGTTTAGCTAAACATGAGCTCATGATCAAAATTTACACAATAAGGAAGAAATCAGCTACAAGGGGAGACAATCAGCAAAAACAATCCATACCAGAATTAGACTCCCTATGCCATCCATCAGATGTTGGAATAATCAGGTGCAAGGCAGAAAATATACATAAAACTGGAACTGAAACAAGGAACAAGGATGTTTTCAAAGACTGGTAGGATCTCTCAAACATTTTTAAAGTATATGTCATTGACAAAACTAAATACTCAAAGGTTGTGTAATACAACAGATTCATCATTGAGAAGAGTGGAATAATGCTGTTTTGAAAACTATGGCATGTGACATTTTCTGCCTAATGGTATAAGAATATTTCTCTAAAAAATACACATTATTTCGAAGACTTATTGGCTGTGAAATAACTTAAGTGTATTTCAAATGGCTTGTCTGCAAATAAAGGTGAGAAGTAGGGAATCACAGAAAGTCGAGGGGAAAATAGTACAATATATACATTGCTATAGGGTGAACTAAGTCTTAGGCCAGCAACAATGTAGAGGACCTGACCCTTAGAAACTTACAAGTAAGCTGGAATCTTCAAAAGTTCAAATCTTTATAAGTAAAAAGATTTATTATAATGAATAACCAAGTGTTTTAATTGACATCAGAAAATCAAAACAATAAACCCGGAGAGCATAGAAAAAAGATAAATAAAGATATGAGCAGAACTTAATACAACAGAAAATGTATAAAATTCAGGTGATTTAGTAAGTCCAAAGAATATTCTTTGAAAAGATTTAAAAGACACACTTTGATTAAGGAAAACAAAAACATAAGTAAACAATATACAGAAAGAATCAGGACAATGTTATAGTAGAGAATATCTGAAATGCCAGTAAATTTGAACATTTCTGTAAAGTGGACCATTTCCTAGCTCCTAAAGTTTACCAAAACTGACACTAGAGGAAATCATTTAAGGTCATCATGTCTGCCCTTGGCATTCTCGGAACGCCCTGGCCTCAGAATGCAGCATCTGTATTCCATGGTAACCTGCGGAGAGGGGGTGGTGCTGAGGGAGGTTGGAACACTGCCCTCACTGAGGGAATGCGTGTGGGCATCACTGCTGTGACTGAACAAATTGCACGAGAGGAGGGGTCTCAGGGCAGGCCCCTCAGAGCCCGGCAGGCGCAGTGGGGTGTCACAAGCATTTAGGCCCAGGCCAAAGGGCGCCTTCTTTGTCTGCACAGCTGGCCAAACACTGACGTTTCCACTCAGGCCGCCCTCTTAATTGAAGTGTGTGTGGAACCTCTCCACAAAGTACACCTCGCTGCACAGCTAACCATAGGTCTGGGAATCGTAGCTTCCTGCCAGGTGACCGAAGTTTGCAGGCAAATGGGTCCCTGGGACACATGCAGAGAGGCTCCAGCCAGGCCACAGGCCGCTCACTGGCCCTGCCTCAGATCGAAGGCTGAAAAGCAGCCAAGTCTGAGTCCACTGCCTCTCGAAGGAGTATTGGACCAACACTTGTAGAAAACGGGGTACTTGCGGGCAACTCATTGGAGGGACACAAATAAATCTTTGCCGACTTTGTGATGAAGATTAAAAGCGTTCACACCTAAGCCTCTTACAAGATCAGCTGTTTAGCTAAACATGAGCTCATGATCTAAATTTACACAATATTGAAGAAATCAGCTACAAAGTGAGACAATCAGCAAAAACAATCAATACCAGAATGAGATTCCCTAGGCCATCCATCAGATGTTGGAATAAACAGATGCAAGGCAGAAAATATACATAAAACTGGAACTGAAACAAGGAACAAGGAGGTTTTCAAAGGCTGGTAGGATCTCTAAAACATTTTTAAAGTACATGTCGTTGATAAACCTAAATACTCAAAGGTTGTTTAATACCACAGATTAAGCATTCAGAAGAGTGAAATTATGCTGTTTTGAAAACTATGGAAGGTGAGATTTTCTGCCTAATTATATAAGAAGATTTCTCTAAAAAATAGACATTATTTCAAAGACTTATTGGCCGTGAAATAAGTTAAGTGTATTTCAAATGGCTTGTGTGCAAAGAAAGGTGAGATGTAGGGAATCACAGAAAGTCGAGGGGAAAATGTCTATAAATACATTGCTATAGGGTGAACTAATCCTTAGGCCAGCCACAATGTAGAGGACCGGACCCTTAGAAACTTAAAAGTGAGATGGAATCTTTAAAAGTTCAAATATTTATAAGTAAACAGATTTATTAAAATGAATAACCAAGTGTTTTAATTGACATCAAAAGATCAAAACAATAAACCTTGAGAACATAGAAAAAAGATAAATAAAGATATGAGAACTTAATAACACAGAAAACGTATATAATTCAGGTGATTTAGTAAGTCCAAAAAATATTCTTTGAAAAGATTTAAAAGACACACTTTGATTAAGGAAAACATAAACATAAGTAAAGAATATACAGAAAGAATCAGGACAATGTTACAGCAGAGAATATATGAAATGCCAGTAAATTTGAACATTTCTGTAAAGTGGACCATTTCCTAGCTCCTAAAGTTTACCAAAACTGACACAAGAGGAAATCATTTAAGGTCATCATGTCTGCTATTGGCATTCTCGGAACGGCCTGGCCTCAGAATGCAGCATCTGTAGTCCATGGTAACCTGCGGAGAGTGGGCGGGGCTGAGGGAGGCTGGAACACTGCCCTCACTGAGGGAGTGGGTGTGGCCATCACTGCTGTGACTGAACAAAGGGCAGGGGAGCCAGGGGCCCAGGGCAGGGCCCTCAGAGCCCGGCAATCCCAGTGGGGTTCACAAGCATTAGGCCCGGGCCATAGATCGCCTTCTTTGTCTGCACAGCTGCCCAAACTCTCACTTTTCCACTCTGGCCGCCCACTCAGTTGAACTGTGTGTGGAACCTGTCCACGTAGTATACCTCGCTGCACAGCTAACCATAGGTCTGGGCATCGTAGCTTCCTGCCAGGTGACCGAAGTTCGCAGGAGAGATGATTCCCAGGTTCACACGCCGAGAGGCTCCTACACGGGCCACAGGCCTCCCACTGCCCCTTCCCAAGATCGGGGGCAGAAAGCAGCCCTGTCTAAGTCCCCTACCCCTAGAGGGAGTATTGGACCAACACTTCTAGAAAACGGGGTCCTTGTGGGCAATTCATTGGAGGGACACAAATAAATGTTTGCCGACTTTTTGCTGAAACTTACGAGCGTTCACACCTAAGCCTCTTACAAGGTCAGCTGTTTAGAAAATCATGAGCTCATGATCTAAATTTACACAATAATGAAGAAATCAGCTACAAAGGGTAACAATCAGCAAAAACTATCAATACCTGAATTAGATTCCCTAGGACATCCCTCAGATGTTGGAATAATCAGGTGTTAGGCAGAAAATATACATAACCCTGGAAATGAAACAAGGAACAAGGATGTTTTCAAAGACTAGTAGGATCTCTAAAACATTTTTAAAGTACAGGGCATTGATAAAGCTAAATACTCATAGGTTGTTTAATACAACAAATTAAGCAGTGAGAAGAGTGAAATTATGCTGTTTAGAAAACTATGGAAGGTGAGATTTTCTGCCTAATTATATAAGATGATTTCTCTAAAAAATACACATTATTTCAAAGACTTATAGGCTGTGAAATAAGTTAAGGGTATTTCAAAAGGCTTGTCTGCAAAGAAAGGAGAGATGTAGGGAATCACAGAAAGCCGATGGGATAATACGTCAATATATACATTTCTATATGGTGAACTAAGCCTTAGGCCGGCAACACTGTAGAGGAATTGACCCTTAGAAACGTACAAGTAAGCTGGAATCTTTAAAAGTTCAAATCTTTATAAGTAAAAAGATTTACTAAAATGAATAACCAAGTGTTTTACTTGACATCAGAAAATCAAAACAATAAACCCTGAGAACATCGAAAAAAGATAAATAAAGATATGAGCAGAACTTAATACCACAGAAAACGTATAAAATTCAGGTGAGGTAGTAAGTCCAAAGAATATTCTTTGAAAAGATTTAAAAGACACACTTTGATTAAGGAAAACACAAAGATAATTAAAGAATATATAGAAAGAATCAGGACAATGTTATAGCAGAGAATATATGAAATGCCAGTAAATTTGAACATTTCTGTAAAGTAGACCATTTCCTAGCTCCTACAGTTTACCAAAACTGACACAAGAGGAAATCATTTAAGGTCATCATGTCTGCTCTTGGCATTCTCGGAATGCCCTGGCCTCAGAATGCAGCATCTGTAGTCCATGGTAACCTGCGGAGAGTGGGCGTGGCTGAGGGAGGCTGGAACACTGCCCTCACTGAGGGAGTGGGTGTGGCCATCTCTGCTGTGACTGAACAAAGGGCAGGGGAGCAGGGGGCCCAGGGCAGGGCCCTCATAGCCCGGCAGGCCCAGTGGGGTGTCACAAGCATTTAGGCCCAGGCCAAAGGGTGCCTTCTTTGTCTGCACAGCTACCCAAACTCTCACCTTTCCACCCAGGCCGCCCTCTTATTTGAAGTGTGTTTGGAACCTGTCCACGCAGTACACCTCGCTGCACAGCTAACCATAGGTCAGGGCATCGTAGCTTCCTGCCAGGTGACCGAAGTTCGCAGGCAAATGGTCCCTGGGACACATGCAGAGAGGCTCCTGCCCGGGCCACAGGCCGCCCACTGCCCCTGCCCCAGATCGAAGGCTGAAAAGCAGCCAAGTCTGAGTCCACTGCCTCTCGAAGGAGTATTGGACCAACACTTGTAGTAAACGGGGTCCTTGCGGGCAACTCATTGGAGGGACACAAATAAATCTTTGCCGACTTTCTGCTGAAGCTTACCAGCGTTCACACCTAAGCCTCTTACAAGGTCAGCTGTTTAGCTAAACATGAGCTCATGATCTAAATTTACACAATATTGAAGAAATCAGCTACAAAGGGAGACAATCAGCAAAAACAATCAATACCAGAAGGAGATTCCCTAGGCCATCCATCTGATGTTGGAATAATCAGGTGCAAGGCAGAAAATATACATAAAACTGGAACTGAAACAAGGAACAAGGAGGTTTTCAAAGGCTGGTAGGATCTCTAAAACATTTTTAAAGTACATGTCGTTGATAAACCTAAATACTGAAAGGTTGTTTAATACCAGAGATTAAGCATTGAGAAGAGTGAAATTATGTTGTTTTGAAAACAATGGCAGTTGGGATTTTCTGCCTAATTATATAAGAAGATTTCTCTACAAAATAGACATTATTTCAAAGACTTATTGGCTGTGAAATAAGTGTATTTCAAATGGCTTGTCTGCAAAGAAAGGTGAGATGTAGGGAATCACAGAAAGTCGAGGGGAAAATCTCAATATATACATTGCTATATGGTGAACTAAGCCTTAGGCCAGCCACAATGTAAAGGACCTGACCCTTAGAAACTTAAAAGTGAGCTGGAATCTTTAAAAGTTCAAATCTTTATAAGTAAAAAGATTTATTAAAATGAATAACCAAGAGTTTTAATGGACATGAGAAGATCAAAACAATAAACCATGAGAACATAGAAAAAAGATAAATAAAGATATGAGCAGAACTTAATACCACAGAAAACGTATAAAATTCAGGTGAGGTAGTAAGTCCAAAGAATATTCTTTGAAAAGATTTAAAAGACACACTTTGAGTAAGGAAAACACAAACATAATTAAAGAATATATAGAAAGAATCAGGACAATGTTATAGCAGAGAATATATGAAATGCCTGTAAATTTGAACATTTCTGTACAGTGGACCATTTCCTAGCTCCTACAGTTTACCAAAACTGACACAAGAGGAAATCATCTAAGGTCATCATGTCTGCCCTTGGCATTCTCAGAAAGCCCTGGCCTCTGAATGCAGCATTTGTTGTCCATGGTAACCTGCGGAGAGTGGGCGGTGCTGAGGGAGGTTGGAACACTACCCTCACTGAGGGAGTGGTTGTGGCCTTCTCTGCTGTGACTGAACAAAGTGCGGGGGAGCAGGGGGCCCAGGGCTTGGCCCTCAGAACCCGGCAGGCCCAGTGGGGTGTCACAAGCATTTAGGCCCAGGCCAAAGGGCGCCATCTTTGTCTGCACGGCTGCCCAAACTCTCACCTTTCCACTCAGGCCACCCTCTTACTTGAAGGGTGTGTGGAACCTGTCCGCCCTGTACACCTCGCTGCACAGCTAACCATACGTCTGAGCATCCTAGCTTCCTGCCCGTGGTCGGAAGTTCGCAGGCAGATGGGTCCCTGTGACACACGTGGAGTGTCTCCTGCCCGGGCCACAGGCCGCCCACTGCCCCTGCCCCAGATCGGGGACCGCAAAGCAGCCCTGTCTGAATCCCCTGCCTCTGGAGGGCGTATTGGACCAACACTTGTAGAAAACGGGGTCCTCGAGGGCAACTCATTTTAGGTACACAAATAAATCTTTGCCGACTTTCTGCTGAAGCTTCCGATAGTTCACACCGATGCCTCTTACAAGGTCAGCTGTTTAGCTAAACATGAGCTCATGATCTAAATTTACACAAAAGGAAGAAATCAGCTACAAGGGGAGACAATCAGCAAAAACAATCAATACCAGAATTAGATTCCCTAGGCCATCCATCAGATGTTGGAATAATCAGGTGCAAGGCAGAAAGTATACACAAAACTGGAACTGAAACAAGGAACAAGGATGTTTTCAAAGAGTGGTAGGATCTCTCAACATTTTTAAAGTACATGTCATTGATAAAGCTAAATACACAATGGTTGTGTAATACAACGGATTCATCACTGAGAAGAGTGAAATTATGCTGTTTTGAAAACTAAGGCAGGTCAGATTTTCTGCCTAATTATATAAGAAGATTTTTCTAAAAAATACACATTATTTCAAAGACTTATTAGCTGTGAAATAAGTTAAGGGTATTTCAAATGGCTTGCCTGCAAAGAAAGGTGAGATGTAGGGAATCACAGAGACTCGAGGGGAAAATAGGTCAATATATACATTGCTATATGGTGAACTAAGACTTAGGCCAGCCACAATATAGAGGACCTGACCCTTAGAAACTTACAAGTAAGCTGGAATCTTTAAAAGTTCATATCTTTATAAGTAAAAAGATTTATTAAAGTGAATAACCAAGTGTTTTAATTGATATCAGAATATCAAAACAATAAACCTGAGAACATAGTAAAAATATAAATAAAGATATGAGCAGAACTTAATACAATAGAAAACTTATAAAATTCAGGATATGTAGTAAGTCCAAAGAATATTCTTTGACAAGATGTAAAAGACACACTTTGATTAAGGAAAACCAAAACATAAGCAAAGAATATACAGAAAGAATCAGGACAATGTTATAGCAGAGAATATATGAAATGCCAGTAAATTTGAACATTTGTGTAAAGTGGACCATTTCCTAGCTCCTAAAGTTTACCAAAAGTGACACAAGAGGAAATCATTTAAGGTCATCATGTCTGCCCTTGGCATTCCCGGGACGCCCTGGCCTCAGAATGCAGCATCTGTAGTCCATGGTAACCTGCCGGGAGGGGGTGGGGCTGAGGGAGGTGGGAACACTGCCCTCACTGAAGGAGTCGGTGGGGCCATCTCCGCTGTGACTGAAGAAAGGGCAGGGGAGCAGGGGGCACAGGGCAGGGCCCTCAGTGCCCGGCAGGCCCAGTGAGGTGTCACAAGCATTTAGGCCCAAGCCATAGGGCGCCTTCTTTGTCTGCACAGCTGCCCAAACTCTCACTTTTCCACTCAGGCCGCCCACTTAGTTGAAGTGTGTGTGGAACCTGTCCGCGCAGTACACCTTGCTGCACAGCTAACCATAGGTCTGGGCATCGTAGCTTCCTGCCAGGTGACCGAAGTTCGCAGGAGAAATGATTCCCAGGGTCACACGCAGATAGGCTCCTTCCCGGGCCACCGGCCGACCACTGCCCCTGCCCAAGATCGGTGGCTGAAAGCAGCCCGGTCTAAGTCCCCTACCCCTAGAGGGAGTATTGGACCAACACTTCTAGAAAACGGGGTCCTCGTGGTCAACTCATTGGAGGGACACAAATAAATCTTTGCCGACTTTCTGCTGAAGCTAACGAGCGTTCACACCTAAGCCTCTTACAAGGTCAGGTGTTTAGCTAAACATGAGCTCATGATCTAAATATTCACAGTTATGAATTAATCAGCTACAAGGGGAGACAATCAGCAAAAACAGTCAATACCAGTATTAGATTCCCTAGGCCATCCATCTAATGTTGGAATAATCAGGTGCAAGGCAGAACATATACATAAAACTGGAACTGAAACAAGGAACAAGGATGTTTTCAAAGACTGGTAGGATCTCTCAAACATTTTTAAAGTACATGTCATTGATAAAGCTAAATACTCAAAGGTTGTGTAATACAACCGATTCAACATTGAGAAGAGTGAAATTATGCTGATTTGAAAACTATGGCAGGTCAGATTTTCTGCCTTATTATATAAGAATATTTCTCTAAAAAATACACATTATTTCAAAGACTTATTGGCTGTTTAATAAGTAAAGGGTATTTCAAATGGCTTTCTGCAAAGGAAGGTGAGATGTAGGTAATCACAGAAAGTCGAGGGGAAAATAGGTCAATATATACATTGCTATAGGGTGAACTAAGTCTTTAGGCCAGCAACAATGTAGAGCACCTGACCCTTAGAAACTTACAAGTTAGCTGGAATCTTCAAAAGTTCAAATCAGTATAAGTAAAAAGATTTATTAAAATGAAAACCCAAGTGTTTTAATTGACATCAGAATATCAAAATAATAAAACCTGAGAACATAGAAAGAAGAAAAATAACGATATGAGCAGCACTTAATACAACAGAAAACGAATAAAATTCAGGTGATGTAGTAAGCCCAAAGAATATTCTTTGAAAAGATTTAAAAGACACACTTTGATTAAGGAAAACAAAAACATAAGTTAAGAATATACAGAAAGAATCAGGACAATGTTATAGCAGAGTATATATGAAATGCCAGTAAATATGAACATTTCTGAAAGGTGGACCATTTCCTAGCTCCTAAAGTTTACCAAATCTGACACAAGAGGAAATCATCTAAGGTCATCATGACTGCCCTTGGCATTCTCAGAAAGCCCTGGCCTCAGAATGCAGCATTTGTAGTCCATGGTAACCTGCGGAGAGTGGGCGGTGCTGAGGGAGGTTGGAACACTACCCTCACTGAGGGAGTGGTTGTGGCCATCTCTGCTGTGACTGAACAAAGGGCGGCGGAGCAGGGGGCCCAGGTCTGGGCCCTCAGAACCCGGTAGGCCCAGTGGGGTGTCACAAGCATTTAGGCCCAGGCCAAAGGGCGCCTTCTTTGTCTGCACAGCTGCCCAAATTCTTACCTTTCCACTCAGGCCGCCCTCTTACTTGAAGTGGGTGTGGATCCTATCCGACCAGTACACCTCGCTGCACAGCTAACCATACGTCTGAGCATCCTAGCTTCCTGCCCGTGGACCGAAGTTCGCAGGCAGATGGGTCCCTGGGACTCACGTGGAGAGTCTCCTGCCCGGGCCACAGGCCGGCCACTGCCCCTGCCCCAGATCGGGGACCGCAAAGCAGCCCTGTCTGATTCCCCTGCCTCTGGAGGGTGTATTGGACCAACACTTGTAGAAAACGGGGTCCTCGAGGGAAACTCATTTTAGGTACACAAATAAATCTTTGCCGACTTTCTGCTGAAGCTTCCGATAGTTCACACCTATGCCTCTTACAAGGTCAGCTGTTTAGCTAAACATGAGCTCATGATCTAAATTTACACAAAAGGAAGAAATCAGCTACAAGGGGAGACAATCAGCAAAAACAATCAATACCAGAATTAGATTCCCTAGGCCATCCATCAGATGTTGGAATAATCAGGTGCAAGGCAGAAAATATACATAAAACTGGAACTGAAACAAGGAAGAAGGATGTTTTCAAAGACTGATAGTGTCTCTAAAACGTTTTTAAAGTACATGTCATTGATAAAGCTAAATACTCAAAAGAGATTCATCATTGAGAAGAGTGAAATTATGCTGTTTTGAAAACTATGGCAGGTCAGATTTTCTGCCTAATTATATAAGAAGATTTCTCTAAAAATTACACATTATATCAAAGACTTATTGGCTGTGAAATAAGTTAAGGGTATTTCAAATGGCTTGTCTGCAAAGAAAGGTGAGATGTAGGGAATCACAGAAAGTCGAGGGGAAAATAGGTCAATATGTACTTTGTCATATGTTGAACTAAGCGTTAGGCGAGCAACAATGTAGAGGACCTGACCCTTAAAAACTTACAAGTAAGTTTGAATCTTCAAAACTACAAATCTTTATATGTAAACAGATTTATTAAAATGAATAACCAAGTGTTTTAATTGACATCAGAAGATCAAAACAATAAACCCTGAGAACATAGAAAAAAGATAAAGATATGAGCAGAACTTAATAAAAAAGAAAACGTATAAAATTGAGGTGATTTAGTAAGTCCAAAGAATATTCTTTGAAATGATTTAAAAGACACCCTTGATTAAGGAAAACAAAAATATCAGTAAAGAATATAAAAAAGAATCAGGACAATGTTATAGCAGAGAATATATGAAATGCCAGTAAATTTGAATATTTCTGTAAAGTGGACCATTTCCTAGCTCCTAAAGTTTACCAAAACCGACACTAGAGGAAATCATTTAAGGTCGTCATGTCTGCCCTTGGCATTCTTGGAACGCCCTGTCCTCAGAATGCAGCATCTGTAGTCCATTTTAACCTGCAAAGAGGGGGCCGGGCTGTGGGAGTTTGGAACACAGCTCTCACTGAGGGAGTGGGTGTGGCCATCTCTGCTGTGACTGAACATAGGGCAGGGGAGCAGGGGGTCCAGGGCAAGTCCCTCAGAGCCCGGCAGGCCCAGTGGTGTGTCACAAGAACTTAGGCCCAGGCCAAAGGGTGCCTTCATTGTCGGCACAGCTGCCCAATCTCTCAACTTTCCAATCATGCCGCCCATTTACTTGAAGTGTGTGTGGAACCTGTCCACGCAGTACACATCGCTGCACAGCTAACCACAGTTCTGGGCATCGTAGCTTGTTCCAGGTGGCCGAAGTTCGCAGGCAGATGATTCCCTGGGACACACGTGGAGAGGATCCTGCCCGGGCCGCAGGCCGCCGTCTGCCCCTGTGCCAAATCGGGGGCTGCAAATAGCCCTGTCTGAGTCCACTGCATCTAGAGGGAGTATTGGACCAACACTTTTAGAAAACGGGGTCCTTGCGTGCAACTCATTGGAGGGACACAAATAAATCTTTGCCGACTTTCTGCTGAAGCTTACGAGCGTTCACACCTAAGCCTTTTTCAAGGTCATCTATTTAGCTAAACATGAGCTCATAATCTAAATTTACACAAAAAGGAAGAAATCAGCTTCAAGGGGAGCCAGTCAGCAAAAACAATACATACCAGAATGACATTCCCTAGGCCATCCATCAGATGTTGGAATAATCAGGTGCAAGGCAGAAAATATACATAAAACTGGAACTCAAACAAGGAACAAGGATGTTTTCAAAGACTGATAGGATCTCTAAAACATTTTTAAAGTACATGTCATTGTTAAAGCTAAATAATCAAAACAGATTCATCATTGAGAAGAGTGAATTTGTGCTGTTTTCAAAACTATGGCAGGTCAGATTTTCTTCCTAATTATATAAGAAGATTTCTCTAAAAAATACACATTATTTCAAAGACTTAATGGCAGTGAAATAAGGGTATTTCTAATGGCTTGTATGCAAAGAAAGGTGAGATGTAGGGAATAACAGAAAAACGAGGGGAAAATAGGTCAATATATACATTGCTATATGGTAAACTAAGCCTTAGGCCAGCCACAATGTTGAGTACCTGACCCTTAGAAACTTACAAGTAAGCTGGAATCATCAAAAGTTCAAATCATTATAAGTAAAAAGATTTATTAAAATGAATAACCAAGTGTTTTAATTGACATCAGAAGATCAAAACAATAAACCCTGAGAACATAGAAAAAAGATAAATAAAGATATGAGCATCACTTAATATAACAGAAAACGTATACAATTCAGGTGATGTAGTAAGTACAAAGAATATTCTTTGAAAAGATTTAAAGGACAGATTTTGATTAAGGAAAACAAAAACATAAGTAAAGAATATACAGAAAGAATCAGGACAATGTTATAGCAGAGAATATATGAAATGCCAGTAAATTTGAACATTTCTGTAAGTGGACCATTTCCTAGCTCCTAAAGTTTACCACAACTGACACAAGAGCAAATCATTTAAGGTCATCATGTCTGCCCTTGGCATTCTCGGAACGCCCTGGCCTCAGAATGCAGCATCTGTAGTCCATGGTAACCTGCGGAGAGGGGGCCGGTCGGAGGGAGATTGGAAGACTGCCCTCACTGAGGGAGTGGGTGTGGCCAACTCTGCTGTGACTGAACAAAGGGCAGGGGAGCAGGGGCCCCAGCGCAGGGCCCTCAGAGCCCGGGAGGCCCAGTGTTGTGTCACAAGTATTTAGGCCCAGGCCATAGGGCGCCGTCTTTGTCTGCACAGCTGCCCAAACTCTCACCTTTCCACTCAGGCTGCCCTCTTACTTGAAGTGTGTTTGGAACCGGTCCGCGAAGTACACCTCGCTGCACTGCTAACCATAGGTCGGGGCATCATAGCTTCCTTCCAGGTGACCGAAGTTCGCAGGGAGATGGGTCCCTGGGACCCATGCGGAGAGGCTCCTGCCTGGGCCACATGCCGCCCACTGCCCCTGCCCCAGAACGGAGGCGGCAAAGCAGCCATGTCTGAGTTCCCGGCCTCTCGAAGGAGTATTGGCCCAACACTTGTAGGAAACGGGGTCGTTGCGGGCAATTCATTGGAGGGACACAAAAAAATCTTTGCCGCCTTTCTGCTGAAGCTTACCAGCGTTCACACCTAAGCCTCTTACATGTTCAGCTGTATAGCTAAACATGAGCTCATGATCTAAATTTACACAATATTGAAGAAATCAGCTACAAAAGGAGACAATCAGGAAAAACAATCAATACCAGAATTAGATTCCCTAGGCCATCCATCTGATGTTGGAATAATCAGGTGCAAGGCAGAAAATATACATAAAACTGGAACTGAAACAAGGAACAAGGATATTTTCAAAGACTGGTAGGATCACTCAAACATTTTTGAAGTACATATCATTGATAAGTCTCAATACTAAAGGTTGTGTAATACAATCGATTCAACATTGAGAAGAGTGGAATTATGCAGTTTTGAAAACTATGGCAGGTCAGATTTTTTGCCTAATTATATAAGAAGATTTCTCTAAAAAATACACATTATTTCAAAGACTTATTGGCTGTGAAATATGTAAAGTGTATTTCAAATGGCTTGACTGCAAAAAAACGTGAGATATAGGGAATCACAGAAAGTCGAGGGGAAAATAGGTCAATATATACATTGCTATATGGTGAATTAAGTCTTAGGCAAGAAACAATGTAGAGCACCTGACCCTTGGAAACTTTCAACTAAGCTGGAATCTTCCAAAGTTCAAATCATTATAAGTAAAATGATTTATTAAAATGAAAAACCGAGTGTTTTATTTGACATCAGAAGTTCAAAACTATAAACCCTGAGAACATAGAAAAAAGAAAAATAAAGATATGAGCAGCACTTAAAACAACAGAAAACGTAAACAATTCAGTTGATGTAGTAAGTCCAAACAATATTCTTTGAAATGATTTAAAAGACACACTTTGATTAAGGAAAACAAAAATATAAGTAAAGAATATACAGAAAGAATCAGTACAATGTTATAGCAGAGAATATATGAAATGCCAGTAAATTTGAACATTTCTGTAAAGTGGAACCTTTCCCATCTCCTAAAGTTTACCAAAACTGACACAAGAGGTAATAATTTAAGGTCATCATGTCTGCCCTTGTCATTCTCGGAAAGCCCTGGCCTCAGAATGCAGCATTTGTAGTCCAAGGTAACCTGCGGAAAGGGGGCGGTGCTGAGGGAGGTTGGAACACTACCCTCAATGAGGGACTGAGTGTGGCCAACTCTGCTGTGACTGAACAAAGCGCAGGGGAGCAGGGGTCCCATGGCAGGGCCCTCAGAACACGTCAGGCCCAGTGGGGTGTCACAAGCATTTTGGCCAGGCCAAAGGGCGCATTCTTTGTCTGCACAGCTGCCCAAACTCTCACCTTTCCACTCAGGCCGCCCTCTTACTTGAAGTGTGTGTGGAACCTGTCCGCCCAGTACACATCACTGCACAGCTAACCATATTTCTGAGCATCGCAGCTTCCTACCCGTGGACCGAAATTCGCAGGCACGTGGGTCCCTGGGACACACGTGGAGAGTCTCCTGCCCGGGCCACAGGACGCCCACTGCCCCTGCCCCAGATCGGGGGCCGCAAAGCAGCCCTGTCTGAAACCCCTGCCTCTAGAGGGCGTATTGGACCACACTTGTAGAAAACGGGGTCCTTGCGGGCAACTCATTGGAGGGACACAAATAAATCTTTGCCGACTTTCTGCTGAAGCTTACCAGCGTTCACACCTAAGCCTCTTACAAGGTCAGCTGTTTAGATAAACATGAGCTCATGATTTAAATTTACACAAAAGGAAGAAATCAGCTACAAGGGGAGACAATCAGCAAAACAATCAATACCAGAATTAGATTCCCTAGGCCATCCATCAGATGATGGAATAATCAGGTGCAAGTCAGAAAATATACATAAAACTGGAACTGAAACAAGGAACAAGGATATTTTCAAAGACTGATAGGATCTCTAAAACATTTTTAATGTACATGTCATTGATAAAGCTAAATACTCAAAACAGATTCATAATTTAGAAGAGTGAAATTATGCTGTTTTGAAAACTATGGCATGTCAGATTTTCTGCCTAATTATATAAGAAGATTTCTCTAAAAATTACACATTATATCAAAGACTTATTGGCTGTGAAATAAGTTAAGGGTATTTCAAATGGCTTGTCTGCAAAGAATGGCGAGATGTGGGGAATCACAGAAAGTCGAGGGGAAAATAGGTCAATATATACATTGCTATATGTTGAACTAAGCGTTAGGCGAGCAACAATGTAGAGGACCTGACCCTTAAAAATTTACAAGTAAGTTCGAATCTTCAAAATTACAAATCTTTATAAGTAAATAGATTTATTATAATGAATAACCAACTGTTTTAATAGACATCAGAAGATCAAAACAATAAACCCTGAGATAATAGAAAAAAGATAAAGATATGAGCAGAACATAATACAAAAGAAAACGTGTAAAATAGAGGTGATTTAGTAAGTTAAAGAATATTCTTTGAAAATATTTAGAAGACACCCTTGATAAAGGAAAACAAAAACATAAGTAAAGAATATACAGAAAGAATCAGGACAATGTTATAGCAGAGAATATATGAAATGCCAATAAATTTGAACATTTCTGTAAAGTGGACCATTTCCTTGCTCCTAAAGTTTACCAAAACTGACACTAGAGGAAATCATTTAAGGTCCTCATGTCTGCCCTTGGCATTCTCGGAACGCCCTGGCCTCAGAATGCAGCATCTGTAGTCAATGGTAACCTGCGGAGAGGGGTCGGGGCTGAGGGAGTTTGGAATACGGCCCTCACTGAGGGTGTGGGTGTGGCCATCTCTGCTGTGACTGAACAAAAGGCAGGGGAGCAGGAGGCCCAGTGCAGGGCCCTCAGAGCCCGGCAGGCCCAGTGGGGTGTCACAAGCATTTAGGCTCAGGCCAAAGTGTGCCTTCATTGTCAGCACAGCTGCCCAATCTCTCACCTTACCACTCAGGAGGCCCACTTACTCGAAGAGTGTTTGGAACCTGTCCGTGCAGTACACCTCGCTGCACAGCTAACCATAGGTCTGGGCATCGTAGCTCGTGCCAGGTGACCGAAGTTCGCAGGCAGATGTGTCCCTGGGACACACGTGGAGAGGCTCCTGTCCGGGCAACAGGCCGCCCTCTGCCCCTGCCCCAAATCGGGGGCTGCAAACAGCCATGTCTGAGTCCCCTGCGTCTAGAGGGTGTTTTGGACCAACACTTGGAGAAAACGCGGTCCTCGCGGGCAACTCATTGGAGGGACACAAATATATCCTGCCGACTTTCTGCTGAAGCTTACGAGCATTCACACTTAAGCCTCTTACAAGCTCAGCTGTTTAGCTAAACATGAGCTCATGATCGAAATTTACACAATAAGGAAGAAATCAGCTACAAGGGGAGACAATCAACAAAAACAATCCATACCAGAATTAGATTCCCTATGCCATCCATCAGATGTTGGAATAATCAGGTGCAAGGCAGAAAATATACATAAAACTGGAACTGAAACAAGGAACAAGGATGTTTTCAAAGACTGGTAGGATCTCTCAAACATTTTTAAAGTACATGTCATTGATAAAACTAAATACTCAAAGGTTGTTTAATACAACAGATTCATCATTGAGAAGAGTGGAATAATGCTGTTTTGAAAACTATGGCATGTGACATTTTCTGCCTAATGGTATAAGAATATTTCTCTAAAAAATACACATTATTTCGAAGACTTATTGGCTGTGAAATAACTTAAGTGTATTTCAAATGGCTTGTCTGCAAATAAAGGTGAGAAGTAAGGAATCACAGAAAGTCGAGGGGAAAATAGTACAATATATACATTGCTATACGGTGAACTAAGTCTTAGGCCAGCAACAATGTAGAGGACCTGACCCTTAGAAACTTACAAGTAAGCTGGAATCTTCAAAAGTTCAAATCTTTATAAGTAAAAAGATTTATTATAATGAATAACCAAGTGTTTTAATTGACATCAGAAAATCAAAACAATAAACCCGGAGAGCATAGAAAAAAGATAAATAAAGATATGAGCAGAACTTAATACAACAGAAAATGTATAAAATTCAGGTGATTTAGTAAGTCCAAAGAATATTCTTTGAAAAGATTTAAAAGACACACTTTGATTAAGGAAAACAAAAACATAAGTAAACAATATACAGAAAGAATCAGGACAATGTTATAGTAGAGAATATCTGAAATGCCAGTAAATTTGAACATTTCTGTAAAGTGGACCATTTCCTAGCTCCTAAAATTTACCAAAACTGACACTAGAGGAAATCATTTAAGGTCATCCTGTCTGCCCTTGGCATTCTCGGAACGCACTGGCCTCAGAATGCAGCATCTGTATTCCATGGTAACCTGCGGAGAGGGGGTGGTGCTGAGGGAGGTTGGAACACTGCCCTCACTGAGGGAATGCGTGTGGGCATCACTGCTGTGACTGAACAAATTGCACGAGAGTAGGGGTCTCAGGGCAGGCCCCTCAGAGCCCGGCAGGCGCAGTGGGGTGTCACAAGCATTTAGGCCCAGGCCAAAGGGCGCCTTCTTTGTCTGCACAGCTGGCCAAACACTGACGTTTCCACTCAGGCCGCCCTCTTAATTGAAGTGTGTGTGGAACCTCTCCACAAAGTACACCTCGCTGCACAGCTAACCATAGGTCTGGGAATCGTAGCTTCCTGCCAGGTGACCGAAGTTTGCAGGCAAATGGGTCCCTGGGACACATGCAGAGAGGCTCCTGCCAGGCCACAGGCCGCTCACTGGCCCTGCCCCAGATCGAAGGCTGAAAAGCAGCCAAGTCTGAGTCCACTGCCTCTCGAAGGAGTATTGGACCAACACTTGTAGAAAACGGGGTACTTGCGGGCAACTCATTGGAGGGACACAAATAAATCTTTGCCGACTTTGTGATGAAGATTAAAAGCGTTCACACCTAAGCCTCTTACAAGGTCAGCTGTTTAGCTAAACATGAGCTCATGATCTAAATTTACACAATATTGAAGAAATCAGCTACAAAGTGAGACAATCAGCAAAAACAATCAATACCAGAATGAGATTCCCTAGGCCATCCATCAGATGTTGGAATAATCAGATGCAAGGCAGAAAATATACATAAAACTGGAACTGAAACAAGGAACAAGGAGGTTTTCAAAGGCTGGTAGGATCTCTAAAACATTTTTAAAGTACTTGTCGTTGATAAACCTAAATACTCAAAGGTTGTTTAATACCACAGATTAAGCATTCAGAAGAGTGAAATTATGCTGTTTTGAAAACTATGGAAGGTGAGATTTTCTGCCTAATTATATAAGAAGATTTCTCTAAAAAATAGACATTATTTCAAAGACTTATTGGCCGTGAAATAAGTTAAGTGTATTTCAAATGGCTTGTGTGCAAAGAAAGGTGAGATGTAGGGAATCACAGAAAGTCGAGGGGAAAATGTCTATAAATACATTGCTATAGGGTGAACTAATCCTTAGGCCAGCCACAATGTAGAGGACCGGACCCTTAGAAACTTAAAAGTGAGATGGAATCTTTAAAAGTTCAAATATTTATAAGTAAACAGATTTATTAAAATGAATAACCAAGTGGTTTAATTGACATCAAAAGATCAAAACAATAAACCTTGAGAACATAGAAAAAAGATAAATAAAGATATGAGAACTTAATAACACAGAAAACGTATATAATTCAGGTGATTTAGTAAGTCCAAAAAATATTCTTTGAAAAGATTTAAAAGACACACTTTGATTAAGGAAAACATAAACATAAGTAAAGAATATACAGAAAGAATCAGGACAATGTTACAGCAGAGAATATATGAAATGCCAGTAAATTTGAACATTTCTGTAAAGTGGACCATTTCCTAGCTCCTAAAGTTTACCAAAACTGACACAAGAGGAAATCATTTAAGGTCATCATGACTGCTCTTGGCATTCTCGGAACGGCCTGGCCTCAGAATGCAGCATCTGTAGTCCATGGTAACCTGCGGAGAGTGGGCGGGGCTGAGGGAGGCTGGAACACTGCCCTCACTGAGGGAGTGGGTGTGGCCATCACTGCTGTGACTGAACAAAGGGCAGGGGAGCCAGGGGCCCAGGGCAGGGCCCTCAGAGCCCGGCAATCCCAGTGGGGTTCACAAGCATTAAGGCCCGGGCCATAGATCGCCTTCTTTGTCTGCACAGCTGCCCAAACTCTCACTTTTCCACTCTGGCCGCCCACTCAGTTGAACTGTGTGTGGAACCTGTCCACGTAGTATACCTCGCTGCACAGCTAACCATAGGTCTGGGCATCGTAGCTTCCTGCCAGGTGACCGAAGTTCGCAGGAGAGATGATTCCCAGGTTCACACGCAGAGAGGCTCCTACACGGGCCACAGGCCTCCCACTGCCCCTTCCCAAGATCGGGGGCAGAAAGCAGCCCTGTCTAAGTCCCCTACCCCTAGAGGGAGTATTGGACCAACACTTCTAGAAAACGGGGTCCTTGTGGGCAATTCATTGGAGGGACACAAATAAATGTTTGCCGACTTTTTGCTGAAACTTACGAGCGTTCACACCTAAGCCTCTTACAAGGTCAGCTGTTTAGAAAATCATGAGCTCATGATCTAAATTTACACAATAATGAAGAAATCAGCTACAAAGGGTAACAATCAGCAAAAACTATCAATACCTGAATTAGATTCCCTAGGACATCCCTCAGATGTTGGAATAATCAGGTGTTAGGCAGAAAATATACATAACCCTGGAAATGAAACAAGGAACAAGGATGTTTTCAAAGACTAGTAGGATCTCTAAAACATTTTTAAAGTACAGGGCATTGATAAAGCTAAATACTCATAGGTTGTTTAATACAACAAATTAAGCAGTGAGAAGAGTGAAATTATGCTGTTTAGAAAACTATGGAAGGTGAGATTTTCTGCCTAATTATATAAGATGATTTCTCTAAAAAATACACATTATTTCAAAGACTTATAGGCTGTGAAATAAGTTAAGGGTATTTCAAAAGGCTTGTCTGCAAAGAAAGGAGAGATGTAGGGAATCACAGAAAGCCGATGGGATAATATGTCAAGATATACATTTCTATATGGTGAACTAAGCCTTAGGCCGGCAACACTGTAGAGGAATTGACCCTTAGAAACGTACAAGTAAGCTGGAGTCTTTAAAAGTTCAAATCTTTATAAGTAAAAAGATTTATTAAAATGAATAACCAAGTGTTTTACTTGACATCAGAAAATCAAAACGATAAACCCTGAGAACATCGAAAAAAGATAAATAAAGATATGAGCAGAACTTAATACCACAGAAAACGTATAAAATTCAGGTGAGGTAGTAAGTCCAAAGAATATTCTTTGAAAAGATTTAAAAGACACACTTTGATTAAGGAAAACACAAAGATAATTAAAGAATATATAGAAAGAATCAGGACAATGTTATAGCAGAGAATATATGAAATGCCAGTAAATTTGAACATTTCTGTAAAGTAGACCATTTCCTAGCTCCTACAGTTTACCAAAACTGACACAAGAGGAAATCATTTAAGGTCATCATGTCTGCTCTTGGCATTCTCGGAATGCCCTGGCCTCAGAATGCAGCATCTGTAGTCCATGGTAACCTGCGGAGAGTGGGCGTGGCTGAGGGAGGCTGGAACACTGCCCTCACTGAGGGAGTGGGTGTGGCCATCTCTGCTGTGACTGAACAAAGGGCAGGGGAGCAGGGGGCCCAGGGCAGGGCCCTCATAGCCCGGCAGGCCCAGTGGGTGTCACAAGCATTTAGGCCCAGGCCAAAGGGCGCCTTCTTTGTCTGCACAGCTACCCAAACTCTCACCTTTCCACCCAGGCCGCCCTCTTATTTGAAGTGTGTTTGGAACCTGTCCACGCAGTACACCTCGCTGCACAGCTAACCATAGGTCAGGGCATCGTAGCTTCCTGCCAGGTGACCGAAGTTCGCAGGCAAATGGTCCCTGGGACACATGCAGAGAGGCTCCTGCCCTGGCAACAGGCCGCCCACTGCCCCTGCCCCAGATCGAAGGCTGAAAAGCAGCCAAGTCTGAGTCCACTGCCTCTCGAAGGAGTATTGGACCAACACTTGTAGTAAACGGGGTCCTTGCGGGCAACTCATTGGAGGGACACAAATAAATCTTTGCCGACTTTCTGCTGAAGCTTACCAGCGTTCACACCTAAGCCTCTTACAAGGTCAGCTGTTTAGCTAAACATGAGCTCATGATCTAAATTTACACAATATTGAAGAAATCAGCTACAAAGGGAGACAATCAGCAAAAACAATCAATACCAGAATGAGATTCCCTAGGCCATCCATCTGATGTTGGAAGAATCAGGTGCAAGGCAGAAAATATACATAAAACTGGAACTGAAACAAGGAACAAGGAGGTTTTCAAAGGCTGGTAGGATCTCTAAAACATTTTTAAAGTACATGTCTTTGATAAACCTAAATACTCAAAGGTTGTTTAATACCACAGATTAAGCATTGTGAAGAGTGAAATTATGCTGTTTTGAAAACTATGGCAGGTGAGATTTTCTGCCTAATTATATAAGAAGATTTCTCTAAAAAATAGACATTATTTCAAAGACTTATTGGCTGTGAAATAAGTGTATTTCAAATGGCTTGTCTGCAAAGAAAGGTGAGATGTAGGGAATCACAGAAAGTCGAGGGGAAAATGTCAATATATACATTGCTATATGGTGAACTAAGCCTTAGGCCAGCCACAATGTAGAGGACCTGACCCTTAGAAACTTAAAAGTGAGCTGGAATCTTTAAAAGTTCAAATCTTTATAAGTAAAAATATTTATTAAAATGAATAACCAAGAGTTTTAATGGACATCAGAAGATCAAAACAATAAACCCTGAGAACATAGAAAAAAGATAAATAAAGATATGAGCAGAACTTAATACCACAGAAAACGTGTAAAATTCAGGTGAGGTAGTAAGTCCAAAGAATATTCTTTGAAAAGATTTAAAAGACACACTTAGATTAAGGAAAACACAAACATAATTAAAGAATATATAGTAAGAATCAGGACAATGTTATAGCAGAGAATATATGAAATGCCTGTAAATTTGAACATTTCTGTACAGTGGACCATTTCCTAGCTCCTACAGTTTACCAAAACTGACACAAGAGGAAATCATTTAAGGTCATCATGTCGGCCCTTGGCATTCTCGGAAAGCCCTGGCCTCAGAATGCATCATATGTAGTCCATGGTAACCTGCGGGGAGTGGGCGTGGCTGAAGGAGGCTGGAAAACTGCACTCACTGAGGGAGTGGGTGTGGCCATCTCTGCTGTGACTGAACAAAGGGCAGGGGAGCAGGGGGGCCAGGGCAGGGCCCTACGGGTCCGGCAGGCCCAGTGGGGTGTCACAAGCATTTAGGCCCATGCCAAAGGGCGCCTTCTTTGTCTGCACAGCTGCCCAAACTCTCACCTTTCCTCTCAGGCCGCCCTCTTATTTGAAGTGTGTTTGGAACCTGTCCGCGCAGTACACCTCGCTGCACAGCAAACCATAGGTCAGGGCATCGTAGCTTCCTGCCAGGTGACCATATTTCGCAGGCAGTTGGGTCCCTGGGACACATGCGGAAAGGCTCCTGCCCGGGCCCCAGGCCGCCCACTGCCCGTGCCCCAGATCGAAGGCTGAAAAGCAGCCATGTCTGAGTCCACTGCCTCTCGAAGGAGTATTGGACCAACAATTGTAGAAAACCGGGTACTTGCGGGCAACTCATTGGAGGGACACAAATAAATCTTTGCCGACTTTCTGCTGAAGCTTACCAGCGTTCACACCTAAGCCTCTTACAAGGTCAGCTGTTTAGCTAAACATGAGCTCATGATCTAAATTTACACGATAATGACGAAATCAGCTACAAAGGAAGACAATCAGCAAAAACAATCAATACCAGAATTAGATTCCCTAGGCCATCCGTCAGATGTTGGAATAATCAGGTGCTAGGCAGAAAATATACATAAACCTGGAAATGAAACAAGGAACAAGGATGTTTTCAAGGACTGGTAGGATCTATAAACATTTCTAAAGTACATGGCATTGATAAAGCTAAATACTCAAAGGTTGTTTAATACAACAAATTAAGCAGTGAGAAGAGTGAAATTATGCTGTTTAGAAAACTATGGAAGGTGAGATTTTCTGCCTAATTATATAAGATGATTTCTCTAAAAAATACACATTATTTCAAAGACTTATTGGCTGTGAAATAAGTTAAGGGTATTTCAAATGGCTTGTCTGCAAAGAAAGGTGAGATGTAGGGAATCACAGAAAGCCGAGGGGATAATATGTCAATATATACATTGCTATATGGTGAACTAGGCCTTAGGCCGGCAACAGTGTAGAGGAATGGACCCTTAGAAACGTACAAGTAAGCTGGAATCTTTAAAAGTTCAAATCTTTATAAGTAAAAAGATTTATTAAAATGAATAACCAAGTGTTTTAATTGACATCAGAAAATCAAAACAATAAACCCTGAGAACATAGAAAAAAGATAAATAAAGATATGAGCAGAACTTAATACAACAGAAAAGTTATAAAATTCAGGTGATTTAGTAAGTCCAAAGAATATTCTTTGAAAAGATTTAAAAGACACACTTTGATAAAGGAAAACAAAAACATAAGTAAAGAATATACAGAAAGAATCAGGACAATGTTATAGCAGAGAATATATGAAATGCCAGTAAATATGAATATTTCTGTAAAGTGGACGATTTCCTAGTTCCTAAAGTTTACCAAAACTGACACAAGAGGAATTCATTTAAGGTCATCATGTCTGCCCGTGACATTCTCGGAACGCCCTGGCCTCAGAATGCTGCATCTGTAGTCCATGGTATCCTGCGGAGAGGGGTCGGGGCTGAGGGAGGCTGAAGACTGCCCTCACTGAGGGAGTGGGTGTGGCCATCTCTGCTGTGACTGAACAAAGGGCAGGGGAGCAGGGGGCCCAAAGCAGGGCCCACAGAGCCCGGCAGGCCCAGTGGGGTGTCACAAGCATTTAGGCCCAGGCCATAGGGCGCCTTCTTTGTCTGCACAGCTGTTCAAACTCTCACTTTTCCACTCCGGCCGCCCACTTAGTTGAAGTGTGTGTGGAACCTGTCCGCGCAGTAAACCTCGCTGCACAGCTAACCATAGGTCAGGGCATCGTATCTTCCTGCCAGGTGACCGAAGTTCGCAGGCAAATGGGTCCCTGGGACACATGCGCAGAGGCTCCTGCCCGGGCCACAGGCCGCCCACTGGCCCTGCCCCAGATCGAAGGCTGAAAAGCAGCCATGTCTGAGTCCACTGCCTCTCGAAGGAGGATTGGACCAACACTTGTAGAAAACGGGGTCCTTGCGGGCAACTCATTGGAGGGACACAAATAAATCTTTGCCGACTTTCTGCTGAAGCTTACCAGCGTTCACACCTAAGCCTCTTACAAGGTCAGCTGTTTAGCTAAACATGAGTTCATGATCTAAATTTACACAATATTGAAGAAATCAGATACAAAGTGAGACAATCAGCAAAAACAATCAATACCAGAATGAGATTCACTAGGCCATCCATCTGATGTTGGAATAATCAGGTGCAAGGCAGAAAATATACATAAAACTGGAACTGAAACAAGGAACAAGGAGGTTTTCAAAGGCTCGTAGGATCTCTAAAACATTTTTAAAGTACATGTCGGTGATAAACCTAAATACTCAAAGGTTGTTTAATACCACAGATTAAGCATTGAGAAGAGTGAAATTATGCTGTTTTGAAAACTATGGCAGGTGAGATTTTCTGCCTACATATATAAGAAGATTTCTCTAAAAAACAGACATTATTTCAAAGACTTATTGGCTGTGAAATAAGTTAAGTGTATTTCAAATGGCTTGTCTGCACAGAAAGGTGAGAGGTAGGGAATCACAGAAAGTCGAGGGGAAAATGTCAATATATACATTGCAATATGGTGAACTAAGCCTTAGGCCAGCCACAATGTAGAGGACCTGACACTTAGAAACTTAAAAGTGAGCTGGAATCTTTAAAAGTTCAAATGTTTATAAGTAAAAAGATTTATGAAAATGAATAACCAAGTGTTTTAATTGACATCAGAAAATCAAAACAATAAACCCTGAGAACATCGAAAAAAGATAAATAAAGATATGAGCAGAACTTAATACCACAGAAAACGTATAAAATTCAGGTGAGGTAGTAAGTCCAAAGAATATTCTTTGAAAAGATTTAAAAGACTCACTTTGATTAAGGAAAACACAAACATAATTAAAGAATATATAGAAAGAATCAGGAAAATGTTATAGCAGAGAATATATGAAATGCCAGTAAATTTGTACATTTGTGTAAAGTGGACCATTTCCTAGCTCCTACAGTTTACCAAAACTGACACAAGAGGAAATCATTTAAGGTCATCATGTCGGCCCTTGGCATTCTCGAAACGCCCTGGGCTCAGAATGCAGCATCTGTAGTCCATGGTAACCTGCGGTGAGTGGGAGGGGCTGAGGGAGACTGGAACACTGCCCTCACTGAGGGAGTGGGTGTGGCCCTCTCTGCTGTGACTGAACAAAGGGCAGGGGAGCAGGGGGCCCAGGTCAGGGCCCTCAGAGCCCGGCAGGCCCAGTGGTGTGTCACAAGCATTTAGGCCCAGGCCATAGGGCGCCTTCTTTGTCTGCACAGCTGCCCAAACTCTCATTTTTCCACACAGGCCGCCCACTTAGTTGAAGTGTGTGTGGAACCTGTCCGCGCAGTACACCTCGCTGCACAGCTAACCATAGGTCTGGGCATCGTAGCTTCCTGCCAGGTGACCGACGTTCGCAGGAGAGATGATTCCCAGGTTCACACGCAGAGAGGCTCCTGCCTGGGCCACAGGCCGCCCACTGCACCTGCCCAAGATCGGGGGCGAACGCAGCCCTGTCTAAGTCCCCTACCCCTAGAGGGAGTATTGGACCAACAGTTCTAGAAAACGGGGTCCTTTTGAGCCACTCATTGGAGGGACACAAATAATTCTTTGGCGACTTTTTGCTGAAACTTACAAGCGTTCACACCAAAGCCTCTTACAAGGTCAGCTGTTTAGCTAAACATGAGCTCATGATCTAAATTTACACAATAATGAAGAAATCAGCTACAAAGGGAGACAAACAGCAAAAACAATCCATACCAGAATTAGATTCCGTAGGCCATCCGTCAGATGTTGGAATAATCAGGGGCTAGGCAGAAAATATACATAAACCTTGAAATGAAACAAGGAACGAGGATGTTTTCAAAGACTGGTAGGATATCTAAAGCATTTTTGAAGTACATGGCATTGATAAAGCTAAATACTCAAAGGTTGTTTAATACAACAAATTAAGCAGTGAGAAGAGTGAAATTATGCTGTTTAGAAAACTATGGAAGGTGAGATTTTCTGCCTAATTATATAAGATGATTTCTCTAAAAAATACACATTATTTCAAAGATTTATAGGCTGTGAAATAAGTTAAGGGTATTTCAGATGGCTTGTCTGCAAAGAAAGGTGAGATGTAGGGAATCACAGAGAGCTGAGGGTATAATATGTCAATATATACATTGCTATATGGTGAACTAAGCCTTAGGCCGGCAACACTGTAGAGGAATTGACCCTTAGAAACGTACAAGTAAGCTGGAATCTGTAAAAGTTCAAATCTTTATAAGTAAAAAGATTTATTAAAATGAATACCCAAGTGTTTTAATTGACATCAGAAAGTCAAAACAATAAACCCTGAGAACATAGAAAAAAGATAAATAAAGGTATGAGCAGGACTTAATACCACAGAAAACGTATAAAATTCAGGTGAGGTAGTAAGTCCAAAGAATATTCTTTGAAAAGATTTAAAAGACACACTTTGATTAAGGAAAACAAAAACATAAGTAAAGAATATACAGAAAGAATCAGGACAATGTTATAGCAGAGAATATATGAAATGCCAGTAAATTTGAACATTTCTGTAAAGTTGACCATTTCCTAGCTCGTACAGTTTAACAAAACTGACACAAGAGGAAATCATTTAAGGTCATCATATCTGATCTTGGCATTCTCGGAACACCCTGGCCTCAGAATGCAGCATCTGTAGTCCAAGGTAACCTGCGAACAGTGGGCGGGGCTGAGGGAGGCTGAAGACTGCCCTCACTGAGGGAGTGTGTGTGGCCATCTCTTCTGTGACTGAACAAAGGCAGGGGAGCAGGGGGCCCAGGGCAGTGCACTCAGAGCCGGGCAGGCCCTGTGGGGTATCACAAGCATTTAGTCCCAGGACATAGGGCGCCTTCTTTGTCTGCACAGCTGTCCAAACTCTCACTTTTCCACTCAGGCCGCCCACTTAGTTGAAGTGTGTGTGGAAACTGTCCGCGCAGTACACCTCGCTGCACAGCAAACCATAGGTCAGGGCATCGTAGCTTCCTGCCAGGTGACCGAAGTTCGCAGGCAAATGGGTCCCTGTGACACATGCGGAGAGGCTCCTGCTCGGGCCACTGGCCGCCCACTGGCCCTGCCCCAGATCGAAGGCTGAAAAACAGCCATGTCTGAGTCCACTGCCTCTCGAAGGATTATTGGACCAACACTTGTAGAAAACGGGGTCCTTGCGGGCAACTCATTGGAGGGACACAAATAAATCTTTGCCGACATTGTGCTGAAGCTTACCAGCGTTCACACCTAAGCCTCTTACAAGGTCAGCTGTTTAGCTAAACATGAGCTCATGATCTAAATTTACACAATATTGAAGAAATCAGCTACAAAGTGAGACAATCAGCAAAAACAATCATTACCAGAATTAGATTCCCTAGGCCATCCATCTGATGTTGGAATAATCAGGTGCAAGGCAGAAAATATACATAAACCTGAAAATGAAACAAGGAACAAGGATGTTTTCAAAGACCTGTAGGATCTCTATAACATTTTTAAAGTACATGTCGTTGATAAACCTAAATACTCAAAGGTTGTTTAATACCACAGATTAAGCATTGAGAAGAGTGAAATTATGCTGTTTTGAAAACTATGGCAGGTGAGATGCTCTGCCTAATTATATAAGAAGATTTCTCTAAAAAATAGACATTATTTCAAAGACTTATTGGCTGTGAAATAAGTTAAGTGTATTTCAAATGGCTTGACTGCAAAGAAAGGTGAAATGTAGGGAATCACAGAAAATCGAAGGGAATATGTCAATATATACGTTGCTATATGGTGAACTAAGCCTTAGGCCAGCCACAATGTAGAGGACCTGACACTTAGAAACTTAAAAGTGAGCTGGAATCTTTAAAAGTACAAAGGTTTATAAGTAAAAATTTAAGAAAATGAATAACTAAGTGTTTTAATTGACATCAGAAAATCAAAACAATAAACCCTGAGAACATAGAAAAAAGATAAATAAAGATATGAGCAGAACTTAATACCACAGAAAACGTATAAAATTCAGGTGAGGTAGTAAGTCCAAATAATATTCTTTGAAAAGATTTAAAAGACACACTTTGATTAAGGAAAACACAAACATAATTAAAGAATATATAGAAAGAATCAGGACAATGTTATAGCAGAGAATATATGAAATGACAGTAAATTTGAACATTTCTATAAAGTGGACCATTTCCTAGCTCCTACAGTTTACCAAAACAGACACAAGAGGAAATCATTTAAGGTCATCATGTCGGCCCTTGGCACTCTCGGAACGCCCTGGCCTCAGAATGCAGCATCTGTAGTCCATGGTAACCTGCGGAGAGTGGGAGGGGCTGAGGGAGACTGGAACACTGCCCTCACTGAGGGAGTGGGTGTGGCCATCTCTGCTGTGACTGAACAAAGGGCAGGGGAGCAGGGGGCCCAGGGCCGGGCCCTCAGAGCCCGGCAGGCCCAGTGGGGTGTCACAAACATTTAGGCCCAGGCCATAGGGCGCCTTCTTTGTCTGCACAGCTGTCCAAACTCTCTCTTTTCCACTCAGGCAGCCCACTTAGTTGAAGTGTGTGTGGAACCTGTCCGCGCAGTACACCTTGCTGCACAGCTAACCATAGGTCTGGGCATCGTAGCTTCCTGCCAGGTGACCGAAGTTCGCAGGAGAGATGATTCCCAGGTTCACACGCAGAGAGGCTCCTGCCCGGGCCACAGGCCGCCCACTGCCCCTGCCCAAGATCGGGGGCAGAAAGCAGCCCTGTCTATGTCCCCTAACCCTAGAGGGAGTATTGGACCAACACTTTTAGAAAACGGGGTCTTTGTGGGCCACTCATGTGAGGGACACAAATAAATCTTTGCTGACTTTTTGCTGAAACTTACGAGCGTTCACACCTAAGCCTCTTAAAAGGTCAGCTGTTTAGCTAAACATGAGCTCATGATCTAAATTTACACAATAATGAAGAAATCAGCTACAAAGGGAGACAAACAGCAAAAACAATCAACACCAGAATTAGATTCCCTAGGCCATCTGTCAGATGTTGGAATAATCAGGTGCAAGGCAGAAAATATACATAAAACTGGAACTGAAACAAGGAACAAGGAGGTTTTCAAAGGCTGGTAGGATCTCTAAAACATTTTTAAAGTACATGTCGTGGATAAACCTAAATACTCAAAGGTTGTTTAATACCACAGATTAAGCATTGAGAGGAGTGAAATTATCCTGTTTTGAAAACTATGGCAGGTGAGATTTTCTGCCTACATATATAAGAAGATTTCTCTAAAAAATAGACATTATTTCAAAGACTTATTGGCTGTGAAATAAGTTAAGTGTATTTCAAATGTCTTGTCTGCACAGAAAGGTGAGAGGTAGGGAATCACAGAAAGTCGAGGGGAAAATGTCAATATATACATTGCTATATGGTGAACTAAGCCTTAGGCCAGCCACAATGTAGAGGACCTGACACTTAGAAACTTAAAAGTGAGCTGGAATCTTTAAAAGTTCAAATGTTTATAAGTAAAAAGATTTATGAAAATGAATAACCAAGTGTTTTAATTGACATCAGAAAATCAAAACAATAAACCCTGAGAACATAGAAAAAAGATAAATAAAGATATGAGCAGAACTTAATACCACAGAAAACGTATAAAATTCAGGTGACGTAGTAAGTCCAAGGAATATTCTTTGAAAAGATTTAAAAGACTCACTTTGATTAAGGAAAACACAAACATAATTAAAGAATATATAGAAAGAATCAGGAAAATGTTATAGCAGAGAATATATGAAATGCCAGTAAATTTGATCATTTCTGTAAAGTGGACCATTTCCTAGCTCCTACAGTTTACCAAAACTGACACAAGAGGAAATCATTTAAGGTCATCATGTCGGCCCTTGGCATTCTCGGAAAGCCCTGGGCTCAGAATGCAGCATCTGTAGTCCATGGTAACCTGCGGAGAGTGGGAGGGGCTGAGGGAGACTGGAACACTGCCCTCACTGAGTGAGTGGGTGTGGCCATCTCTGCTGTGACTGAACAAAGGGCAGGGGAGCAGGGGGCCCAGGGCAGGGCCCTCAGAGCCCGGCAGGCCCAGTCGTGTGTCACAAGCATTTAGGCCCAGGCCATAGGACGCCTACTTTGTCTGCACAGCTGCCCAAACTCTCATTTTTCCACACAGGCCGCCCACTTAGTTGAAGTGTGTGTGGAACCTGTCCGCGCAGTACACCTCGCTGCACAGCTAACCATAGGTCTGGGCATCGTAGCTTCCTGCCAGGTGACCGATGTTCGCATGAGAGATGATTCCCAGGTTCACACGCAGAGAGGCTCCTGCCCGGGCCTCAGGCCGCCCACTGCCCCTGCCCAAGTTCGGGGGCCGAAAGCAGCCCTGTCTAAGTCCCCTACCCCTAGCGGGAGTATTGGACCAACACTTCTAGAAAACGGGGTCCTTGTGGGCCACTCATTGGAGGGACAGAAATAATTCTTTGCCGACTTTTTGCTGAAACTTACAAGCGTTCACACCTAAGCCTCTTACAAGGTCAGCTGTTTAGCTAAACATGAGCTCATGATCTAAATTTACACAATAATGAAGAAATCAGCTACAAAGAGAGACAAACAGCAAAAACAATCAATACCAGAATTAGATTCTCTAGGCCATCCGTCAGATGTTGGAATAATCAGGGGATAGGCAGAAAATATACATAAACCTGGAAATGAAACAAGGAACAAGGATGTTTTCAAAGAATGGTAGGATCTCTAAAGCATTTTTGAAGTACATGGCATTGATAAAGCTAAATACTCAAAGGTTGTTTAATACAACAAATTAAGCAGTGAGAAGAGTGAAATTATGCTGTTTAGAAAACTATGGAAGGTGAGATTTTCTGCCTAATTATATAAGATGATTTCTCTAAAAAATACACATTATTTCAAAGACTTATGGTCTGTGAAATAAGTTAAGGGTATTTCAGATGGCTTGTCTGCAAAGAAAGGTGAGATGTAGGGAATCACAGAAAGCCAAGGGGATAATATGTCAATATATACATTGCTATATGGTGAACTAAGCCTTAGGCCGGCAACACTGTAGAGGAATTGACCCTTAGAAACGTACAAGTAAGCTGGAATCTTTAAAAGTTCAAATCTTTATAAGTAAAAAGATTTATTAAAATGAATAACCAAGTGTTTTACTTGACATCAGAAAATCAAAACAATAAACCCTGAGAACATAGAAAAAAGATAAATAAAGATATGTGCAGGACTTAATACCACAGAAAACGTATAAAATTCAGGTGAGGTAGTAAGTCCAAAGAATATTCTTTGAAAAGATTTAAAAGACTCACTGTGATTAAGGAAAACAAAAACATAAGTAAAGAATATAGAGAAAGAATCAGGACAATGTTATAGCAGAGAATATATGAAATGCCAGTAAATTTGAACATTTCTGTAAAGTTGACCATTTCCTAGCTCGTACAGTTTACCAAAACTGACACAAGAGGAAATCATTTAAGGTCATCATGTCTGCCCTTGGCATTCTCGGAACGCCCTAGCCTCAGAATGCAGCATCTGTAGTCCATGGTAATCTTCGGAGAGGGGGCGTGGCTGAGTGAGTTTGGAAGACTGCCCTCACTTAGGGAGTGGGTGTGGCCATCTGTGCTGTGACTGAACAAAGGGCAGGGGAGCAGGGGGCCCAGGGCAGGGCCCTCAGAGCCCGGCAGGCCCAGTGGGGTGTCACAAGCATTTAGGCCCAGGCCATAGGGCGCCTTCTTTGTCTGCACAGCTGTCCAAACTCTCTCTTTTACACTCAGGCCGCCCACTTAGTTGAAGTGTGTGTGGAACCTGTCTGCGCAGTACACCTCGCTGCACAGCTAACCATATGTCAGGGCATCGTAGCTTCCTGCCAGTTGCCAGAAGTTCGCAGGAGAGATGATTCCCAGGTTCACACACAGAGAGGCTCCTGCCCGGGGCACAGGCCGCCACTGCCCCTTCCCAAGTTCGGAGGCCGAAAGCAGCCCTGTCTAAGTCCCCTACCCCTAGAGGGAGTATTGGACCAACACTTCTAGAAAACGGGGTCCTTGTGGGCAACTCATTGGAGGGACACAAATAAATCGTTGCCGACTTTTTGCTGAAACTTACGAGCGTTCCCACCTAAGCCTCTTACAAGGTCAGCTGTTTAGCTAAACATGAGCTCATGATCTAAATTTACACAATAATGAAGAAATCAGCTACAAAGGGAGACAATCAGCAAAAACAATCAATACCAGAATTAGATTCCCTAGGCCATCCTTGAGATGTTGGAATAATCAGGTGCTAGGCAGAAAATATACATAAACCTGGAAATGAAACAAGGAACAAGGATGTTTCCAAAGACTGGTAGGATCTCTAAAACATTTTTAAAGTACATGTCATTGATAAAGCTAAATACTCAAAGGTTGTTTAATACAATAAATTAAGCAGTGAGAAGAGTGAAATTATGCTGTTTAGAAAACTATGGAAGGTGAGATTTTCTGCCTAATTATATAAGATGATTTCTCTAAAAATTACACATTATTTCAAAGTCTTACTGGCTGTGAAATAAGTTAAGGGTATTTCAAATGGCTTGTCTGCAAAGAGAGGTGAGATGTAGGGAATCACAGAAAGCCGAGGGGATAATATGTCAATATATACATTGCTATATGGTGAACTAAGCCTTAGGCCGGCAACAGTGTAGAGGAATGGACCCTTAGAAACGTACAAGTAAGCTGGAATGTTTAAAAGTTCATATCTTTATAAGTAAAAAGATTTAGTAAAATGAATAACCAAGTGTTTTACTTGACATCAGAAAATCAAAACAATAAACCCTGAGAACATAGAAAAAAAGATAAATAAACATATGAGCAGAACTTAATACAACAGAAAACGTATAAAATTCAGGTGATTTAGTAAGTCCAAAGAATATTCTTTGAAAAGATTTAAAAGACACACTTTGATTAAGGAAAACAAAAACATAAGTAAAGAATATACAGAAAGAATCAGGACAATGTTATAGCAGAGAATATATGAAATGCCAGTAAATGTGAACATTTCTGTAAAGCGGACCATTTCCTAGCTCCTAAAGTTTACCAACACTGACACAAGAGGAAATCATTTAAGGTCATCATGACTGCCCTTGGCATTCTCGGAACGCCCTGGCCTCAGAATGCAGCATCTTTAGTCCATGGTAAACTGCGTAGAGGGGGCGTGGCTGAGGGAGCTTGGAAGACTGCCCTCACTGAGGGAGTGGGTGTGGCCATCTCTGCTGTGACTGAACAAAGGGCAGGGGAGCATGGGGCCCAGGTCAGGGCCCTCAGAGCCCGGCAGACCCAGTGGGGTGTCACAAGCATTTAGACCCAGGGCAAAGGGCGCCTTCTTTGTCTGCACAGCTGCCCAAACTCTCACCTTTCCACTCAGGCCGCCCTCTTATTTGAAGTGTGTTTGGAACCTGTCCGCGCAGTACACCTCGCTGCACAGCTAACCATAGGTCTGGGCATCGTAGCTTCCTGCGAGGTGACCGAAGTTCGCAGGCAAATGGGTCCCTGGGACACATGCCGAGAGGATCCTGCCCGGGCCACAGGCCGCCCACTGGCCCTGCCCCAGATCGAAGGCTGAAAAGCAGCAATATCTGAGTCCACTGCCTCTCGAAGGAGTATTGGACCAACACTTGTAGAAAACGGGGTCCATGCGGGCAACTCATTGGAGGGACACAAATAAATCTTTGCCGACTTTCTGCTGAAGCTTACCAGCGTTCACACCTAAGCCTCTTACAAGGTCAGCTGTTTAGCTAAACATGAGCTCATGATCTAAATTTACACAATATTGAAGAAATCAGCTACAAAGTGAGACAATCAGCAAAAACAATCAATACCAGAATGAGATTGCCTAGGCCATCCATCAGATGTTGGAATAATCAGGTGCAAGGCAGAAAATATACATAAAACTGGAACTGAAACAAGGAACAAGGAGGTTTTCAAAGGCTGGTAGGATCTCTAAAACATTTTTAACGTACATGTCGTTGATAAACCTAAATACTCAAAGGTTGTTTAATACCACAGATTAAGCATTGAGAAGAGTGAAATTATGCTGTTTTGAAAACTATGGCAGGTGAGATTTTCTGCCTAATTATATAAGAAGATTTCTCTAAAAAATAGATATTATTTCAAAGACTTATTGGCTGTGAAATAAGTTAAGTGTATTTCAAATGGCTTCTCTGCAAAGAAAGGTGAGATGTAGGGAATCACAGAAAGTCGAGGGGAAAATGTCAATATATGCATTGCTATATGGTGAACTAAGCCTTAGGCCAGCCACAATGTATAGGACCTGACCCTTAGAAACTTAAAAGTGACCTGGAATCTTTAAAAGTTCAAATCTTTATAAGTAAAAAGATTGATGAAAATGAATAACCAAGTGTTTTAATTGACATCAGAAGATCAAAACAATAAACCCTGAGAACATTGAAAAAAGATAAATAAAGATATGAGCAGAACTTAATACCACAGAAAACGTATAAAATTCAGGTGAGGTAGTAAGTCCAAGGAATATTGTTGAAAAGATTTAAAAGACACACTTTGATTAAGGAAAACACAAACATAATTAAAGAATATATAGAAAGAATCAGGACAATGTTATAGCAGAGAATATATGAAATGCCAGTAAATTTGAACATTTCTGTAAAGTGGACCATTTCCTAGCTCCTACAGTTTACCAAAACTGACACAAGAGGAAACCATTTAAGAACATCATGTCTGCCCTTGGCATTCTCGGAACGCCGTGGCCTCAGAATGCAGCATCTGTACTCCATGGTAAACTGCGGAGAGTGGGAGGGGCTGAGGGAGGCTGGAACACTGCCCTCACTGAGGGAGTGGGTGTGCCCATCTCTGCTGTGACTGAACAAAGGGCAGTGGAGGAGGGGGCCCAGGGCAGGGCCCTCAGAGCCCGGCAGGCCCAGTGGGGTGTCACAAGCATTTAGGCCCAGGCCATAGGGCGCCTTCTTTGTCTGCACAGCTGCCCAAACTCTCACTTTTCCTCTCAGGCCACCCACTTAGTTGAAGTGTGTGTGGACCTGTCCGCACAGTATACCTCGCTGCACAGCTAAACATAGGTCTGGGCATCGTAGCTTCCTGCCAGGTGACCGAAGTTCGCAGGAGAGATGATTCCCAGGTTCACACGCAGAGAGGCTCCTGCCCGGGCCACAGGCCACCCACTGCCCCTGTCCAAGTTCGGGGGCCGAAAGCAGCCCTGTCTAAGTCCGCTTACCTACAGGGAGTATTGGACCAACAGTTCTAGAAAACGGGGTCCTTGTGGGCAACTCATTGGAGGGACACAAATAAATCTTTGCCGACTTTTTGCTGAAACTTACGAGCGTTCACACCTAAGCCTCTTACAAGGTCAGCTGTTTAGCTAAACATGAGCTCATGAACTGAATTTACACAATAATGAAGAAATCAGCTACAAAGGGAGACAATCAGAAAAAACAATCAATACCAGAATTAGATTCCCTACGCCATCCTTGAGATGTTGGAATAATCAGGTGCTAGGCAGAAAATATACATAAACCTGGAAATGAAACAAGGAACAAGCATGTTTTCAAAGACTGGTAGGATCTCTAAAACATTTTTAAAGTACATGTCATTGATAAAGCTAAATACTCAAAGGTTCTTTAATACAACAAATTAAGCAGTGAGAAGAGTGAAATTATGCTGTTTAGAAAACTATGGAAGGTGAGATTTTCTGCCTAATTATATAAGATGATTTCTCTAAAAAATACACATTATTTCAAAGACTTATTGGCTGTGAAATAAGTTAAGGGTATTTCAAACGGCTTGTCTGCAAAGAGAGGTGAGATGTAGGGAATCACAGAAAGCCGAGGGGATAATATGTCAATATATACATTGCTATATGGTGAACTAAGCCTTAGGCCGGCAACAGTGTAGAGGAATGGACCCATAGAAACGTACAAGTAAGCTGGAATCTTTAAAAGTTCAAATCTTTATAAGTAAAAATATTTAGTAAAATGAATAACCAAGTGTTTTACATGACATCAGAAAATCAAAACAATAAACCCTGAGAACATAGAAAAAAGATAAATAAAGATATGAGCAGAACTTAATACAACAGAAAACTTATAAAATTCAGGTGACTTAGTAAGTCCAAAGAATATTCTTTGAAAAGATTTAAAAGACACACTTTGATTAAGGAAAACAAAAACATTAGTAAAGAATATACAGAAAGAATCAGGACAATGTTATAGCAGAGAATATATGAAATGCCAGTAAATTTGAACATTTCTGTAAAGCGGACCATTTCCTAGCTCCTAAAGTTTACCAAAACTGACACAAGAGGAAATCATTTAAGGTCATCATGTCTGCCCTTGGCATTCTCGGAACGCCCTGGCCTCAGAATGCAGCATCTGTAGTCCATGGTGACCTGCGGAGAGGGGGCGTGGCTGAGGGAGCTTGGGAGTCTGCCCTCACTGAGGGAGTGGGTGTGGCCATCTCTGCTGTGACGGAACAAAGGGCAGGGGAGCAGGGGGCCCAGGGCAGGGCCCTCAGAGCCTGGCAGAACCAGTGGGGTGTCACAAGCATTTAGGCCCAGGCAAAAGCGCGCCTTCTTTGTCCGCACAGCTGCCCTATCTCTCACCTTCCCACTCAGGCCGCCCTCTTATTTGAAGTGTGTTTGGAACCTGTCCGCGCAGTACACCTCGCTGCACTGCTAACCATAGGTCAGGGCATCGTATCTTCCTGCCAGGTGACCGAAGTTCGCAGGCAAATGGGTCCCTGGAACACATGCGGAGAGGCTCTTGCCCGGACCACAGTCCACCCACTGGCCCTGCACCAGATCGAAGGCTGAAATGCAGCCATGTCTGAATCCACTGCCTCTCGAAGGAGTATTGGAACAACACTTGTAGAAAACGGGGTCCTTTCGGGCAACTCATTGGAGGGACACAAATAAATCTTTGCCAACTTTCTGCTGAAGCTTACCAGCGTTCACACCTAAGCCTCTTACAAGGTCAGCTGTTTAGCTAAACATGAGCTCATGATCTAAATTTACACAATATTGAAGAAATCAGCTACAAAGTGAGACAATCAGCAAAAACAATCAATACCAGAATGAGATTCCCTAGGCCATCCATCTGATATTGGAATAATCAGGTGCAAGGGAGAAAATGTACATAAAACTGGAACTGAGACAAGGAACAAGGTGGTTTTCAAAGGCTGGTAGGATCTCTCAAACATTTTTAAAGTACATGTCGTTGATAAACCTAAATACTCAAAGGTTGTTTAATACCACAGATTAAGCATTGAGAAGAGTGAAATTATGCTGTTTTGAAAACTATGGCAGGTCAGAGTTTCTGCCTAATTATATAAGAAGATTTCTCTAAAAAATAGACATTATTTCAAAGACTTATTGGCTGTGAAATAAGTTAAGTGTATTTCAAATGGCTTGTCTGCAAAGAAAGGTGAGATGTAGGGAATCACAGAAAGTCGAGGGGAAAATGTCAATATATACATTGCTATATGGTGAACTAAGCCTTAGGCCAGCCACAATGTAGAGGACCTGACCCTTAGAAACTTAAAAGTGAGCTGGAACCTTTAAAAGTTCAAATCTTTATAAGTAAAAAGATTGATGAAAATGAATAACCAAGTGTTTTAATTGACATCAGAAGATCAAAACAATAAACCCTGAGAACATAGAAAAAAGATAAATAAAGATATGAGCAGAACTTAATACCACAGAAAACGTATAAAATTCAGGTGAGGTAGTAAGTCCAAAGAATATTCTTTGAAAAGATTTAGAAGACACACTTTATTTAAGGAAAACACAAACATAATTAAAGAATATATAGAAAGAATCAGGACAATGTTATAGCAGAGAATATATGAAATGCCAGTAAATTTGAACATTTCTGTAAAGTGGACCATTTCCTAGCTCCTACAGTTTACCAAAACTGACACAAGAGGAAACCATTTAAGAACATCATGTCTGCCCTTGGCATTCTCGGAACGCCGTGGCCTCAGAATGCAGCATCTGTACTCCATGGTAAACTGCGGAGAGTGGGAGGGGCTGAGGGAGGCTGGAACACTGCCCTCACTGAGGGAGTGGGTGTGCCCATCTCTGCTGTGACTGAACAAAGGGCAGTGGAGGAGGGGGCCCAGGGCAGGGCCCTCAGAGCCCGGCAGGCCCAGTGGGGTGTCACAAGCATTTAGGCCCAGGCCATAGGGCGCCTTCTTTGTCTGCACAGCTGCCCAAACTCTCACTTTTCCTCTCAGGCCACCCACTTAGTTGAAGTGTGTGTGGACCTGTCCGCACAGTATACCTCGCTGCACAGCTAAACATAGGTCTGGGCATCGTAGCTTCCTGCCAGGTGACCGAAGTTCGCAGGAGAGATGATTCCCAGGTTCACACGCAGAGAGGCTCCTGCCCGGGCCACAGGCCACCCACTGCCCCTGTCCAAGTTCGGGGGCCGAAAGCAGCCCTGTCTAAGTCCGCTTACCTACAGGGAGTATTGGACCAACAGTTCTAGAAAACGGGGTCCTTGTGGGCAACTCATTGGAGGGACACAAATAAATCTTTGCCGACTTTTTGCTGAAACTTACGAGCGTTCACACCTAAGCCTCTTACAAGGTCAGCTGTTTAGCTAAACATGAGCTCATGAACTGAATTTACACAATAATGAAGAAATCAGCTACAAAGGGAGACAATCAGAAAAAACAATCAATACCAGAATTAGATTCCCTACGCCATCCTTGAGATGTTGGAATAATCAGGTGCTAGGCAGAAAATATACATAAACCTGGAAATGAAACAAGGAACAAGCATGTTTTCAAAGACTGGTAGGATCTCTAAAACATTTTTAAAGTACATGTCATTGATAAAGCTAAATACTCAAAGGTTCTTTAATACAACAAATTAAGCAGTGAGAAGAGTGAAATTATGCTGTTTAGAAAACTATGGAAGGTGAGATTTTCTGCCTAATTATATAAGATGATTTCTCTAAAAAATACACATTATTTCAAAGACTTATTGGCTGTGAAATAAGTTAAGGGTATTTCAAACGGCTTGTCTGCAAAGAGAGGTGAGATGTAGGGAATCACAGAAAGCCGAGGGGATAATATGTCAATATATACATTGCTATATGGTGAACTAAGCCTTAGGCCGGCAACAGTGTAGAGGAATGGACCCATAGAAACGTACAAGTAAGCTGGAATCTTTAAAAGTTCAAATCTTTATAAGTAAAAATATTTAGTAAAATGAATAACCAAGTGTTTTACATGACATCAGAAAATCAAAACAATAAACCCTGAGAACATAGAAAAAAGATAAATAAAGATATGAGCAGAACTTAATACAACAGAAAACTTATAAAATTCAGGTGACTTAGTAAGTCCAAAGAATATTCTTTGAAAAGATTTAAAAGACACACTTTGATTAAGGAAAACAAAAACATTAGTAAAGAATATACAGAAAGAATCAGGACAATGTTATAGCAGAGAATATATGAAATGCCAGTAAATTTGAACATTTCTGTAAAGCGGACCATTTCCTAGCTCCTAAAGTTTACCAAAACTGACACAAGAGGAAATCATTTAAGGTCATCATGTCTGCCCTTGGCATTCTCGGAACGCCCTGGCCTCAGAATGCAGCATCTGTAGTCCATGGTGACCTGCGGAGAGGGGGCGTGGCTGAGGGAGCTTGGGAGTCTGCCCTCACTGAGGGAGTGGGTGTGGCCATCTCTGCTGTGACGGAACAAAGGGCAGGGGAGCAGGGGGCCCAGGGCAGGGCCCTCAGAGCCTGGCAGAACCAGTGGGGTGTCACAAGCATTTAGGCCCAGGCAAAAGCGCGCCTTCTTTGTCCGCACAGCTGCCCTATCTCTCACCTTCCCACTCAGGCCGCCCTCTTATTTGAAGTGTGTTTGGAACCTGTCCGCGCAGTACACCTCGCTGCACTGCTAACCATAGGTCAGGGCATCGTATCTTCCTGCCAGGTGACCGAAGTTCGCAGGCAAATGGGTCCCTGGAACACATGCGGAGAGGCTCTTGCCCGGACCACAGTCCACCCACTGGCCCTGCACCAGATCGAAGGCTGAAATGCAGCCATGTCTGAATCCACTGCCTCTCGAAGGAGTATTGGAACAACACTTGTAGAAAACGGGGTCCTTTCGGGCAACTCATTGGAGGGACACAAATAAATCTTTGCCAACTTTCTGCTGAAGCTTACCAGCGTTCACACCTAAGCCTCTTACAAGGTCAGCTGTTTAGCTAAACATGAGCTCATGATCTAAATTTACACAATATTGAAGAAATCAGCTACAAAGTGAGACAATCAGCAAAAACAATCAATACCAGAATGAGATTCCCTAGGCCATCCATCTGATATTGGAATAATCAGGTGCAAGGGAGAAAATGTACATAAAACTGGAACTGAGACAAGGAACAAGGTGGTTTTCAAAGGCTGGTAGGATCTCTCAAACATTTTTAAAGTACATGTCGTTGATAAACCTAAATACTCAAAGGTTGTTTAATACCACAGATTAAGCATTGAGAAGAGTGAAATTATGCTGTTTTGAAAACTATGGCAGGTCAGAGTTTCTGCCTAATTATATAAGAAGATTTCTCTAAAAAATAGACATTATTTCAAAGACTTATTGGCTGTGAAATAAGTTAAGTGTATTTCAAATGGCTTGTCTGCAAAGAAAGGTGAGATGTAGGGAATCACAGAAAGTCGAGGGGAAAATGTCAATATATACATTGCTATATGGTGAACTAAGCCTTAGGCCAGCCACAATGTAGAGGACCTGACCCTTAGAAACTTAAAAGTGAGCTGGAACCTTTAAAAGTTCAAATCTTTATAAGTAAAAAGATTGATGAAAATGAATAACCAAGTGTTTTAATTGACATCAGAAGATCAAAACAATAAACCCTGAGAACATAGAAAAAAGATAAATAAAGATATGAGCAGAACTTAATACCACAGAAAACGTATAAAATTCAGGTGAGGTAGTAAGTCCAAAGAATATTCTTTGAAAAGATTTAGAAGACACACTTTATTTAAGGAAAACACAAACATAATTAAAGAATATATAGAAAGAATCAGGACAATGTTATAGCAGAGAATATATGAAATGCCAGTAAATTTGAACATTTCTGTAAAGTGGACCATTTCCTAGCTCCTACAGTTTACCAAAACTGACACAAAAGGAAATCATTTAAGGTCATCATGTCTGCCCTTGGCATTCTCGGAACGCCCTGGCCTCAGAATGCAGCATCTGTAGTCCATGGTAACCTGCGGAGAGTGGGCGGGGCTGAAGGAGGCTGGAACACTGCCCTCACTGAGGGAGTGGGTGTGGCCATCTCTGCTGTGACTGAACAAAGGGCAGGGGAGCAGGGGGCCCAGGGCAGGGCCCTCAGAGCCCGGCAGGCCCAGTGGGGTGTCACAAGCATTTAGGCCCAGGCCATAGGGCACCTTCTTTGTCTGCACAGCTGCCCAAACTCTCACTTTTCCACTCAGGCCACCCACTTAGCTGAACTAAGTGTGGAACCTGTCGCGCAGTATACCTCGCTGCACAGCTAAACATAGGTCTGGGCATCGTAGCTTCCTGCCAGGTGACCGAAGATCGCAGGAGAGATGATTCCCAGGGTCACACGCAGAGAGGCTCCTGCCCGTGCCACAGGCCGCCCACTCTCCCTGCCCAAGACCAGGAGCGGAAAGTAGCCCTGTCTAAGTCCCCTACCCCTAAAGGGAGTATTGGACCAACACTTCTAGAAAACGGGGTCCTTGTGGGCAACTCATTGGAGGGACACAAATAAATCTTTGCCGACTTTTTGCTGAAACTTACGAGCGTTCACACCTAAGCCTCTTACAAGGTCAGCTGTTTAGCTAAACATGAGCTCATGATCTAAATTTACACAATAATGAAGAAATCAGCTACAAAGGGAGACAATCAGCAAAAACAATCAATACCAGAATTAGATTCCCTAGGCCATCCTTCAGATGTTGGAATAATCAGGTCCTAGGCAGAAAATATACATAAACCTGGAAATGAAACAAGGAACAAGGAGGTTTTCAAAGACTGGTAGAATCTCTAAAACATTTTTAAAGTACATGTCATTGATAAAGCTAAATACTCAAAGGTTGTTTAATACAACAAATTAAGCAGTGAGAAGAGTGAAATTATGCTGTTTAGAAAACTATGGAAGGTGAGATTTTCTGCCTAATTATATAAGATGATTTCTCTAAAAAATAGACATTATTTCAAAGACTTATTGGCTGTGAAATAAGTTAAGGGTATTTCAAATGGCTTGTCTGCAAAGAAAGGTGAGATGTAGGGAATCACAGAAAGCCGAGGGGATAATATGTCAATATATACATTGCTATATGGTGAACTAAGCCTCAGGCCGGCAACAGTGTAGAGGAATGGACCCTTAGAAACGTACAAGTAAGCTGGAATCTTTAAAAGTTCAAATCTTTATAAGTAAAAGATTTATTAAAATGAATAACCAAGTGTTTTACTTGACATCAGAAAATCAAAACAATAAACCCTGAGAACATAGGAAAAAGATAAATAAAGATATGAGCAGAACCTAATACAACAGAAAACGTATGAAATTCAGGTGATTTAGTAAGTCCAAAGAATATTCTTTGAAAAGATTTAAAAGACACATTTTGATAAAGGAAAACAAAAACATAAGTAAAGAATATAAAGAAAGAATCAGGACAATGTTATAGCAGAGAATATATGAAATGCCAGTAAATTTGAACATTTCTGTAAAGCGGACCATTTCCTAGCTCCTAAAGTCTACCAAAACTGACAGAAGAGGAAATCATTTAAGGTCATCATGTCTGCCCTTGGCATTCTCGGAACGCCCTGGCCTCAGAATGCAGCATCTGTAGTCCATGGTAACCTGCGGAGAGGAGGCGGTGCTGCGGGAGGTTGGAACACTGCCCTCACAGAGGGAGTGGGTGTGGTCATCTCTGCTGTGACTGAACAAAGGGCAGGGGAGCAGGGGGCCCAGTGCAGGGCCCTCAGAGCCCGGCAGACCCATTGGGGTGTCACAAGCATTTAGGCCCAGGCCAAAGGGCGCCTTCTTTGTCTGCACAGCTGCCCAAACTCTCACCTTTCCACTCAGGCCGCCCTCTTATTTGAAGTGTGTTTGGAACCTGTCCGCGCACTACACCTCGCTGCACAGCTAACCATAGGTCAGGGCATCGTAGTTTCCTGCCAGGTGACCGAAGTTCGCAGGCAAATGGGTCCCTGTGACACATGCGGAGAGGCTCTTCCCCGGGCCACAGTCCACCCACTGGCCCTGCCCCAGATCGAAGGCTGAAAAGCAACCATGTCTGAGTCCACTGCCTCTCGAAGGAGTATTGGACCAACACTTGTAGAAAACGGGGTCCTTGCGGGCAACTCATTGGAGAGACACAAATAAATCTTTGCCTACTTTCTGCTTAAGCTTACCAGCGTTCACATCTAAGCCTCTTACAAGGTCAGCTGTTTAGCTAAACATGAGCTCATGATCTAAATTTACACAATATTGAAGAAATCAGCTACAAAGGGAGACAATCAGCAAAAACAATCAATACCAGAATGAGATTCCCTAGGCCATCCATCAGATGTTGGAATAATCAGATGCAAGGCAGAAAATATACATAAAACTGGAACTGAAACAAGGAACAAGGAGGTTTTCAAAGGCTGGTAGGATCTCTAAAACATTTTTAAAGTACTTGTCGTTGATAAACCTAAATACTCAAAGGTTGTTTAATACCACAGATTAAGCATTCAGAAGAGTGAAATTATGCTGTTTTGAAAACTATGGAAGGTGAGATTTTCTGCCTAATTATATAAGAAGATTTCTCTAAAAAATAGACATTATTTCAAAGACTTATTGGCCGTGAAATAAGTTAAGTGTATTTCAAATGGCTTGTCTGCAAAGAAAGGTGAGATGTAGGGAATCAGAGAAAGTCGAGGGGAAAATGTCAATATATACATTGCTATATGGTGAACTAAGCCTTAGGCCAGCCACAATGTAGAGGACCTGACCCTTAGAAATTTAAAAGTGAGCTGGAATCTTTAAAAGTTCAAATCTTTATAAGTAAAAAGATTGATGAAAATGAATAACCAAGTGTTTTAATTGACATCAGAAGACCAAAACATTAAACCCTAAGAACATAGAAAAAAGATAAATAAAGATATGAGCAGAACTTAATACCACAGAAAACGTATAAAATTCAGGTGAGGTAGTAAGTCCAAAGAATATTCTTTGAAAAGATTTAAAAGACACACTTTGATTAAGGAAAACACAAACATAATTAAAGAATATATAGAAAGAATCAGGACAATGTTATAGCAGAGAATATATGAAATGCCAGTAAACTTGAACATTTCTGTAAAGTGGACCATTTCCTAGCTCCTACAGTTTACCAAAACTGACACAAGAGGAAATCATTTAAGGTCATCATGTCTGCCCTTGGCATTCTCGGAACGCCCTGGCCTCAGAATGCAGCATCTGTAGTCCATGGTATCCTGCGGAGAGTGGGCGGGGCTGAGGGAGGCTGGAACACTGCCCTCACTGAGGGAGTCGGTGTGGCCATCTCTGCTGTGACTGACCAAAGGGCAGGGGAGCAGGGGGCCCAGGGCAGGGCCCTCAGAGCCCGGCAGGCCCAGTGGAGTGTCACAAGCATTTAGGCACAGGCCATAGGGCGCCTTCTTTGTCTGCACAGCTACCCAAACTCTCACTTTTCCACTCAGGCCACCCACTTAGTAGAAGTGTGTGTGGAACATGTCCACGCAGTATACCTCGCTGCACAGCTAACCATAGGTCTGGGCATCGTAGCTTCCTGCCAGGTGACCGAAGTTCGCAGGAGAGATGATTCCCAGGTTCACACGCAGAGAGGCTCCTGCCCGGGCCACAGGCCGCCCACTGCCCCTGCCCAAGATCGGGGGCCGAAAGCAGCCCTGTCTAAGTCCCCTAGTCCTAGAAGGAGTATTGGACCAACACTTCTAGAAAACGGGGTACTTGAGGGCAACTCATTGGAGGGACACAAATAAATCTCTGCCGACTTTTTGCTGAAACTTACGAGCGTTCACACCTAAGCCTCTTACAAGGTCAGCTGTTTAGCTAAACATGAGCTCATGATCTAAATTTACACAATAATGAAAAAATCAGCTACAAAGGGAGACAATCAGCAAAAACAATCAATACCAGAATGAGATTCCCTAGGCCATCCATCTGATGTTGGAATAATCAGGTGCAAGGCAGAAAATATACATAAAACTGGAACTGAAACAAGGAACAAGGAGGTTTTCAAAGGCTGGTAGGATCTCTAAAACATTTTTAAGGTACATGTCGTTGATAAACCTAAATACTCAAAGGTTGTTTAATACCACAGATTAAGCATTGAGAAGAGTGAAATTATGCTGTTTTGAAAACTATGGCAGGTGAGATTTTCTGCCTAATTATATAAGAAGATTTCTCTAAAAAATAGACATTATATCAAAGACTTATTGGCTGTGAAATAAGTTAAGTGTATTTCAAATGGCTTGTCTGCAAAGAAAGGTGAGATGTAGGGAATCACAGAAAGTCGAGGGGAAAATGTCAATATATACATTGCTATATGGTGAACTAAGCCTTAGGCCAGCCACAATGTAGAGGACCTGACCCTTAGAAACTTAAAAGTGAGCTGGAATCTTTAAAAGTTCAAATCTTTATAAGTAAAAAGATTGATGAAAATGAATAACCAAGTGTTTTAATTGACATCAGAAGATCAAAACAATAAACCCTGAGAACATAGAAAAAAGATAGATAAAGATATGAGCAGAACTTAATACCACAGAAAACGTATAAAATTCAGGTGAGGTAGTAAGTCCAAAGAATATTCTTTGAAAAGATTTAAAAGACACACTTTGATTAAGGAAAACACAGCCATAATTAAAGAACATATAGAAAGAATCAGGACAATGTTATAGCAGAGAATATATGAAATACCAGTAAATTTGAACATTTCTGTAAAGTGGACCATTTCCTAGCTCCTACAGTTACCAAAACTGACACAAGAGGAAATCATTTAAGGTCATCATGTCTGCCCTTGGCATTCTCGGAACGCCCTGGCCTCAGAATGCAGCATCTGTAGTCCATGGTAACCTGGGGAGAGTGGGCGCGGCTGAGGGAGGCTGGAACACTGCCCTCACTGAGGGAGTCGGTGTGGCTATCTCTGCTGTGACTGAACAAAGGGCAGGGGAGCAGGGGGCCCAGGGCAGGGCCCTCAGAGCCCGGCAGGCCCAGTGGAGTGTCACAAGCATTTAGGCACAGGCCATAGGGCGCCTCCTTTGTCTGCACAGCTACCCAAACTCTCACTTTTCCACTCAGGCCACCCACTTAGTTGAAGTGTGTGTGGAACCTGTCCGCGCAGTATACCTCGCTGCACAGCTAACCATAGGTCTGGGCATCGTAGCTTCCTGCCAGGTGACCGAAGTTCGCAGGAGAGATGATTCCCAGGTTCACACGCAGAGAGGCTCCTGCCCGGGCCACAGGCCGCCCACTGCCCATGCCCAAGATCGGGGACCGAAAGCAGCCCTGTCTAAGTCCCCTACTCCTAGAAGGAGTATTGGACCAACAGTTCTAGAAAACGGGGTCCTTGTGGGCAACTCATTGGAGGGACACAAATAGATCTTTGCCGACTTTTTGCTGAAACTTACGAGCGTTCACACCTAAGCCTCTTACAAGGTCAGCTATTTAGCTAAACATGAGCTCATGATCTAAGTTTACAAAATAATGAAGAAATCAGCTACAAAGGGAGACAATCAGCAAAAACAATCAATACCAGAATTAGATTCCCTAGGCCATCCTTGAGATGTTGGAATAATCAGGTGCTAGGCAGAAAATATACATAAACCTGGAAATGAAACAAGGAACAAGCATGTTTTCAAAGACTGGTAGGATCTCTAAAACATTTTTAAAGTACATGTCATTGATAAAGCTAAATACTCAAAGGTTGTTTAATACAACAAATTAAGCAGTGAGAAGAGTGAAATTATGCTGTTTAGAAAACTATGGAAGGTGAGACTTTCTGCCTAATTATATAAGATGATTTCTCTAAAAAATACACATTATTTCAAAGAATTATTGGCTGTGAAATAAGTTAAGGGTATTTCAAATGGCTTGTCTGCAAAGAAAGGTGAGATGTAGGGAATCACAGAAAGCCGAGGGGATAATATGTCAATATATACATTGCTATATGGTGAACTAAGCCTTAGGCCGGCAACAGTGTAGAGGAATGGACCCTTAGAAACGTACAAGTAAGCTGGAATCTTTAAAAGTTCAAATCTTTATAAGTAAAAAGATTTATTAAAATGAATAACCAAGTGTTTTACTTGACATCAGAAAATCAAAACAATAAACCCTGAGAACATAGAAAAAAGATAAATAAAGATATGAGCAGAACTTAATACAACAGAAAACGTATAAAATTCAGGTGATTTAATAAGTCCAAAGAATATTCTTTGAAAAGATTTAAAAGACACACTTTGATTAAGGAAAACAAAAACATAAGTAAAGAATATACAGAAAGAATCAGGACAATGTTATAGCAGAGAATATATGAAATGCCAGTAAATTTGAACATTTCTGTAAAGCGGACCATTTCCTAGCTCCTAAACTTTACCGAAACTGACACAAGAGGAAATCATTTAAGGTCATCATGTCTGCCCTTGGCATTCTCGGGACGCCCTGGCCTCAGAATGCAGCATCTGTAGACCATGGTAACCTGCGGAGAGGGGGCGTGGCTGAGGGAGCTTGGAAGACTGCCCTCACTGAGGGAGTGGGTGTGGCCATTTCTGCTGTGACTGAACAAAGGGCAGGGGAGCAGGGGGCCAAGGGCAGGGCCCTAAGAGCCCGGCAGACCCAGTGGGGTGTCACAAGCATTTAGACCCAGGCCAAAGGGCGCCTTCTTTGTCTGCACAGCTGCCCAAACTCTCACCTTTCCACTCAGGCCGCCCTCTTATTTGAAGTGTGTTTGGAACCTGTCCGCGCAGTACTCCTCGCTGCACAGCCTACCATAGGTCAGGGCATCGTAGCTTCCTGCCAGGTGACCGAAGTTCGCAGGCAAATGGGTCCCTGGGACACATGCGGAGAGGCTCTTGCCCGGGCCACAGGGCGCCCACTGGCCCTGCCCCCGATCGAAGGCTGAAAAGCAGCCATGTCTGAGTCCACTGCCTCTCGAAGGAGTATTGGACCAACACTTGTAGAAAACGGGGTCCTTGCGGGCAACTCATTGGAGGGACACAAATAAATCTTTGCCGACTTTCTGCTGAAGCTTACCAGCGTTCACACCTAAGCCTCTTACAAGGTCAGCTGTTTAGCTAAACATGAGCTCATGATCTAAATTTACACAATATTGAAGAAATCAGCTACAAAGGGAGACAATCAGCAAAAACAATCAATACCAGAATGAGATTCCCTACGCCATCCATCTGATGTTGGAATAATCAGGTGCAAGGCAGAAAATATACATAAAACTGGAACTGAAACAAGGAACAAGGAGGTTTTCAAAGGCTGCTAGGATCTCTAAAACATTTTTAAAGTACATGTCGTTGATAAACCTAAATACTCAAAGGTTGTTTAATACCACAGATTAAGCATTGAGAAGAGTGAAATTATGCTGTTTTGAAAACTATGGCAGGTGAGATTTCCTGCCTATTTATATAAGAAGATTTCTCTAAAAAATAGACATTATTTCAAAGACTTATTGGCTGTGAAATAAGTTAAGTGTATTTCAAATGGCTTGTCTGCAAAGAAAGGTGAGATGTAGGGAATCACAGAAAGCCGAGGGGATAATATGTCAATATAAACATTGCTATATGGTGAACTAAGCCTTAGGCCGGCAACAGTGTAGAGGAATGGACCCTTAGAAACGTACAAGTAAGCTGGAATCTTTAAAAGTTCAAATCTTTATAAGTAAAAAGATTTATTAAAATGAATAACCAAGTGTTTTACTTGACATCAGAAAATCAAAACAATAAACCCTGAGAACATAGAAAAAAGATAAATAAAGATATGAGCAGAACTTAATACAACAGAAAACGTATAAAATTCAGGTGATTTAGTAAGTCCAAAGAATATTCTTTGAAAAGATTTAAAAGACACACTTTGATTAAGGAAAACAAAAACATAAGTAAAGAATATACAGAAAGAATCAGGACAATGTTATAGCAGAGAATATATGAAATGCCAGTAAATTTGAACATTTCTGTAAAGCGGACCATTTCCTAGCTCCTAAACTTTACCGAAACTGACACAAGAGGAAATCATTTAAGGTCATCATGTCTGCCCTTGGCATTCTCGGGACGCCCTGGCCTCAGAATGCAGCATCTGTAGACCATGGTAACCTGCGGAGAGGGGGCGTGGCTGAGGGAGCTTGGAAGACTGCCCTCACTGAGGGAGTGGGTGTGGCCATTTCTGCTGTGACTGAACAAAGGGCAGGGGAGCAGGGGGCCAAGGGCAGGGCCCTAAGAGCCCGGCAGACCCAGTGGGGTGTCACAAGCATTTAGGCCCAGGCCAAAGGGCGCCTTCTTTGTCTGCACAGCTGCCCAAACTCTCACCTTTCCACTGAGGCCGCCCTCTTATTTGAAGTGTGTTTGGAACCTGTCCACGCAGCACTCCTCGCTGCACAGCTCACCATAGGTCAGGGCATCGTAGCTTCCTGCCAGGTGACCGAAGTTCGCAGGCAAATGGGTCCCTGGGACACATGCGGAGAGGCTCTTGCCCGGGCCACAAGCTGCCCACTGGCCCTGCCCCAGATCGAAGGCTGAAAAGCAGCCATGTCTGAGTCCACTGCCTCTCGAAGGAGTATTGGACCAACACTTGTAGAAAACGGGGTCCTTGCGGGCAACTCATTGGAGGGACACAAATAAATCTTTGCCGACTTTCTGCTGAAGCTTACCAGCGTTCACACCTAAGCCTCTTACAAGGTCAGCTGTTTAGCTAAACATGAGCTCATGATCTAAATTTACACAATATTGAAGAAATCAGCTACAAAGGGAGACAATCAGCAAAAACAATCAATACCAGAATGAGATTCCCTACGCCATCCATCTGATGTTGGAATAATCAGGTGCAAGGCAGAAAATATACATAAAACTGGAACTGAAACAAGGAACAAGGAGGTTTTCAAAGGCTGGTAGGATCTCTAAAACATTTTTAAAGTACATGTCGTTGATAAACCTAAATACTCAAAGGTTGTTTAATACCACAGATTAAGCATTGAGAAGAGTGAAATTATGCTGTTTTGAAAACTATGGCAGGTGAGATTTCCTGCCTATTTATATAAGAAGATTTCTCTAAAAAATAGACATTATTTCAAAGACTTATTGGCTGTGAAATAAGTTAAGTGTATTTCAAATGGCTTGTCTGCAAAGAAAGGTGAGATGTAGGGAATCACAGAAAGTCGAGGGGAAAATGTCAATATATACATTGCTATATGGTGAACTAAGCCTTAGGCCAGCCACAATGTAGAGGACCTGACCCTTAGAAATTTAAAAGTGCGCTGGAATCTTTAAATGTTCAAATTTTATAAGTAAAAAGATTGATGAAAATGAATAACCAAGTGTTTTAAATGACAGCAGAAGATCAAAACAATAAACCCTGAGAACTTAGAAAAAAGATAAATAAAGATATGAGCAGAACTTAATACCACAGAAAACGTATAAAATTCAGGTGAGGTAGTAAGTCCAAAGAATATTCTTTGAAAAGATTTAAAAGACACACTTTGATTAAGGAAAACACAGCCATAATTAAAGAATATATAGAAAGAATCAGGACAATGTTATAGCAGAGAATATATGAAATGCCAGTAAATTTGAACATTTCTGTAAAGTGGACCATTTCCTAGCTCCTACAGTTTACCAAAACTGACACAAGAGGAAATCATTTAAGTTCATCATGTCTGCCCTTGGCATTCTCGGAACGCCCTGGCCTCAGAATGCAGCATCTGTAGTCCATGGTAACCTGCGGAGAGTGGGCGTGGCTGAGGGAGGCTGGAACACTGCCCTCACTGAGGTAGTCGGTGTGGCCATCTCTGCTGTGACTGAACAAAGGGCAGGGGAGCAGGGGGCCCAGGGCAGGGCCCTCAGAGCCCGGCAGGCCCAGTGGAGTGTCACAAGCATTTAGGCCGAGGCCATAGGGCGCCTTCTTTGTCTGCACGGCTACACAAACCCTCACATTTCCACTCAGGCCACCCACTTAGTTGAAGTGTGTGTGGAACCTGTCCGCGCAGTATACCTCGCTGCACAGATAACCATAGGTCTGGGCATCGTAGCTTCCTGCCAGGTGACCGAAGTTCGCAGGAGAGATGATTCCCAGGTTCACACGCAGAGAGGCTCCTGCCCGGGCCACAGGCTGCCCACTGCCCCTGCCCAAGATCGGACGCCGAAAGCAGCCCTGTCTAAGTCCCCTACTCCTAGAAGGAGTATTGGACCAACACTTCTAGAAAACGGGGTCGTTGTGGGCAACTCATTGGAGGGACACAAATAAATCTTTGCCGACTTTTTGCTGAAACTTACGAGTGTTCACACCTAAGCCTCTTACAAGGTCAGCTGTTTAGCTAAACATGAGCTCATGATCTAAATTTACACAATAATGAAGAAATCAGCTACAAAGCGAGACAATCAGCAAAAACAATCAATACCAGAATTAGATTCCCTAGGCCATCCTTGAGATGTTGGAATAATCAGGTGCTAGGCAGAAAATATACATAAACCTGGAAATGAAACAAGGAACAAGCATGTTTTCAAAGACTGGTAGGATCTCTAAAACATTTTTAAAGTACATGTCATTGATAAAGCTAAATACTCAAAGGTTGTTTAATACAACAAATTAAGCAGTGAGAAGAGTGAAATTATGCAGTTTAGAAAACTATGGAAGGTGAGATTTTCTGCCTAATTATATAAGATGATTTCTCTAAAAAATACACATTATTTCAAAGACTTATTGGCTGTGAAATAAGTTAAGGGTATTTCAAATGGCTTGTCTGCAAAGAAAGGTAAGATGTAGGGAATCACAGAAAGCCGAGGGGATAATATGTCAATATAAACATTGCTATATGGTGAACTAAGCCTTAGGCCGGCAACAGTGTAGAGGAATGGACCCTTAGAAACGTACAAGTAAGCTGGAATCTTTAAAAGTTCAAATCTTTATAAGTAAAAAGATTGATGAAAATGAATAACCAAGTGTTTTACTTGACATCACAAAATCAAAACAATAAACCCTGAGAACATAGAAAAAAGATAAATAAAGATATGAGCAGAACATAATACAACAGAAAACGTATAAAATTCAGGTGATTTAGTAAGTCCAAAGAATATTCTTTGAAAAGATTTAAAAGACACACTTTGATTAAGGAAAACAAAAACATAAGTAAAGAATATACAGAAAGAATCAGGACAATGTTATAGCAGAGAATATACGAAATGCCAGTAAATTTGAACATTTCTGTAAAGCGGACCATTTCCTAGCTCCTAAACTTTACCAAAACTGACACAAGAGGAAATCATTTAAGGTCATCATGTCTGCCCTTGGCATTCTCGGAACGCCCTGGCCTCAGAATGCAGCATCTGTAGTCCATGGTAACCTGCGGAGAGGGGGCGTGACTGAGGGAGCTTGGAAGACTGCCCTCACTGAGCGAGTGGGTGTGGTCATCTCTGCTGTTACTGAACAAAGGGCAGGGGAGCAGGGGGCCGAGGGCAGGGCCCTCAGAGCCCGGCAGACACAGTGGGGTGTCACAAGCATTTAGGCCCAGGCCAAGGGCGCCTTCTTTGTCTGCTCAGCTGCCCAAACTCTCACCTTTCCACTCAGACCGCCCTCTTATTTGAAGTGTGTTTGGAACCTGTCCGCGCAGTACTCCTCGCTGCACAGCTCACCATAGGTCAGGGCATCGTAGCTTCCTGCCAGGTGACCGAAGTTCGCAGGCAAATGGGTCCCTGGGACACATGCGGAGAGGCTCTTGCCCGGGGCACAGGCCTCCCACTGGCCCTGCCCCAGATCGAAGGCTGAAAAGCAGCCATGTCTGAGTCCACTGCCTCTCGAAGGAGTATAGGACCAACACTTGTAGAAAACGGGGTCCTTGCGGGCAACTCATTGGAGGGACACAAATAAATCTTTGCCGACTTTCTGCTGAAGCTTACCAGCGTTCACACCTAAGCCTCTTACAAGGTCAGCTGTTTAGCTAAACATGAGCTCATGATCTAAATTTACACAATATTGAAGAAATCAGCTACAAAGGGAGACAATCAGCAAAAACAATCAATACCAGAATGAGATTCCCTAGGCCATCCATCTGATGTTGGAAGAATCAGGTGCAAGGCAGAAAATATACATAAAACTGGAACTGAAACAAGGAACAAGGAGGTTTTCAAAGGCTGGTAGGATCTCTAAAACATTTTTAAAGTACATGTCGTTGATAAACCTAAATACTCAAAGGTTGTTTAATACCACAGATTAAGCATTGAGAAGAGTGAAATTATGCTGTTTTGAAAACTATGGCAGGTGAGATTTTCTGCCTATTTATATAAGAATATTTCTCTAAAAAATAGACATTATTTCAAAGACTTATTGGCTGTGAAATAAGTTAAGTGTATTTCAAATGGCTTGCCTGCAAAGAAAGGTGAGAGTAGGGAATCACAGAAAGTCGAGGGGAAAATGTCAATATATACATTGCTATATGGTGAAGTAAGCCTTAGGCCAGCCACAATGTAGAGGACCTGACCCTTAGAAATTTAAAAGTGAGCTGGAATCTTTAAAAGTTCAAATCTTTATAAGTAAAAAGATTGATGAAAATGAATAACCAAGTGTTTTAATTGACATCAGAAGATCAAAACAATAAAACCTGACAACATAGAAAAAAGATAAATAAAGATACGAGCAGAACTTAATACCACAGAAAACGTATAAAATTCAGGTGAGGTAGTAAGTCCAAAGAATATTCTTTGAAAAGATTTAAAAGACACACTTTGATTAAGGAAAACACAAACATAATTAAAGAATATATAGAAAGAATCAGGACAATGTTATAGCAGAGAATATATGAAATGCCAGTAAATTTGAACATTTCTGTAAAGTGGACCATTTCCTAGCTCCTACAGTTTACCAAAACTGACACAAGAGGAAATCATTTAAGGTCATCATGTCTGCCCTTGGCATTCTCGGAACGCCCTGGCCTCAGAATGCAGCATCTGTAGTCCATGGTAACCTGCGGACAGTGGGCGGGGCTGAGGGAGGCTGGAACACTGCCCTCACTGAGGGAGTGGGTGTGGCCATCTCTGCTGTGACTGAACAAAGGGCAGGGGAGCAGGAGGCCCAGGGCAGGGCCCTCAGAACCCGGCAGGCCCAGTGGAGTGTCACAAGCATTTAGGCCGAGGCCATAGGGCGCCTTCTTTGTCTGCAGAGCTACCCAAACTCTCACTTTTCCACTCAAGCCACCCACTTAGTTGTAGTGTGTGTGGAACCTGTCCGCGCAGTATACCTCGCTGCACAGCTAACCATAGGTCTGGGCATCGTAGCTTCCTGCCAGGTGACCGAAGTTCGCAGGAGAGATGATTCCCAGGTTCACACGCAGAGAGGCTCCTGCCGGGGCCACTGGCCGCCCACTGCCCCTGCCCAAGATCGGGGGCCGAAAGCAGCCCTGTCTAAGTCCCCTACTCCTAGAAGTAGTATTGGACCAACACTTCTAGAAAACGGGGTCCTTGTGGGCAACTCATTGGAGGGACACAAATAAATCTTTGCCGACTTTTTGCTGAAACTTACGAGCGTTCACACCTAAGCCTCTTACAAGGTCAGCTGTTTAGCTAAACATGAGCTCATGATCTAAATTTACACAATAATGAAGAAATCAGCTACAAAGGGAGACAATCAGCAAAAACAATCAATACCAGAATTAGATTCCCTAGGCCATCCTTGAGATGTTGGAATAATCAGGTGCTAGGCAGAAAATATACATAAACCTGGAAATGAAACAAGGAACAAGCATGTTTTCAAAGACTGGTAGGATCTCTAAAACATTTTTAAAGTACATGTCATTGATAAAGCTAAATACTCAAAGGTTGTTTAATACAACAAATTAAGCAGTGAGAAGAGTGAAATTATGCTGTTTAGAAAACTATGGAAGGTGAGATTTTCTGCCTAATTATATAAGATGATTTCTCTAAAAAATACACATTATTTCAAAGACTTATTGGCTGTGAAATAAGTTAAGGGTATTTCAAATGGCTTGTCTGCAAAGAAAGGTGAGATGTAGGGAATCACAGAAAGCCGAGGGGATAATATGTCAATATAAACATTGCTATATGGTGAACTAAGCCTTAGGCCGGCAACAGTGTAGAGGAATGGACCCTTAGAAACGTACAAGTAAGTGTGAATTGGTACAGCCACTATGGAGAACGGTATGGAGGTTCCTTAAAAAACTACAAATAGAACTACCATATGACCCAGCAATCCCACTACTGGGCATATACCCTGAGAAAACCATAATTCAAAAAGAGACATGTACCAAAATGTTCATTGCAGCTCTATTCACAATAGCCCGGAGCTGGAAACAACCTAAGTGTCCATCATCGGATGAATGGATAAAGAAGATGTGGCACATATATACAATGGAATATTACTCAGCCATAAAAAGAAACGAAACTGAGCTATTTGTAATGAGGTGGATAGACCTAGAGTCTGTCATACAGAGTGAAGTTAGTCAGAAAGAGAAAGACAAATACCGTATGCTAACACATATATACGGAATTTAAAAAAAAAAATGTCATGAAGAACCTAGGGGCAAAACGGGAATGAAGACGCAGACCTACTTGAGAATGGACTTGAGGATATGGGGAGGGGGAAGGGTGGGCTGTGACAAGGCGAAAGAGAGGCATGGACGTGTATACACTACCAAACGTAAGGTAGATAGATACTGGGAAGCAGCCGCAGAGCACAGGGAGATCAGCTCGGTGCTTTGTGACCGCCTGGAGGGGTGGGATGGGGAGGGTGGGAGGGAGGGAGATGCATGAGGGAAGGGATGTGGGAACAGATGTATATGTATGACTGATTCACTTTGTGATAAAGCAGAAACTAATTAAAAAAATAAATAAATAAACTTAAAAAAAATGGAAAAAAAAAAAAAAAAGAATATACAGAAAGAATCAGGACAATATTATAGCATAGAATATATGAAATGCCAGTAAAATTGAAAATTTGTGTAAAGTGGATCTTTTTCTAGCTTCTAAAGTTTACCAAAACTGACACAAGAGGAAATCATTTAAGGTCATGATGTCTGCCCTTGGCATTCTCGGAATGCCCTGGACTCAGAATGCAGCATCTGTAGTCCAGCGTAAACTGCGGACAGGAGGCAGGGCTGAGGGAGTTTGGAACACGGCCTTCACTAAGGGAGTGGGTGTGGCCATCTCTGCTGTGACTGAACAATGTGCAGGGGAGCAGGGTGTCCAGGTCAGGGCCCTCAGAGCCAGGCAGGCCCAGTGGGGTGTCACAAGCATTTAGGCCCAGGACAAAGGGCACCTTCTTTGTCTGCACAGCTGCCCAAACTCTCATCTTTCCACTCAGGCCGCCATCTTACTTGAAGTGTGTTTGGAACCGGTCCGCGCAGTACACCTCGCTGCAAAGCTAACCTTAGGTCTGGGCATCATAGCTTCCTGCAAGGTGAGCGAAGTTCGCAGGCAGATCGGACGTGGGACACACGCGGGGAGCCCCCTGCCCAGGCCACAGGCCGCCCAAAGCCACTACCGCAGATCGGGGGAAGCACAGCAGTCCTGTCTGAGTCCCAGCCTCTAGAGGGAGTAGTGGACCAACACTTGTAGAAAACGGGGTCCGCGCGGGTAATTCATTGGAGGGACACAAAAAAATCTTTGTGGACTTTCTCCTGAAGCTTACGAGCGTTCACACCTAAGCCTCTTACAAGGTCAACTGTTTAGCTAAACATGAGCTCATGATCTAAATTTACACAATAATGAAGAAATCAGCTACAAGGGGAGACAAGCAGCAAAAACAATCAATACCAGAATTAGATTCCCTAGGCCATCCATCAGATGTTGGAATAATCAGGGGCAAGGCAGAAAGTATACACAAAACTGGAAATGAAACAAGGAACAAGGATGTTTTCAAAGAGTGGTAGGATCTCTCAAACATTTTTAAAGTACATGTCATTGATAAAGCTAAATACTCAAATGTTGTGTCATACAACAGATTCATCATTGAGAAGAGTGAAATTATGCTGTTCTGAAAACTATGGCAGGTCAGAATTTCTGCTTAATTATATAAGAAGATTTCTCTAAAAAATACACATTATTTCAAAGACTTATTGGCTGTGAAATAAGTTAAGTGTATTTCAAATGGCTTGTCTGCAAAGAAAGGTGAGAGTAGGGAATCACAGAAAGTCGAGGGGAAAATGTCAATATATACATTGCTATATGGTGAAGTAAGCCTTAGGCCAGCCACAATGTAGAGGACCTGACCCTTAGAAATTTAAAAGTGAGCTGGAATCTTTAAAAGTTCAAATCTTTATAAGTAAAAAGATTGATGAAAATGAATAACCAAGTGTTTTAATTGACATCAGAAGATCAAAACAATAAAACCTGACAACATAGAAAAAAGATAAATAAAGATACGAGCAGAACTTAATACCACAGAAAACGTATAAAATTCAGGTGAGGTAGTAAGTCCAAAGAATATTCTTTGAAAAGATTTAAAAGACACACTTTGATTAAGGAAAACACAAACATAATTAAAGAATATATAGAAAGAATCAGGACAATGTTATAGCAGAGAATATATGAAATGCCAGTAAATTTGAACATTTCTGTAAAGTGGACCATTTCCTAGCTCCTACAGTTTACCAAAACTGACACAAGAGGAAATCATTTAAGGTCATCATGTCTGCCCTTGGCATTCTCGGAACGCCCTGGCCTCAGAATGCAGCATCTGTAGTCCATGGTAACCTGCGGACAGTGGGCGGGGCTGAGGGAGGCTGGAACACTGCCCTCACTGAGGGAGTGGGTGTGGCCATCTCTGCTGTGACTGAACAAAGGGCAGGGGAGCAGGGGGCCCAGGGCAGGGCCCTCAGAGCCCGGCAGGCCCAGTGGAGTGTCACAAGCATTTAGGCCGAGGCCATAGGGCGCCTTCTTTGTCTGCACAGCTACCCAAACTCTCACTTTTCCACTCAAGCCACCCACTTAGTTGAAGTGTGTGTGGAACCTGTCCGCGCAGTATACCTCGCTGCACAGCTAACCATAGGTCTGGGCATCGTAGCTTCCTGCCAGGTGACCGAAGTTCGCAGGAGAGATGATTCCCAGGTTCACACGCAGAGAGGCTCCTGCCCGGGCCACTGGCCGCCCACTGCCCCTGCCCAAGATCGGGGGCCGAAAGCAGCCCTGTCTAAGTCCCCTACTCCTAGAAGTAGTATTGGACCAACACTTCTAGAAAACGGGGTCCTTGTGGGCAACTCATTGGAGGGACACAAATAAATCTTTGCCGACTTTTTGCTGAAACTTACGAGCGTTCACACCTAAGCCTCTTACAAGTTCAGCTGTTTAGCTAAACATGAGCACATGATCTAAATTTACACAATAATGAAGAAATCAGCTACAAAGGGAGACAATCAGCAAAAACAATCAATACCAGAATTAGATTCCCTAGGCCATCCTTGAGATGTTGGAATAATCAGGTGCTAGGCAGAAAATATACATAAACCTGGAAATGAAACAAGGAACAAGCATGTTTTCAAAGACTGGTAGGATCTCTAAAACATTTTTAAAGTACATGTCATTGATAAAGCTAAATACTCAAAGGTTGTTTAATACAACAAATTAAGCAGTGAGAAGAGTGAAATTATGCTGTTTAGAAAACTATGGAAGGTGAGATTTTCTGCCTAATTATATAAGATGATTTCTCTAAAAAATACACATTATTTCAAAGACTTATTGGCTGTGAAATAAGTTAAGGGTATTTCAAATGGCTTGTCTGCAAAGAAAGGTGAGATGTAGGGAATCACAGAAAGCCGAGGGGATAATATGTCAATATAAACATTGCTATATGGTGAACTAAGCCTTAGGCCGGCAACAGTGTAGAGGAATGGACCCTTAGAAACGTACAAGTAAGTGTGAATTGGTACAGCCACTATGGAGAACGGTATGGAGGTTCCTTAAAAAACTACAAATAGAACTACCATATGACCCAGCAATCCCACTACTGGGCATATACCCTGAGAAAACCATAATTCAAAAAGAGACATGTACCAAAATGTTCATTGCAGCTCTATTCACAATAGCCCGGAGCTGGAAACAACCTAAGTGTCCATCATCGGATGAATGGATAAAGAAGATGTGGCACATATATACAATGGAATATTACTCAGCCATAAAAAGAAACGAAACTGAGCTATTTTTAATGAGGTGGATAGACCTAGAGTCTGTCATACAGAGTGAAGTTAGTCAGAAAGAGAAAGACAAATACCGTATGCTAACACATATATACGGAATTTAAAAAAAAAATGTCATGAAGAACCTAGGGGCAAAACGGGAATGAAGACGCAGACCTACTTGAGAATGGACTTGAGGATATGGGGAGGGGGAAGGGTGGGCTGTGACAAGGCGAAAGAGAGGCATGGACGTGTATACACTACCAAACGTAAGGTAGATAGATACTGGGAAGCAGCCGCAGAGCACAGGGAGATCAGCTCGGTGCTTTGTGACCGCCTGGAGGGGTGGGATGGGGAGGGTGGGAGGGAGGGAGATGCATGAGGGAAGGGATGTGGGAACAGATGTATATGTATGACTGATTCACTTTGTGATAAAGCAGAAACTAATTAAAAAAATAAATAAATAAACTTAAAAAAAATGGAAAAAAAAAAAAAAAAAAGAATATACAGAAAGAATCAGGACAATATTATAGCATAGAATATATGAAATGCCAGTAAAATTGAAAATTTGTGTAAAGTGGATCTTTTTCTAGCTTCTAAAGTTTACCAAAACTGACACAAGAGGAAATCATTTAAGGTCATGATGTCTGCCCTTGGCATTCTCGGAATGCCCTGGACTCAGAATGCAGCATCTGTAGTCCAGCGTAAACTGCGGACAGGAGGCAGGGCTGAGGGAGTTTGGAACACGGCCTTCACTAAGGGAGTGGGCGTGGCCATCTCTGCTGTGACTGAACAATGTGCAGGGGAGCAGGGTGTCCAGGTCAGGGCCCTCAGAGCCAGGCAGGCCCAGTGGGGTGTCACAAGCATTTAGGCCCAGGACAAAGGGCACCTTCTTTGTCTGCACAGCTGCCCAAACTCTCACCTTTCCACTCAGGCCGCCATCTTACTTGAAGTGTGTTTGGAACCGGTCCGCGCAGTACACCTCGCTGCAAAGCTAACCTTAGGTCTGGGCATCATAGCTTCCTGCAAGGTGAGCGAAGTTCGCAGGCAGATCGGACGTGGGACACACGCGGGGAGCCCCCTGCCCAGGCCACAGGCCGCCCAAAGCCACTACCGCAGATCGGGGGAAGCACAGCAGTCCTGTCTGAGTCCCAGCCTCTAGAGGGAGTAGTGGACCAACACTTGTAGAAAACGGGGTCCGCGCGGGTAATTCATTGGAGGGACACAAAAAAATCTTTGTGGACTTTCTCCTGAAGCTTACGAGCGTTCACACCTAAGCCTCTTACAAGGTCAACTGTTTAGCTAAACATGAGCTCATGATCTAAATTTACACAATAATGAAGAAATCAGCTACAAGGGGAGACAAGCAGCAAAAACAATCAATACCAGAATTAGATTCCCTAGGCCATCCATCAGATGTTGGAATAATCAGGGGCAAGGCAGAAAGTATACACAAAACTGGAAATGAAACAAGGAACAAGGATGTTTTCAAAGAGTGGTAGGATCTCTCAAACATTTTTAAAGTACATGTCATTGATAAAGCTAAATACTCAAATGTTGTGTCATACAACAGATTCATCATTGAGAAGAGTGAAATTATGCTGTTTTGAAAACTATGGCAGGTCAGAATTTCTGCTTAATTATATAAGAAGATTTCTCTAAAAAATACACATTATTTCAAAGACTTATTGGCTGTGAAATAAGTTAAGGGTATTTCAAATGGCTTGTCTGCAAAGAAATGTGAGATGTAGGGAATCACAGAAAGTCGAGGGGAAAATAGGTCAATATATACATTGCTATATGGTGAACTAAGCCATAGGCCAGCCACAATGTAGAGGACCTGACTCTTAGAAACTTACATTAAGCTGGAATCTTGAAAAGTTGAAATCTTTATAAGTAAAAACTTTTATTAAAATGAATAACCAAGTGTAATAATTGACATCAGAATATCAAAACAATAAACCTGAGAACACACAAAAAATATAAATAAAGATATGAGGAGATCTTAATACAATAGAAAATGTATAAAATTCAGGTGATGTAGTAAGTCTAAGAATATTCTTTGACAAGATTTAAAAGACACACTTTGATTAAGGAAAACCAAAACATAAGTAAAGAATATACAGAAAGAAACAGGACAATGTTATAGTAGAGAATATATGAAATGCCAGTAAATTTGGACATTTGTGTAAAGTGGACCATTTCCTAGCTCCTAAAGTTTACCAAAACTGACACAAGAGGAAATCAGGTAAGGTCATCATGTCTGCCCTTGGCATTCTCGGAATGCCCTGGACTCAGAATGCTGCATCTGTAGTCCATGGAAACCTGCGGAGAGGGGTCGGGGCTGAGGGAGGTAGGAAAACTGCCCTCACTGAGGGAGTGGGTGTGGCCATCTCTGCTGTGACTGAACAAAGGGCAGGGGAGCAGGGGGCCAAGTGCAGGGCCCTCAGAGCCCGGCAGGCCCAGTGGGGTGTCACAAGCATTTAGGCCAAGGCCAAAGTGCTCCTTCTTTGTCTGCACAGCTGCCCAAACTCTCACCTTTCCACTCAGGCCGCCTTCTTACTTGAAGTGTGCGTGGAACCAGTCCGCGCAGTACACCTCGCTGCAAAACTAACCATAGGTCTGGGCATCGTAGCTTCCTGCCAGTTGACCGAAGTTCGCAGGCAGATGGGTCACTGGGACACACGCACAGAGGCTCCTTCCCGGGCCACAGCCCACCCACTGCCACTGCCCCAGATCATGGGGCGCAAAGCAGCCCTTTCTGAGGCCGTGCCTCTAGAGGGAGTAGTAGACCAGCACTTGTAGAGAAAGGGGCCCTCGCGGGCAAATCATTGGAGGGACACAAATAAATCTTTGCGGATTTTCTGATGAAGCTTACGATTGTTCACACCTAAGCCTCTTACAAAGTCATATGTTTAGCAAAACATGAGCTCATGATCTAAATTTACACAATAATGAAGAAATCAGCTAGAGGGGGAGAGAATCAGCAAAAACAATCAATACCAGAATTAGATTCCCTAGGCTATCGATCAGACGTTGGAATAATCAGGTGCAAGGCAGAAAATATACATAAAACTGGAACTGAAACAAGGAACAAGGATATTTTCAAAGACTGGTAGGATATCTAAACATTATTAAAGTGCATGTCATTGATAAAGCTAAATACTCAAAGGTTATGTAATACAACAGATTCATCATTGAGAAGAGTGAAATTATGCTGTTTTGAAAACTATGGCAGGTCAGATTTTCTGCCTAAATATATAAGAAGATTTCTCTAAAAAATACACATTATTTCAAAGACTTATTAGCTGTGAAATAAGTTAAGGGTATTTCAAATGGTTGTCTGCAAAGAAAGGTGAGATGTAGGAAATCACAGAAAGTCGAGGGGAAAATAGGTCAATATATACTTTGCCATATTGTTAACTAAGCCTTAGGCCAGCCACAATATAGAGGACGTGACCCTTAGAAACTTACAAGTAAGCTGGAATCTTTAAAAGTTCAAATCTTTATAAGTGAAAAGATTTATTAAAATGAATAACCAAGTGTTTTAATTGACATCAGAAGATCAAAACAATAAACCCTGAGAACATAGAAAAAAGATAAATAAAGATATGAGCAGAATTTAATACCACAGATAATGTATAAAATTCAGGTGAGGTAGTAAGTCCAAAGAATATGCTTTGACAAGATTTAAAAGACACACTTTGATTATGGAAAACCAAAATAAAGTAAAGAATATACAGAAAGAATCAGGACAATGTTATAGCAGAGAATATATGAAATGCCAGTAAATTTGAACATTAGTGTAAAGTGGACCATTTCCTAGCTCCTAAAGTTTACCAAAATTGACACAGAGGAAATCATTTAAGGTCATCATGTCTGCCCTTGGCATTTTCGGAACGCCCTGGCCTCACAATGCAGCATCTGTTGTCCATGGTAACCTGCGGAGAGGGGGCGGGGCAGAGGGAGGTGGGAACACTGCCCTCACTGAGGGAGTGGGTGTGGCCATCTCTGCTGTGATTTAACAAAGGGCAGGGGAGAACGGGGCCAACGGCAGGGCCCTCAGCGCCCGGCAGGCCCAGTCGTGTGTCACAAGCATTTAGGCCCAGGCCAAAGTGCGCCTTCTTTGTCTGCACAGCTGCCCAAACTCTCACCTTTCCACTCAGGCTGCCCTCTTACTTGAAGTGTCTGTTGAACCGGTCCGCGCAGTACACCTCGCTGAAAAGCTAACCATAGGTCTGGGCATCATAGCTTCCTGCCAGTTGACCGAAGTTTGCAGGCAGATCGGTCGTGGGACACACGTGGGGAGACTCCTGCCCAGGCCACAGGCCGCCCAAAGCCACTACCCCAGATCGGGGGAAGCAAAGGAGTCCTGTCTGAGTCCCAGCCTCTAGAGGGAGTAGTGGAGTAACACTTGTAGAAACCGGGTCGGCGTGGGTAACTCATTGGAGGGACACAAAAAAATCTTTGTGGACTATCTGCTGAAGCTTACGAGCGTTCCCACCTAAGCCTCTTACAAGGTCAGCTGTTTAGCTAAACATGAGCTCATGATCTAAATTTACACAATAATGAAAAAATCAGCTACAAGGGGAGACATGCAGCAAAACCAATCAATACCAGAATTAGATTCCCTAGGCCATCCATCAGATGTTGGAATAATCAGGTGCAAGGCAGAAAGTATACACAAAACTGGAACTGAAACAAGGAACAAGGATGTTTTCAAAGACTGGTAGGATCTCTAAAATATTTTTAAGGTACATGTCATTGATAAAGCTAAATACTCAAAGGTTGTGTCATACAACAGATTCATCATTGAGATGAGTGAAATTATGCTGTTTTGAAAACTATGGCAGGTCATATTTTCTGCCTAATTATGTAAGAAGATTTCTTTAAAAAATACACATTATTTCAAAGACTTTTTGGCTGTGAAATAAGTAAAGGGTATTTCAAATGGCTTGTCTGCAAAGAAAGGTGAGATGTAGGGAATCACAGAAAGTCGAGGGGAAAATAGGTCAATATATACATTGCTATATGGTGAACTAAGCCATAGGCCAGCCACAATGTAGAGGACCTGACCCTTAGAAACTTACAAGTAAGCTGGAATCTTGAAAAGTTGATATCTTTATAAGTAAAAACATTTATTAAAATGAATAACCAAGTGTTTTAATTGACATCAGAATATCAAAACAATAAACCTGAGAACACAGAAAAAATATAAATAAAGATATGAGGAGAACTAAATACAATAGAAAATGTATAAAATTCAGGTGATGTAGTAAGTCTTATAATATTCTTTGACAAGATTTAAAAGACACACTTTGATTAAGGAAAACCAAAACATAAGTAAAGAATATACAGAAAGAATCAGGACAATGTTATAGCAGAGAATATATGAAATGCCAGTAAATTTGAACATTTGTGTAAAGTGGACCATTTCCTAGCTCCTAAAGTTGACCAAAACTAACACAGAAGGAAATCATTTAAGGTCATCATGTCTGCCCTTGGCATTCTCGGAATGCCCTGGACTCAGAATGCAGCATCTGTAGTCCATGGTAACCTGCGGAGAGGTGGAGGGGCAGAGGGAGGTTGGAACACTGCCCTCACAGAGGGAGTGGGTGTGGCCAATTCTGCTGTGAGTGAAGAAAGGGCAGGGGAAAAGCGGGCCCAGGGCAGGGCCCTCAGAGCCTGGTAGTCCCAGTGGGGTGTCACAAGCATTTAGGCCCAGGACAAAGGGCTCCTTCTTTGTCTGCACAGCTGCCAAAACTTTCACCTTTCCACTCAGGCCGCCCTCTTACTTGAAGTGCATGTGGAACCTGTCCGTGCATTACACCTCGCTGCACAGCTAACCATAGGTCTGGGCATCATAGCTTCCTGCCAGGTGACCGAAGTTCGCAGGCAGATGGGTCACTGGGTCACACGCGGAGAGGCTCCTGCCCAGGCCAGTGACCGCCCACTGCCACTGCCACAGATCGTGGGGCACAAAGAAGCCCTGTCTGACGCCGTGCCTCTAGAGGGAGTATTGGACCAACACTTGTAGAAAACGGGGTCCTCACGGGCAACTCATTGGAGGGACACAAATAAATCTTTGCGGAGTTTCTGATGAAGCTTACGAGTGTTCACACCTAAGCCTCTTACAAGGTCAGCTGTTTAGCTAAACATGAGCTCGTGATCTAAATTTACACAATAATGAAGAAATGAGCTACAGGGGGAGACAATCAGCAAAAACAATCAAAACCAGAATTAGATTCCCTAGGCCATCGATCAGACGTTGGAATAATCAGGTGCAAGGCAGAAAATATACATAAAACAGGAACTGAAACAAGGAACAAGGATGTTTTCAAAGATTGGTAGGATCTCTAAAACATTTTTAAAGTACATGTCATTGATAAAGCTAAATACTCAAAGGTTGTGTAATACAACAGATTCATCATTGAGAAGAGTGAAATTATGCTGTTTTGAAAACTATGGCAGGTCTGATTTTCTTCCTAAATATATAAGAAGATTTCTCTAAAAAATACACATTATTTCAAAGACTTATTAGCTGTGAAATAAGTTAAGGGTATTTCAATTGGCTTGCCTGCAAAGAAAGGTGAGATGTAGGAAATCACAGAAAGTCGAGGGGAAAATAGGTCAATATATACTTTGCTATATGGTGAACTAAGCTTTAGGCCAGCAACAAGGTAGAGGACCTGACCGTTAGAAACTTACAAGTAAGCTGGAATCTAGAAAAGTTGAAATCTTTATAAGTAACAACATTTATTAAAATTAATAACCAAGTCTTTTAATTGACATCAGAATATCAAAACAATAAACCTGAGAACACAGAAAAAATATAAATAAGGATATGAGGAGAACTTAATACAATAGAAAATGTATAAAATTCAGGTGAGGTAGTAACTCCAAAGAATATTCTTTGACAAGATTTAAAAGACACACTTTGATTAAGGAAAACCAAAACATAAGTAAAGAATATACAGAAAGAATCAGGACAATGTTATAGCAGAGAATATATGAAATGCCAGTAAATTTGAACATTTGTGTAAAGTGGACCATTTCCTAGCTCCTAAAGTTTACGAAAATTGACACAAGAGGAAATCATTTAAGGTCATCATGTCTGCCCTTGGCATTTTTGGAACGCCCTGGCCTCAGAATGCAGCATCTGTAGTCCATGGTAAGCTGCAGAGAGGGGGCGGGGCAGAGGGAGGTGGGAAAACTGCCCTCACTGAGGGAGTGGGTGTGGCCATCTCTGCTGTGACTTAACAAAGTGCAGGGGAGCAGGGGGCCCAGGGCAGGGCCCTCAGAGCCCGGCAGGCCCAGTCGTGTGTCACAAGCATTTAGGCCCAGGCCAAAGTGCGCCATCTTTGTCTGCACAGCTGCCCAAACTCTCACCTTTCCACTCAGGCCGCCCTCTTACTTGAAGTGTGTGTGGAACAGGTCCGCGCAGTACACCTCGCTGCAAAGCTAACCATAGGTCTGGGCATCATAACTTCCTGCCAGGTGACCGAAGTTTGCAGGCAGATCGGTCGTGGGACACACGCGGGGAGCCTCCTGCCCAGGCCACAGGCCGCCCAAAGCCACTACCTCAGATCGGGGGAAGTTCAGCTGTACTGTCTGAGTCCCAGCCTCTAGAGGTAGTAGTGGACCAACACTTGTAGAAACCGGGTCCGCGCGGGTAACTCATTGGAGGGACACAAAAAAATCTTTGTGGACTATCTGCTGAAGCTTACGAGCGTTCACACCTAAGCCTCTTACAAGGTCAGCTGTTTAGCTAAACATGAGCTCATGATCTAAATTTACACAATAATGAAAAAATCAGCTACAAGGGGAGACAAGCAGCAAAACCAATCAATACCAGAATTAGATTCCCTAGGCCATCCATCAGATGTTGGAATAATCAGGTGCAAGGCAGAAAGTATACACAAAACTGGAACTGAAACAAGGAACAAGGATGTTTTCAAAGACTGGTAGGATCTCTAAAATATTTTTAAGGTACATGTCATTGATAAAGCTAAATACTCAAAGGTTGTGTCATACAACAGATTCATCATTGAGATGAGTGAAATTATGCTGTTTTGAAAACTATGGCAGGTCAGATTTTCTGCCTAATTATGTAAGATGATTTCTTTAAAAAATACACATTATTTCAAAGACTTATTTGCTGTGAAATAAGTTAAGGGTATTTCAAATGGCTTGTCTGCAAAGAAAGGTGAGATGTAGGGAATCACAGAAAGTCGAGGGGAAAATAGGTCAATATATACATTGCTATATGGTGAACTAAGCCATAGGCCAGCCACAATGTAGAGGACCTGACCATTAGAAACTTACAAGTAAGCTGGAATCTTGAAAAGTTGAAATCTTTATAAGTAAAAACATTTATTAAAATGAATAACCAAGAGTTTTAATTGACATCAGAATATCAAAACAATAAACCTGAGAACACAGAAAAAATATAAACAAAGATATGAGGAGAACTTTCTACAATAGAAAATGTATAAAATTCAGGTGATGTAGTAAGTCTTATAATATTCTTTGACAAGATTTAAAAGACACACTTTGATTAAGGAAAACCAAAACATAAGTGAAGAATATACAGAAAGAATCAGGACAATGTTATAGCAGAGAATATATGAAATGCCAGTAAATTTGAACATTTTTGTAAAGTGGACCATTTCCTAGCTCCTAAAGTTTACCAAAACTGACACAAGAGGAAATCATTTAAGGTCATCATGTCTGCCCTTGGCATTCTCGGAATGCCCTGGACTCAGAATGCAGCATCTGTAGTCCATGGTAAACTGCGGAGAGGGGGCAGGTCTGAGGGAGTTTGGAACACGGCCTTCACTGAGGGAGTGGGTGTGGACAATTCTGCTGTGACTGAACAAATGGCAGGTGAACAGGGGTCCAGGGCTGCGCCCTCAGAACCCGGCAGGACCAATGAGGTGTCACAAGCATTTAGGCCCTGGACAAAGGGCTCCTTCTTTGTCTGCACAGCTGCCCAAATTTTCACCTTTCCACTCAGGCCGCCCTCTTACTTGAAGTGCTTGTGGAACCTGTCCGCGCAGTACACCTCGCTGCACAGCTAACCATAGCTCTGGGCATCGTAGTTTCCTGCTAGGTGACCGAAGTGCGCAGGCAGATGCGTCCCTGGGACACACGCGGAGAGGCTCCTGCCCAGGCCAGAGGCCGCCCAATGCCACAGTCCCAGATCGTGGGGCACAAATCAGCCCTGTCTGAGGCCGTGCCTCTCGAGGGAGTATTGGACCAACACTTGTAGAAAACGGGGTCCTCGCGGGCAAATCATTGGAGGGACACAAATAAATCATTGCGGACTTTCTGATGAAGCTTACGAGTGTTCACACCTAAGCCTCTTACAGAGTCAGATGTTTAGCTAAACATGAGTTCATGATCTAAATTTACACAATAATGAAGAAATCAGCTACAGGGAGAGACAATCAGCAAAAACTATCAATACCAGAATTAGATTCCCTAGGCCATCGATCTGACGTTGGACTAATCAGGTGCAAGGCAGAAAATATATATAAAACTGGAACTGAAACAAGGAACAAGGATGTTTTCAAAGACTGGTAGGATCTCTAAAACATTTTTAAAGTACATGTCATTGATAAAGCTAAATACTCAAAGGTTGTGTAATACAACAGATTCATCATTGAGAAGAGTGAAATTATGCTGTTTTGAAAATTATGGCAGGTCAGATTTTCTGCCTAAATATATAAGAAGATTTCTCTAAAAATACACATTATTTCAAAGACTTATTGGCTGTGAAAAAAGTTAAGGGTATTTCAAATGGCTTGTCTGCAAAGAAAGGTGAGATGTAGGGAATCACAGAAAGTCGAGGGGAAAATAGGTCAATATATAAATTGCTATATGGTGAACTAAGCCATAGGCCAGCCACAATGTAGAGGACCTGACCCTTAGAAACTTACAAGTAAGCTGGAATCTTGAAAAGTTGAAATTTTTATAAGTAACAACATTTATTAAAATGAATAACCAAGTGTTTTAATTGACATCAGAATATCAAAACCGTAAACCTGAGAACACAGAAAAAATATAAATAAAGATATGAGGAGAACTTAATAAAATAGAAAACGTATAAAATTCAGGTGATGTAGTAAGTCCAAAGAATATTCTTTGACAAGATTTAAAAGACACACTTTGATTAAGGAAAACCAAAACATAAGTAAAGAATATACAGAAAGAATCAGGACAATGTTATAGCAGAGAATATATGAAATGCCAGTAAATTTGAACATTTGTGTAAAGTGGACCATTTCCTAGCTCCTAAAGTTGACCAAAACTAACACAAGAGGAAATCATTTAAGGTCATCATGTCTGCCCTTGGCATTCTCGGAATGCCCTGGACTCAGAATGCAGCATCTGTAGTCCATGGTAAACTGCGGAGAGGGGGAGGGGCTGAGGGAGGTTGGAACACTGCCCTCACAGAGGGAATGGGTGTGGCCAATTCTGCTGTGACTGAACAAAGGGCAGGGGAAAAGCGGGCCCAGGGCAGGGCCCTCATAGCCCGGCAGGCCCAGTGCAGTGTCACAAGCATTAAGGCCCAGGACAAAGGGCTCATTCTTTGTCTGCACAGCTGCCCAAACTTTCACCTTTTCCCTCAGGACGCCCTCTTACTTGAAGTGCATTTGGAACCTGTCCACGCAGTACACATCGCTGCACAGCTAACCATAGGTCTGGGCATCATAGCTTCCTGCCAGGTGACCAAAGTTCGCAGGCAGATGTGTCACTGGGACACACGCGGAGAGGCTCCTGCCCAGGCCAGTGACCGCCCACTGCCAATGCCCCAGATCGTGGGGCGCAAAGCAGCCCTGTCGGAGGCCGTGCCTCTAGAGGGAGTAGTGGACAAACACTTGTAGAGAAAGGGGCCCTCGCGGGCAAATCATTGGAGGGACACAAATAAATCTTTGCGGACTTTTGATGAAGCTTACGAGTGTTCACACCTAAGCCTCTTACAAAGTCAGATGTTTAGCAAAACATGAGCTCATGATTTAATTTACACAATAATGAAAAAAGCAGCTACAGGGGGAGACAATCAGCAAAAACAATCAATACCAGAATTAGATTCCCTAGGCCATCGATCAGACGTTGGAATAATCAGGTGCAAGGCAGAAAATATACATAAAACTGGAACTGAAACAAGGAACAAGGATGTTTTCAAAGACTGGTAGGATATCTAAAACATTGTTAAAGTGCATGTCATTGATAAAGCTAAATACTCAAAAGTTGTGTAATACAACAGATTCATCATTGAGAAGAGTGAAATTATGCTGTTTTGAAAACTATGGCTGGTCAGATTTTCTGCCTAAATATATAAGAAGATTTCTCTAAAAAATACATATTATTTCAAAAACTTATTAGCTGTGAAATAAGTTAAGGGTATTTCAAATGGCTTGTCTGCAAAGAAAGGTGAGATGTAGGAAATCACAGAAATTCGAGGGGAAAATAAGTCAATATATACTTTGCCATATTGTGAACTAAGCCTTAGGCCAGCCACAATATAGAGGACCTGACCCTTAGAAACTTACAGGTAAGCTGGAATCTTTAAAAGTTCAAATCTTTATAAGTGAAAATATTTATTAAAATGAATAACCAAGTGTTTTAATTGACATCAGAAGATCAAAACAATAAACCCTGAGAACATAGAAAAAAGATAAATAAAGATATGAGCAGAACTTAATACCACAGAAAACGTATAAAATTCAGGTGAGGTAGTAAGTCCAAAGAATATTCTTTGACAAGATTTAAAAGACACACTTTGATTAAGGAAAACCAAAATAAAGTAAAGAATATACAGAAAGAATCAGGACAATGTTATAGCAGAGAATATATGAAATGCCAGTAAATTTGAAAATTTGTGTAAAGTGGACCATTTCCTAGCTCCTAAAGTTTACCAAAATTGACACAAGAGGAAATCATTTAAGGTCATCCTGTCTGCCCTTGGCATTCTCGGAACGCCCTGGCCTCAGAATGCAGCATCTGTAGTCCATGGTAACCTGTGGAGAGGGGGTGGGGCTGAGGGAGTTGGGAACACTGCCCTCACTGAGGGAGTGGGTGTGGCCATTTCTGCTGTGACTTAACAAAGGGCAGGGGAGACGGGGGGCAACGGCAGGGCCCTCAGTGCCCGTCAGGCCCAGTCGTGGGTCTCAAGCATTTAGGCCCAGGCCAAAGTGTGCCTTCTTTGTCTGCACAGCTGCCCAAACTCTCACCTTTCCACTCAGGCCGCCCTCTTACTTGAAGTGTGTGTGGAACAGGTCCGCGGAGTACACCTCGCTGCAAAGCTAACCATAGGTCTGGGCATCATAACTTCCTGCCAGGTGACCGAAGTTTGCAGGCAGATCGGTCGTGGGACACACGCCGGGAGCCTCCTGCCCAGGCCACAGGCCGCCCAAAGCCACTACCCCAGATCGGGGGAAGTTAAGCTGTACTGTCTGAGTCCCAGCCTCTAGAGGTAGTAGTGGACCAACACTTGTAGAAACCGGGTCCGCGCGGGTAACTCATTGGAAGGACACAAAAAAATCTTTGTGGACTATCTGCTGAAGCTTACGAGCGTTCACACCTAAGCCTCTTACAAGGTCAGCTGTTTAGCTAAACATGAGCTCATGATCTAAATTTACACAATAATGAAAAAATCAGCTACAAGGGGAGACAAGCAGCAAAACCAATCAATACCAGAATTAGATTCCCTAGGCCATCCATCAGATGTTGGAATAATCAGGTGCAAGGCAGAAAGTATACACAAAACTGGAACTGAAACAAGGAACAAGGATGTTTTCAAAGACTGGTAGGATCTCTAAAATATTTTTAAGGTACATGTCATTGATAAAGCTAAATACTCAAAGGTTGTGTCATACAACAGATTCATCATTGAGATGAGTGAAATTATGCACTTTTGAAAACTATGGCAGGTCAGATTTTCGGCCTAATTATGTAAGATGATTTCATTAAAAAATACACATTATTTCAAACACTTATTGGCTGTGAAATAAGTTAAGGGTATTTCAAATGGCTTGTCTGCAAAGAAAGGTGAGATGTAGGGAATCACAGAAAGTCGAGGGGAAAATAGGTCAATATATACATTGCTATATGGTGAACTAAGCCATAGGCCAGCCACAATGTAGAGGACCTGACCATTAGAAACTTACAAGTAAGCTGGAATCTTGAAAAGTTGAAATCTTTATAAGTAAAAACATTTATTAAAATGAATAACCAAGTGTTTTAATTGACATCAGAATATCAAAACAATAAACCTGAGAACACAGAAAAAATATAAACAAAGATATGAGGAGAACTTACTACAATAGAAAATGTATAAAATTCAGGTGATGTAGTAAGTCTTATAATATTCTTTGACAAGATTTAAAAGACACACTTTGATTAAGGAAAACCAAAACATAAGTGAAGAATATACAGAAAGAATCAGGACAATGTTATAGCAGAGAATATATGAAATGCCAGTAAATTTGAACATTTGTGTAAAGTGGACCATTTCCTAGCTCCTAAAGTTTACCGAAACTGACACAAGAGGAAATCATTTAAGGTCATCATGTCTGCCCTTGGCATTCTCGGAATGCCCTGGACTCAGAATGCAGCATCTGTAGTGCATGGTAAACTGCGGAGAGGGGGCAGGGCTGAGGGAGTTTGGAACACGGCCTTCACTGAGGGAGTGGGTGTGGCCAATACTGCTGTGACTGAACAAAGGGCAGGTGAACAGGGGTCCAGGGCGGGGCCCTCAGAGCCCGGCAGGCCCAGTGAGGTGTCACAAGCATTTAGGCCCTGGACAAAGGGCTCCTTCTTTGTCTGCACAGCTGCCCAAATTTTCACCTTTCAACTCAGGCCGCCCTCTTACTTGAAGTGCTTGTGGAACCTGTCCGCGCAGTACACCTCGCTGCACAGCTAACCATAGCTCTGGGCATCGTAGCTTCCTGCCAGGTGACCGAAGTGCGCAGGCAGATGCGTCCCTGGGACACCCGCGGAGAGGCTCCTGCCCAGGCCAGAGGCCGCCCAATGCCACAGTCCCAGATCGTGGGGCACAAAGCAGCCCTGTCTGACGCCGTGCCTCTCGATGGAGTATTGGACCAACACTTGTAGAAAACGGGGTCCTCGCGGGCAAGTCATTGGAGGGACACAAATAAATCATTGCGGACTTTCTGATGAAGCTTACGAGTGTTCACACCTAAGCCTCTTACAGAGTCAGATGTTTAGCTAAACATGAGCTCATGATCTAAATTTACACAATAATGAAGAAATCAGCTATAGGGAGAGACAATCAGCAAAAACTATCAATACCAGAATTAGATTCCCTAGGCCATCCATCAGATGTTGGAATAATCAGGTGCAAGGTAGAAAATATAAATAAAACTGGAACTGAAACAAGGAACAAGGATGTTTTCAAAGACTGGTAGGATCTCTAAAACATTTTTAAAGTACATGTCAATGATAAAGCTAATATTCAAAGGTTGTGTAATACAACAGATTCATCATTGAGAAGAGTGAAATTATGCTGTTTTGAAAACTATGGCAGGTCAGATTTTCTGCCTAAATATATAAGAAGATTTCTCTAAAAAATACACATTATTTCAAAGACTTATTACCTGTGAAATAAGTTAAGGGTATTTCAATTGGCTTGTCTGCAAAGAAAGGTGAGATGTAGGAAATCACAGAAAGTCGAGGGGAAAATAGGTCAATATATACTTTGCTATATGGTGAACTAAGCCATAGGCCAGCAACAAGGTAGAGGACCTGACCCTTAGAAACTTACAAGTAAGCTGGAATCTTGAAAAGTTTAAATATTTATAAGTAACAACATTTATTAAAATGAATAACCAAGTCTTTTAATTGCCATCAAAATATCAAAACAATAAACCTGAGAACACAGAAAAAATATAAATTAGGATATGAGGAGAACTTAATACAATAGAAAATGTATAAAATTCAGGTGAGGTAGTAAGTCCAAAGAATATTCTTTGACAAGATTTAAAAGACACATTTTGATTAAGGAAAACCAAAACATAAGTAAAGAATATACAGAAAGAATCAGGACAATGTTATAGCAGAGAATATATGAAATGCCAGTAAATTTGAACATTTGTGTAAAGTGGACCATTTCCTAGCTCCTAAAGTTTACCAAATTTGACACAAGAGGAAATCATTTAAGGTCATCATGTCTGCCTTTGGCATTTTCGGAACGCCCTGGCCTCAGAATGCAGCATCTGTAGTCCATGGTAACCTGCGGAGAGGGGGCGGGGCTGAGGGAGGTGGGAACACTGCCCTCACTGAGGGAGTGGGTGTGGCCAATTCTGCTGTGACTGAACAAAGGGCAGGGGAAAAGGGGGCCCAGGACAGGGCCCTCAGCGCCCGGCAGGACCAGTGGGGTGTCACAAGCATTAAGGCCCAGGACAAAGGGCTCCTTCTTTGTCTGCACAGTGGCCCAAACATTCACCTTTCCACTCAGGCCGCCCTCTTACTTGAAGTGCATATGGAACCTGTCCGCGCAGTACACCTCGCTGCACAGCTAACCATATGTCTGGGCATCGTATATTCCTGCCAGGTGACCGAATTTCGCAGGCAGATGGGTCCCTGGGACACACGCGGAGAGGCTCCTGCCCAGGCCATTGGCCGCCCACTGCCACTGCCCCAGATCGTGGGGCACAAAGCAGCCCTGTCGGAGGCCGTGCCTCTCGAGGGAGTATTGGACCAACACTTGTAGAAAACGGGGTCCTCGCAGCAACTCATTGGAGGGACACAAATAAATCTTTGCGGACTTTCTGATGAAGCTTGCGAGTGTTCACACCTAAGACTCTTACAAAGTCAGATGTTTAGCTAAACATGAGCTCATGATCTAAATTTACACAATAATGAAGAAATCAGCTACAGGGGGAGACAATAAGCAGAAACTATCAATACCAGAATTAGATTCCCTAGGCCATCGATCAGACGTTGGATTAATCATGTGCAAGGCAGAAAATATACATAAAACTGGAACTGAAACAAGAAACAAGGATGTTTTCAAAGACTGGTAGGATCTCTAAAACATTTTTAAAGTACATGTCATTGATAAAGCTAAATACTCAAAGGTTGTGTCATACAACAGATTCATCATTGAGAAGAGTGAAATTATGCTGTTTTGAAAACGATGGCAGGTCAGATTTTCTGCCTAAATATATAAGAAGATTTCTCTAAAAAATACAAATTATTTCAAAGACTTATTGGCTGTGAAATAAGTTAAAGGTATTTCAAATGGCTTGTCAGCAAAGAAAGTTGAGATGTAGGGAATCACAGAAAGTCGAGGGGAAAATAGGTCAATATGTACTTTGCCATATTGTGAACTACGCCTTAGGCCAGCAACAATGTAGAGGACCTGACCCTTAGAAACTTACAAGTAAGCTGGAATCTTGAAAAGATGAAATCTTTATAAGTAAAAAGATTTATTAAAATGAATAACCTAGTGTTTTAATTGACATCAGAATATCAAAACAATAAACCTGAGAACACAGAAAATATTTAAATAAAGGTATGAGGAGAAATTAATACAATACAAAATGTATAAAATTCAGGTGATGTAGTAAGTCTAAAAATATTCTTTGACAAGATTTTAAAGACACACTTTGATTAAGGAAAACCAAAACATAAGTAAAGAATATACAGAAAGAATCAGGACAATGTTATAGCAGAGAATATATGAAATGCCAGTAAATTTGAACATTTCTGTAAAGTGGACCATTTTCTAGCTCCTAAAGTTTACCATGACTGACACAAGAGGAAATCATGTAAGGTCATCATGTCTGCCCTTGGCATTCTCGGAATGCCCTGGACTCGGAATGCAGCACCTGTAGTCCATGGTAACCTGCGGAGTGGGGGCGGGGCTGAGGGAGGTTGAAACACGGCCCTCACTGAGGGAGTGGGTGGTGCCATCTCTGCTGTGACTGAACAAAGGGCAGGGGAGCAGGGGGCCCTGGGCAGGGCCCTCTGAGCCCTGCAGGCCCAGTGGGGTGTCACAAGCATTTAGGCCCAGTACAAAGGGCGCTTTCTTTGTCTGCACAGCTGCCCAAACTCTCAACTATCCACTCAGGCCGCCCTCTTACTTGAAGTGTTTGTGGAACCTGTACGCGCATTACACCTCGCTGAACAGCTAACCATAAGTCTGGGCATCATAGCTTCCTGCCATGTGACCGAAGTTCGCAGGCAGTTGGGTCCCTGGGACACACGCAGAGAGGTTCCAGCCCTGGCCACAGGCCGCCCACAGCCACTGCCCCAGATCGTGGGGAGCAAAAAAGCCCTGTGTGAGGCCGTGCCTCTAGAGGGAGTAGTGGACCAACACTTGTAGAAAACCGGGTCCTCGCGAGCCACTCATTGGAGGGACACAAATAAATCTTTGTCGACTTTCTGATGAAGCTTACGAGCGTTCACACCTAAGCCTCTTACAAGGTCAGCTGTTTAGCTAAACATGAGCTCATGATCTAAATTTACACAATAATGAAGAAATCAGCTACAAGGGGGAGACAATCAGGAAAAACAAGCAATACCAGAATTAGATTCCCTAGGCCATCCATCAGATGTTGGAATAATCAGGTGCAAGGCAGAAAATATACATACAACTGGAACTGAAACAAGGAACAAGGATGTTTTCAAAGACTGGTAGGATCTCTTAAATATTTTTAAACTACATGTCATTGTTAAAGATAAATACTCAAAGGTTGTGTAATTCAACAGATTCATCATTGAGAAGATTGAAATTATGCTGTTTTGAAAAGTATGGCAGGTCAGATTTTCTGCCTAAATATATAAGAAGATTTCTCTAAAAGATACACATTATTTCAAAGACTTATTGGCTGTGAAATAAGGTAAGGGTATTTCAAATGGCTTTTCTCCAAAGGAAGGTGAGATGTAGGGAATCATAGAAAGCCGAGGGGAAAATAAGTCAATATATATTTTGCTATACGGTGAAGTAAGCCTTCGGCCAGCAACAATGTAGAGCACCTGACGCTTAGACACTTACAAGTAAGCTGGAATCTTCAATAGTTCACATCTTTATAAGTAAAAATATTTATGAAAATGAATAACCAACTGTTTTAATTGACATCAGAAGATCAAAACAATAAAGCCTGAGAACATAGAAAAAAGTTTAATAAAGATATGAGCAGAACTAAATACAACAGAAAACGTGTAAAATTCAGGTGATGTAGTAAGTCCAAAGAATATTCTTTGAAAAGAGTTAAAAGACACACTTTGATTAAGGAAAACAAAAACATAAGTCTAGAATATATAGAAAGATTAAGGACAAAATTATAACAAAAAATATCTGAAAAACCAATAAATTTGAACATTTCTGTAAAGTGGACCATTTCCTAGCTCCTAAAGTTTACCAAAACTGACACAAGAGGAAATCATTTAAGGTCATCCTGTCTGCCCTTGGCATTCTCGGAATGCCCTGGCCTCAGAATGCAGCATCTTAGTCCATGGTAACCTGCGGAGAGGGGGCGGGTCTGAGGGCGGTTGGAACACTGCCCTCACTGAGGGAGTGGGTGTGGCCATCTCTGCTGTGACTGAACAAAGGGCAGGGGAGCAGGGGGCCCAGGGCAGGGCCCTCAGAGCCCGGCAGGCCCAGTGGGGTGTCACAAGCATTTGGCCCAGGCCAAAGGTGTCTTCTTTTTCTGCACATCTGCCCAAACTCTCACTTTTCCACTCAGGCCGCCCTCTTACTTGAAGTGTGTGTGGAACCTGTTCGCACAGTACACCTCGCTGCACAGCTAACCATAGGTCTGTGCATCGTAGCTTCATGTCATGTGACCGAAGTTCGCAGGCAGATGGGTCCCAAGGAAAAACGAGGAGAGGATCTTGCCCGGTCACAGGCTCCCTACTGCCCCTGCCCCAAATCGGGGTCCGCATAGCAGCCCAGTCTGAGTCCCTGTCCCTAGAGGGAGTATTGGACCAACATTTGTAGAAAACGGAGTCCTCGCGGGCCACTCATTGGAGGGACACAAATAAATCTTTGCCGACGTTCTGATGAAGCTTACGAGCGTTCACACCTAAGCCTCTTACAAGGTCAGCTGTTTGGCTAAACATGAGCTCATGATCTAAATTTACACAATAATGAAGAAATCATCTACAAGGGGTAGACAATCAGCAAAATCAATCAATACCAGAATCAGATTCCCTAGGCCATACATCAGATGTTGTAACAATCAGGTGCAAGGCAGAAAATATACATAAAACTGGAACTAAAACAAGTAATAAGGATGTTTTCAAAGACTGGTAGTATCTCTAAAATATTTTTAAAGTACATGTCTTTGAAAAAGGTAAATATTCAAAGTTGTGTAGTACAACAGTTTCAACATTGAGAAGAGTGAAAGTATGCTGTTTTGAAAACTATGGCAAGTCAGATTTTCTGCCTAATTATATAAGAAGATTTGTCTAAAAAATACACAGTATTTCAAAGACTTATTGGCTGTGAAATAAGTTAAGGGTATTTCAAATGGCTTGTTTGCAAAGAAAGGTGAGATGTAGGGAATAACAGAGTGTCGAGGGGAAAATAGGTCAATATATACATTGCTATATGGTGAACTAATCCTTAGGCCAGCAACAATGTAGACGACCTGACGCTTAGAAACTTACAAGTAAGCTGGAATCTTCAAATTTCAAATCTTTATAAGTAAAAAGATTTATGAAAATGAATAACCAAGTGTTTTAATTGACATCAGAAGATCAAAACAATAAACCTTGAGAACATAGTAAAAGATAAATAAAGATATGAGCAGAACTTAATACCACAGAAAACGTATAAAATTCAGGTGAGGTAGTAAGTCCAAAGAATATTCTTTGAAAAGATATAAAAGACACACTATGATTAAGGAAAACAAAAACATAAGTAAAGAATATACAAAAGAATCAAGACAATGCTATAGCAGAGAATATATGAAATGCCAGTAAATTTGAACATTTCTGTAAAGTGGACCATTTCCTAGCTCCTAAAGTTTACCAAAACTGACACAAGAGGAAATCATTTAAGGTCATCATGTCTGCCCTTGGCATTCTCGGGACGCCCTGGCCTCAGAATGCAGCATCTGTAGTCCGTGGTAACCTGCGGAGAGGGGGAGGGGCTGAGGGTGGTTGTAACACTGCCCTCCCTGAGGGAGTGGGTGTGGCCATCTCTGCTGTGACTGAACAAAGGGCAGGGCAGCATGGGGAGCATGGCAGGGCCCTCAGAGTCAGGTATGCCCAGTGGAGTGTCACAAGCATTTAGGCCCAGGCCAAAGGGCGCTTTCGATATCTGCACAGCTGTCCAAACTCTCACCTTTCCCCTCAGGCCGCCCTCTTACTTGAAGTGTGTGTGGAACCTGTCCGCGCAGTACACCTTGCTGCACAGCTAACCATAGGTCTGGGCATCGTAGCTTCCTGCCAGGTGACCGAAGTTCACAGGCAGATGGGTCCCTGGGACACGCAGACAGGCTCCTGCCCGGGCCACCGGCCGCCCAGTGCCCCTGACCCAGATCGGGAACCGCAAACCAGCCCCCTCTGAGTCCCCTGCCTATAGAGGGAGTATTGGAACCACACTTGTAGAAAATGGGTTCCTCGCGGGCAACTCATTGGAGGGACACAAATAATCCTTTGCCGCCTTCTGCTGAAGCTTATGAGCGTTCACACCTAAGCCTCTTACAAGGTAAGCTGTTTAGCTCAACATGAGCTCATGATCTAAATTTACACAATAATTAAGAAAACAGCTACAAGAGGAGACAATCTGCAAAAACAATCAATACCAGAATTAGATTCCCTAGGTCATCCATCAGATGTTGGAATAATCAGGTGCAAGGCAGAAAATATACACAAAACAGGAACTGAAACAAGGAACAAGGATGTTTTCAAAGATTGGTAGGATCTCTAAAACATTTTTAAAGTACACGTCATTGATAAAGCTAAATACTCAAAGGTTGCATAATACAACAGATTCATCATTGAGAAGAGTGAAATTATGCTGTTTTGAAAACTATGGCAGGTCTGATTTTCTGCCTAAATATATAAGAAGATTTCTCTAAAAAATACACATTATTTCAAAGACTTATTAGCTGTGAAATATGTTAAGGGTATTTCAATTGGCTTGTCTGAAAAGAAAGTTGAGATGTAGGAAATCACAGAAAGTCGAGGGGAAAATAGGTCAATATATACTTTGCTATATGGTGAACTAAGCTTTAGGCCAGCAACAAGGTAGAGGACCTGACCGTTAGAAACTTACAAGTAAGCTGGAATCTAGAAAAGATGAAATCTTTATAAGTAACAACATTTATTAAAATGAATAACCAAGTCTTTTAATTGACATCAGAATATCAAAACAATAAACCTGAGAACACAGAAAAAATATAAATAAGGATATGAGGAGAACTTAATACAATAGAAAATGTATAAAATTCAGGTGAGGTAGTAAGTCCAAAGAATATTATTTGACAAGATTTAAAAGACACATTTTGATTAAGGAAAACCAAAACATAAGTAAAGAATATACAGAAAGAATCAGGACAATGTTATAGCAGAGAATATATGAAATGCCAGTAAATTTGAACATTTGTGTAAAGTGGACCATTTCCTAGCTCCTAAAGTTTACGAAAATTGACACAAGAGGAAATCATTTAAGGTCATCATGTCTGCCCTTGGCATTCTCGGAACGCCCTGGCCTCAGAATGCAGCATCTGTAGTCCATGGTAAACTGCGGAGAGGGGGCGTGGCTGAGGGAGGTTGGAACACTGCCCTCACTGAGGGAGTGGGTGTGGCCATCTCTGCTGTGACTGAACAAATGGCATGGAAGCAGGGGGCACAGGGTCCAGCCCTCAGAGCCCGGCAGACCCAGTGGTGAGTCACAAGCATTTAGGCCCAGGCCAAAGTGCGCCTTCTTTGTCTGCACAGCTGACCAAACTCTCACCATTCCACTCAGGCCGCCCTCTTATTTGAAGTGTGTTTGGAAGCTGTCCGCGCAGTACTCCTCGCTGCACAGCTCACCATAGGTCAGGGCATCGTAGCTTCCTGCCAGGTGACCGAAGTTCGCAGGCAAATGGGTCCCTGGCACACATGAGGAGAGGCTCTTGCCCGGGCCACAGGCCGCCCACTGGCCCTGCCCCAGATCGAAGGCTGAAAAGCAGCCATGTCTGAGTCCAGTGCCTCTCGAAGGAGTATTGGAACAACACTTGTAGAAAACGGGGTCCTTGCGGGCACATCATTGGAGGGACACAAATAAATCTTTGCCGACTTTCTGCTGAAGCTTACCAGCGTTCACACCTAAGCCTCTTACAAGGTCAGCTGTTTAGCTAAACATGAGCTCATGATCTAAATTTACACAATATTGAAGAAATCAGCTACAAAGGGAGACAATCAGCAGAAACAATCTATACCAGAATGAGATTCCCTAGGCCATCCATCTGATGTTGGAATAATCAGGTGCAAGGCAGAAAATATACATAAAACTGGAACTGAAACAAGGAACAAGGAGGTTTTCAAAGGCTGGTAGGATTTCTAAAACATTTTTAAAGTACATGTCGTTGATAAACCTAAATACTCAAAGGTTGTTTAATACCACAGATTAAGCATTGAGAAGAGTGAAATTATGCTGTTTTGAAAACTATGGCAGGTGAGATTTTCTGCCTAATTATATAAGAAGATTTCTCTAAAAAATAGACATTATTTCAAAGACTTATTGGCTGTGAAATAAGTTAAGTGTATTTCAAATTGCTTGTCTGCAAAGAAAGGTCAGATATAGGGAATCACAGAAAGTCGAGGGGAAAATGTCAATATATACATTGCTATATGGTGAACGAAGCCTTAGGCCGGCAACAGTGTAGAGTAATGGACCCTTAGAAACGTACAAGTAAGCTGGAATCTTTAAAAGTTCCAATCTTTATAAGTAAAAAGATTTATTAAAATGAATAACCAAGTGTTTTACTTGACATCAGAAAATCAAAACAATAAACCATGAGAACATAGAAAAAAGATAAATAAAGATATGAGCAGAACTTAATACAACAGAAAACGTATAAAATTCAGGTGATTTAATAAGTCCAAAGAATATTCTTTGAAAAGATTTAAAAGACACACTTTGATTAAGGAAAACAAAAACATAACTAAAGAATATACAGAAAGAATCAGGACAATGTTATAGCAGAGAATATATGAAATGCCAGTAAATTTGAACATTTCTGTAAAGCGGACCATTTCCTAGCTCCTAAAGTTTACCAAAACTGACAGAAGAGGAAATCATTTAAAGTCATCATGTCTGCCCTTGGCATTCTCGGAACGCCCTGGCATCAGAATGCAGCATCTGTAGTGCATGGTAACCTGCGGAGAGGGGGCGTGGCTGAGGGAGGTTGGAAGACTGCCCTCACTGAGGGAGTGGGTGTGGCCATCTCTGCTGTGACTGAACAAAGGGCAGGGGAGCAGGGGGCCCAGGGCAGGGACCTCAGAGCCCGGCAGACCCAGTGGGGTGTCACAAGCATTTAGGCACAGGCCAAAGGGCGCCTTCTTTGTCTGCACAGCTGCCCAAACTCTCACCTTTCCACTCAGGCCGCCCTCTTATTTGAAGTGTGTTTGGAAGCTGTCCGCGCAGTATACCTCGCTGCACAGCTAACCATAGGCCAGGGCATCGTAGCTTCCAGCCAGGTGACCGAAGTTCGCAGGCAAATGGGTCCCTGGGACACATGCGGAGAGGCTCTTGCCGGGCCTCAGGCCGCCCACTGGCCCTGCCCCAGATCGAAGGCTGAAAATCAGCCATGTCTGAGTCCACTGCCTCTCGAAGGAGTATTGGACCAACACTTGTAGAAAACGGGGTCCTTGCGGGCAACTCATTGGAGGGACACAAATAAATCTTTGCCGACTTTCTGCTGAAGCTTACCAGCGTTCACACCTAAGCCTCTTACAAGGTCAGCTGTTTAGCTAAACAAGAGGTCATGATCTAAATTTACACAATATTGAAGAAATCAGCTACAAAGGGAGACCATCAGCAAAAACAATCAATACCAGAATGAGATTCCCTAGGCCATCCATCTGATGTTGAAATAATCAGGTGCAAGTCAGAAAATATACATAAAACTGGAACTGAAACAAGGAACAAGGAGGTTTTCAAAGGCTGGTAGGATCTCTCAAACATTTTTAAAGTACATGTCGTTGATAAACCTAAATACTCAAAGGTTGTTTAATACCACAGATTAAGCATTGAGAAGAGTGAAATTATGCTGTTTTGAAAACTATGGCAGGTGAGATTTTCTGCCTAATTATATAAGAAGATTTCTCTAAAAAATAGACATTATTTCAAAGACTTATTGGCTGTGAAATAAGTTAAGTGTATTTCAAATGGCTTGTCTGATAAGAAAGGTGAGATGTAGGGAATCACAGAAAGTCGAGGGGAAAATGTCAATATATACATTGCTATATGGTGAACTAAGCCTTAGGCCAGCCACAATGTAGAGGACCTGACCCTTAGAAACTTAAAAGTGAGCTGGAATCTTTAAAAGTTCAAATCTTTATAAGTAAAAAGATTGATGAAAATGAATAACCAAGTGTTTTAATTGACATCAGAAGATCAAAACAATAAACCCTGAGAGCATAGAAAAAAGATAAATAAAGATATGAGCAGAACTTAATACCACAGAAAACGTATAAAATTCAGGTGATTTAGTAAGTCCAAAGAATATTCTTTGAAAAGATTAAAAGAAACACTTTGATTAACGAAAACAAAAACATAAGTAAAGAATATATAGAAAGAATCAGGACAAAGTTATAGCAGAGAATATATGAAATGCCAGTAAATTTGAACATTTGTGTAAAGTTGACCATTTCCTAGCTCCTACAGTTTACCAAAACTGACACAAGAGGTAATCATTTAAGGTCATCATGTCTGCCCCTGGCATTCTCGGAACGCCCCGGCCTCAGAATGCAGAATCTGTAGTCCATGGTAACCTGCGGAGAGTGGGCGGGGCTGAGGGAGGCTGGAACACAGCCCTCACTGAGGGAGTGTGTGTGGCCATCTCTGCTGTGACTGAACAAAGGGCAGGGGAGCAGGGGGCCCAGGGCAGAGCCCTCAGAGTCGGGCAGGCCCAGTGGTGTGTCACAAGCCTTTAGGCTCAGGCCATAGGGCACCTTCTTTGTCTGCACAGCTACACAAACTCTCACTTTTCCACTCAGGCCACCCACTTAGTTGAAGTGTGTGTGGAACCTGTCCGCGCAGTATACCTCGCTGCACAGCTAACCATAGGTCTGGGCATCGTAGCTTCCTGCCAGGTGACCGAAGTTCGCAGGAGAGATGATTCCCAGGTTCACACGCAGAGAGGCTCCTGCCCGGGCCACAGGCCGCCCACTGCCCCTGCCCAAGATCGGGGGACGAAAGCAGCCCTGTCTAAGTCCCCTAGTCCTAGAAGGAGTATTGGACCAACACTTCTAGAAAACGGGGTCCTTGTGGGCAACTCATTGGAGGGACACAAATAAATCTTTGCCGACTTTTTGCTGAAACTTACGAGCGTTCACACCTAAGCCTCTTACAAGGTCAGCTGTTTAGCTAAACATGAGCTCATGATCTAAATTTACACAATAATGAAGAAATCAGCTACAAAGGGAGACAATCAGCAAAAACAATCAATACCAGAATTAGATTCCCTAGGCCATCATTGAGATGTTGGAATAATCAGGTGCTAGGCAGAAAATATACATAAACCTGGAAATGAAACAAGGAACAAGCATGTTTTCAAAGACTGGTAGGATCTCTAAAACATTTTTAAAGTACATGTCATTGATAAAGCTAAATACTCAAAGGTTGTTTAATACAACAAATTAAGCAGTGAGAAGAGTGAAATTATGCTCTTTAGAAAACTATGGAAGGTGAGATTTTCTGCCTAATTATATAAGAAGATTTCTCTAAAAAATACACATTATTTCAAAGACTTATTGGCTGTGAAATAAGTTAAGGGTATTTCAAATGGCTTGTCTGCAAAGAAATGTGAGATGTAGGGAATCACAGAAAGTCGAGGGGAAAATAGGTCAATATATACATTGCTATATGGTGAACTAAGCCATAGGCCAGCCACAATGTAGAGGACCTGACTCTTAGAAACTTACATTAAGCTGGAATCTTGAAAAGTTGAAATCTTTATAAGTAAAAACTTTTATTAAAATGAATAACCAAGTGTAATAATTGACATCAGAATATCAAAACAATAAACCTGAGAACACACAAAAAATATAAATAAAGATATGAGGAGATCTTAATACAATAGAAAATGTATAAAATTCAGGTGATGTAGTAAGTCTAAGAATATTCTTTGACAAGATTTAAAAGACACACTTTGATTAAGGAAAACCAAAACATAAGTAAAGAATATACAGAAAGAAACAGGACAATGTTATAGTAGAGAATATATGAAATGCCAGTAAATTTGGACATTTGTGTAAAGTGGACCATTTCCTAGCTCCTAAAGTTTACCAAAACTGACACAAGAGGAAATCAGGTAAGGTCATCATGTCTGCCCTTGGCATTCTCGGAATGCCCTGGATTCAGAATGCTGCATCTGTAGTCCATGGAAACCTGCGGAGAGGGGTCGGGGCTGAGGGAGGTAGGAAAACTGCCCTCACTGAGGGAGTGGGTGTGGCCATCTCTGCTGTGACTGAACAAAGGGCAGGGGAGCAGGGGGCCAAGTGCAGGGCCCTCAGAGCCCGGCAGGCCCAGTGGGGTGTCACAAGCATTTAGGCCAAGGCCAAAGTGCGCCTTCTTTGTCTGCACAGCTGCCCAAACTCTCACCTTTCCACTCAGGCCGCCTTCTTACTTGAAGTGTGCGTGGAACCAGTCCGCGCAGTACACCTCGCTGCACAACTAACCATAGGTCTGGGCATCGTAGCTTCCTGCCAGTTGACCGAAGTTCGCAGGCAGATGGGTCACTGGGACACACGCACAGAGGCTCCTTCCCGGGCCACAGCCCGCCCACTGCCACTGCCCCAGATCATGGGGCGCAAAGCAGCCCTTTCTGAGGCCGTGCCTCTAGAGGGAGTAGTAGACCAGCACTTATAGAGAAAGGGGCCCTCGCGGGCAAATCATTGGAGGGACACAAATAAATCTTTGCGGATTTTCTGATGAAGCTTACGATTGTTCACACCTAAGCCTCTTACAAAGTCATATGTTTAGCAAAACATGAGCTCATGATCTAAATTTACACAATAATGAAGAAATCAGCTAGAGGGGGAGACAATCAGCAAAAACAATCAATACCAGAATTAGATTCCCTAGGCTATCGATCAGACGTTGGAATAATCAGGTGCAAGGCAGAAAATATACATAAAACTGGAACTGAAACAAGGAACAAGGATGTTTTCAAAGACTGGTAGGATATCTAAACATTATTAAAGTGCATGTCATTGATAAAGCTAAATACTCAAAGGTTATGTAATACAACAGATTCATCATTGAGAAGAGTGAAATTATGCTGTTTTGAAAACTATGGCAGGTCAGATTTTCTGCCTAAATATATAAGAAGATTTCTCTAAAAAATACACATTATTTCAAAGACTTATTAGCTGTGAAATAAGTTAAGGGTATTTCAAATGGTTGTCTGCAAAGAAAGGTGAGATGTAGGAAATCACAGAAAGTCGAGGGGAAAATAGGTCAATATATACTTTGCCATATTGTGAACTAAGCCTTAGGCCAGCCACAATATAGAGGACGTGACCCTTAGAAACTTACAAGTAAGCTGGAATCTTTAAAAGTTCAAATCTTTATAAGTGAAAAGATTTATTAAAATGAATAACCAAGTGTTTTAATTGACATCAGAAGATCAAAACAATAAACCCTGAGAACATAGAAAAAAGATAAATAAAGATATGAGCAGAATTTAATACCACAGAAAATGTATAAAATTCAGGTGAGGTAGTAAGTCCAAAGAATATGCTTTGACAAGATTTAAAAGACACACTTTGATTATGGAAAACCAAAATAAAGTAAAGAATATACAGAAAGAATCAGGACAATGTTATAGCAGAGAATATATGAAATGCCAGTAAATTTGAACATTAGTGTAAAGTGGACCATTTCCTAGCTCCTAAAGTTTACCAAAATTGACACAGAGGAAATCATTTAAGGTCATCATGTCTGCCCTTGGCATTTTCGGAACGCCCTGGCCTCACAATGCAGCATCTGTTGTCCATGGAAACCTGCGGAGAGGGGGCGGGGCAGAGGGAGGTGGGAACACTGCCCTCACTGAGGGAGTGAGTGTGGCCATCTCTGCTGTGATTTAGCAAAGGGCAGGGGAGAACGGGGCCAACGGCAGGGCCCTCAGAGCCCGGCAGGCCCAGTCGTGTGTCACAAGCATTTAGGCCCAGGCCAAAGTGCGCCTTCTTTGTCTGCACAGCTGCCCAAACTCTCACCTTTCCACTCAGGCTGCCCTCTTACTTGAAGTGTCTGTTGAACCGGTCCGCGCAGTACACCTCGCTGAAAAGCTAACCATAGGTCTGGGCATCATAGCTTCCTGCCAGTTGACCGAAGTTTGCAGGCAGATCGGTCGTGGGACACACGTGGGGAGACTCCTGCCAAGGCCACAGGCCGCCCAAAGCCACTACCCCAGATAGGGGGAAGCAAAGCAGTCCTGTCTGAGTCCCAGCCTCTAGAGGGAGTAGTGGAGTAACACTTGTAGAAACCGGGTCGGCGTGGGTAACTCATTGGAGGGACACAAAAAAATCTTTGTGGACTTTCTGCTGAAGCTTACGAGCGTTCCCACCTAAGCCTATTACAAGGTCAGCTGTTTAGCTAAACATGAGCTCATGATCTAAATTTACACAATAATGAAGAAATCAGCTACAAGGGGAGACATGCAGCAAAACGAATCAATACCAGAATTAGATTCCCTAGGCCATCCATCAGATGTTGGAATAATCAGGTGCAAGGCAGAAAGTATACAAAAAACTGGAACTGAAACAAGGAACAAGGATGTTTTCAAAGACTGGTAGGATCTCTAAAATATTTTTAAGGTACATGTCATTGATAAAGCTAAATACTCAAAGGTTGTGTCATACAACAGATTCATCATTGAGATGAGTGAAATTATGCTGTTTTGAAAATTATGGCAGGTCATATTTTCTGCCTAATTATGTAAGATGATTTCTTTAAAAAATACACATTATTTCAAAGACTTATTGGCTGTGAAATAAGTAAAGGGTATTTCAAATGGCTTGTCTGCAAAGAAAGGTGAGATGTAGGGAATCACAGAAAGTCGAGGGGGAAATAGGTCAATATATACATTGCTATATGGTGAACTAAGCCATAGGCCAGCCACAATGTAGAGGACCTGACCCTTAGAAACTTACAAGTAAGCTGGAATCTTGAAAAGTTGATATCTTTATAAGTAAAAACATTTATTAAAATGAATAACCAAGTGTTTTAATTGACATCAGAATATCAAAACAATAAACCTGAGAACACAGAAAAAATATAAATAAAGATATGAGGAGAACTAAATACAATAGAAAATGTATAAAATTCAGGTGATGTAGTAAGTCTTATAATATTCTTTGACAAGATTTAAAAGACACACTTTGATTAAGGAAAACCAAAACATAAGTAAAGAATATACAGAAAGAATCAGGACAATGTTATAGCAGAGAATATATGAAATGCCAGTAAATTTGAACATTTGTGTAAAGTGGACCATTTCCTAGCTCCTAAAGTTGACCAAAACTAACACAGAAGGAAATCATTTAAGGTCATCATGTCTGCCCTTGGCATTCTCGGAATGCCCTGGACTCAGAATGCAGCATCTGTAGTCCATGGTAACCTGCGGAGAGGTGGAGGGGCAGAGGGAGGTTGGAACACTGCCCTCACAGAGGGAGTGGGTGTGGCCAATTCTGCTGTGAGTGAAGAAAGGGCAGGGGAAAAGCGGGCCCAGGGCAGGGCCCTCAGAGCCTGGTAGTCCCAGTGGGGTGTCACAAGCATTTAGGCCCAGGACAAAGGGCTCCTTCTTTGTCTGCACAGCTGCCAAAACTTTCACCTTTCCACTCAGTCCGCCCTCTTACTTGAAGTGCATGTGGAACCTGTCCGCGCATTACACCTCGCTGCACAGCTAACCATAGGTCTGGGCATCATAGCTTCCTGCCAGGTGACCGAAGTTCGCAGGCAGATGGGTCACTGGGTCACACGCGGAGAGGCTCCTGCCCAGGCCAGTGACCGCCCACTGCCACTGCCACAGATCGTGGGGCACAAAGCAGCCCTGTCTGAGGCCGTGCCTCTAGAGGGAGTATTGGACCAACACTTGTAGAAAACGGAGTCCTCACGGGCAACTCATTGGAGGGACACAAATAAATCTTTGCGGAGTTTCTGATGAAGCTTACGAGTGTTCACACCTAAGCCTCTTACAAGGTCAGCTGTTTAGCTAAACATGAGCTCGTGATCTAAATTTACACAATAATGAAGAAATGAGCTACAGGGGGAGACAATCAGCAAAAACAATCAAAACCAGAATTAGATTCCCTAGGCCATCGATCAGACGTTGGAATAATCAGGTGCAAGGCAGAAAATATACATAAAACAGGAACTGAAACAAGGAACAAGGATGTTTTCAAAGATTGGTAGGATCTCTAAAACATTTTTAAAGTACATGTCATTGATAAAGCTAAATACTCAAAGGTTGTGTAATACAACAGATTCATCATTGAGAAGAGTGAAATTATGCTGTTTTGAAAACTATGGCAGGTCTGATTTTCTTCCTAAATATATAAGAAGATTTCTCTAAAAAATACACATTATTTCAAAGACTTATTAGCTGTGAAATAAGTTAAGGGTATTTCAATTGGCTTGCCTGCAAAGAAAGGTGAGATGTAGGAAATCACAGAAAGTCGAGGGGAAAATAGGTCAATATATACTTTGCTATATGGTGAACTAAGCTTTAGGCCAGCAACAAGGTAGAGGACCTGACCGTTAGAAACTTACAAGTAAGCTGGAATCTAGAAAAGTTGAAATCTTTATAAGTAACAACATTTATTAAAATGAATAACCAAGTCTTTTAATTGACATCAGAATATCAAAACAATAAACCTGAGAACACAGAAAAAATATAAATAAGGATATGAGGAGAACTTAATACAATAGAAAATGTATAAAATTCAGGTGAGGTAGTAACTCCAAAGAATATTCTTTGACAAGATTTAAAAGACACACTTTGATTAAGGAAAACCAAAACATAAGTAAAGAATATACAGAAAGAATCAGGACAATGTTATAGCAGAGAATATATGAAATGCCAGTAAATTTGAACATTTGTGTAAAGTGGACCATTTCCTAGCTCCTAAAGTTTACGAAAATTGACACAAGAGGAAATCATTTAAGGTCATCATGTCTGCCCTTGGCATTTTCGGAACGCCCTGGCCTCAGAATGCAGCATCTGTAGTCCATGGTAACCTGCAGAGAGGGGGCGGGGCAGAGGGAGGTGGGAAAACTGCCCTCACTGAGGGAGTGGGTGTGGCCATCTCTGCTGTGACTTAACAAAGTGCAGGGGAGCAGGGGGCCCAGGGCAGGGCCCTCAGAGCCCGGCAGGCCCAGTCGTGTGTCACAAGCATTTAGGCCCAGGCCAAAGTGCGCCATCTTTGTCTGCACAGCTGCCCAAACTCTCACCTTTCCACTCAGGCCGCCCTCTTACTTGAAGTGTGTGTGGAACAGGTCCGCGCAGTACACCTCGCTGCAAAGCTAACCATAGGTCTGGGCATCATAACTTCCTGCCAGGTGACCGAAGTTTGCAGGCAGATCGGTCGTGGGACACACGCGGGGAGCCTCCTGCCCAGGCCACAGGCCGCCCAAAGCCACTACCTCAGATCGTGGGAAGTTCAGCTGTACTGTCTGAGTCCCAGCCTCTAGAGGTAGTAGTGGACCAACACTTGTAGAAACCGGGTCCGCGCGGGTAACTCATTGGAGGGACACAAAAAAATCTTTGTGGACTATCTGCTGAAGCTTACGAGCGTTCACACCTAAGCCTCTTACAAGGTCAGCTGTTTAGCTAAACATGAGCTCATGATCTAAATTTACACAATAATGAAAAAATCAGCTACAAGGGGAGACAAGCAGCAAAACCAATCAATACCAAAATTAGATTCCCTAGGCCATCCATCAGATGTTGGAATAATCAGGTGCAAGGCAGAAAGTATACACAAAACTGGAACTGAAACAAGGAACAAGGATGTTTTCAAAGACTGGTAGGATCTCTAAAATATTTTTAAGGTACATGTCATTGATAAAGCTAAATACTCAAAGGTTGTGTCATACAACAGATTCATCATTGAGATGAGTGAAATTATGCTGTTTTGAAAACTATGGCAGGTCAGATTTTCTGCCTAATTATGTAAGATGATTTCTTTAAAAAATACACATTATTTCAAAGACTTATTTGCTGTGAAATAAGTTAAGGGTATTTCAAATGGCTTGTCTGCAAAGAAAGGTGAGATGTAGGGAATCACAGAAAGTCGAGGGGAAAATAGGTCAATATATACATTGCTATATGGTGAACTAAGCCATAGGCCAGCCACAATGTAGAGGACCTGACCATTAGAAACTTACAAGTAAGCTGGAATCTTGAAAAGTTGAAATCTTTATAAGTAAAAACATTTATTAAAATGAATAACCAAGAGTTTTAATTGACATCAGAATATCAAAACAATAAACCTGAGAACACAGAAAAAATATAAACAAAGATATGAGGAGAACTTACTACAATAGAAAATGTATAAAATTCAGGTGATGTAGTAAGTCTTATAATATTCTTTGACAAGATTTAAAAGACACACTTTGATTAAGGAAAACCAAAACATAAGTGAAGAATATACAGAAAGAATCAGGACAATGTTATAGCAGAGAATATATGAAATGCCAGTAAATTTGAACATTTTTGTAAAGTGGACCATTTCCTAGCTCCTAAAGTTTACCGAAACTGACACAAGAGGAAATCATTTAAGGTCATCATGTCTGCCCTTGGCATTCTCGGAATGCCCTGGACTCAGAATGCAGCATCTGTAGTCCATGGTAAACTGCGGAGAGGGGGCAGGTCTGAGGGAGTTTGGAACACGGCCTTCACTGAGGGAGTGGGTGTGGACAATTCTGCTGTGACTGAACAAATGGCAGGTGAACAGGGGTCCAGGGCTGCGCCCTCAGAACCCGGCAGGACCAATGAGGTGTCACAAGCATTTAGGCCCTGGACAAAGGGCTCCTTCTTTGTCTGCACAGCTGCCCAAATTTTCACCTTTCCACTCAGGCCGCCCTCTTACTTGAAGTGCTTGTGGAACCTGTCCGCGCAGTACACCTCGCTGCACAGCTAACCATAGCTCTGGGCATCGTAGTTTCCTGCTAGGTGACCGAAGTGTGCAGGCAGATGCGTCCCTGGGACACACGCGGAGAGGCTCCTGCCCAGGCCAGAGGCCGCCCAATGCCACAGTCCCAGATCGTGGGGCACAAAGCAGCCCTGTCTGAGGCCGTGCCTCTCGAGGGAGTATTGGACCAACACTTGTAGAAAACGGGGTCCTCGCGGGCAAGTCATTGGAGGGACACAAATAAATCATTGCGGACTTTCTGAGGAAGCTTACGAGTGTTCACACCTAAGCCTCTTACAGAGTCAGATGTTTAGCTAAACATGAGCTCATGATCTAAATTTACACAATAATGAAGAAATCAGCTACAGGGAGAGACAATCAGCAAAAACTATCAATACCAGAATTAGATTCCCTAGGCCATCGATCAGACGTTGGAATAATCAGGTGCAAGGCAGAAAATATATATAAAACTGGAACTGAAACAAGGAACAAGGATGTTTTCAAAGACTGGTAGGATCTCTAAATCATTTTTAAAGTACATGTCATTGATAAAGCTAAATACTCAAAGGTTGTGTAATACAACAGATGCATCATTGAGAAGAGTGAAATTATGCTGTTTTGAAAATTATGGCAGGTCAGATTTTCTGCCTAAATATATAAGAAGATTTCTCTAAAAATAAACATTATTTCAAAGACTTATTGGCTGTGAAAAAAGTTAAGGGTATTTCAAATGGCTTGTCTGCAAAGAAAGGTGAGATGTAGGGAATCACAGAAAGTCGAGGGGAAAATAGGTCAATATATAAATTGCTATATGGTGAACTAAGCCCTAGGCCAGCCACAATGTAGAGGACCTGACCCTTAGAAACTTACAAGTAAGCTGGAATCTTGAAAAGTTGAAATTTTTATAAGTAAAAACATTTATTAAAATGAATAACCAAGTGTTTTAATTGACATGAGAATATCAAAACTATAAACCTGAGAACACAGAAAAAATATAAATAAAGATATGAGGAGAACTTAATACAATAGAAAACGTATAAAATTCAGGTGATTTAGTAAGTCCAAAGAATATTCTTTGACAAGATTTAAAAAAAACACTTTGATTAAGGAAAACCAAAACATAAGTAAAGAATATACAGAAAGAATCAGGACAATGTTATAGCAGAGAATATATGAAATGCCAGTAAATTTGAACATTTGTGTAAAGTGGACCATTTCCTAGCTCCTAAAGTTGACCAAAACTAACACAAGAGGAAATCATTTAAGGTCATCATGTCTGCCCTTGGCATTCTCGGAATGCCCTGGACTCAGAATGCAGCATCTGTAGTCCATGGTAAACTGCGGAGAGGGGGAGGGGCTGAGGGAGGTTGGAACACTGCCCTCACAGAGGGAATGGGTGTGGCCAATTCTGCTGTGACTGAACAAAGGGCAGGGGAAAAGCGGGCCCAGGGCAGGGCCCTCAGAGCCCGGCAGGCCCAGTGCAGTGTCACAAGCATTAAGGCCCAGGACAAAGGGCTCATTCTTTGTCTGCACAGCTGCCCAAACTTTCACCTTTTCCCTCAGGACGCCCTCTTACTTGAAGTGCATGTGGAACCTGTCCACGCAGTACACCTCGCTGCACAGCTAACCATAGGTCTGGGCATCATAGCTTCCTGCCAGGTGACCAAAGTTCGCAGGCAGATGGGTCACTGGGACACACGCGGAGAGGCTCCTGCCCAGGCCAGTGACCGCCCACTGCCAATGCCCCAGATCGTGGGGCGCAAAGCAGCCCTGTCGGAGGCCGTGCCTCTAGAGGGAGTAGTGGACAAACACTTGTAGAGAAAGGGGCCCTCGCGGGCAAATCATTGGAGGGACACAAATAAATCTTTGCGGACTTTCTGATGAAGCTTACGAGTGTTCACACCTAAGCCTCTTACAAAGTCAGATGTTTAGCAAAACATGAGCTCATGATCTAAATTTACACAATAATGAAAAAAGCAGCTACAGGGGGAGACAATCAGCAAAAACAATCAATACCAGAATTAGATTCCCTAGGCCATCGATCAGACGTTGGAATAATCAGGTGCAAGGCAGAAAATATACATAAAACTGGAACTGAAACAAGGAACAAGGATGTTTTCAAAGACTGGTAGGATATCTAAAACATTGTTAAAGTGCATGTCATTGATAAAGCTAAATACTCAAAAGTTGTGTAATACAACAGATTCATCATTGAGAAGAGTGAAATTATGCTGTTTTGAAAACTATGGCTGGTCAGATTTTCTGCCTAAATATATAAGAAGATTTCTCTAAAAAATACATATTATTTCAAAAACTTATTAGCTGTGAAATAAGTTAAGGGTATTTCAAATGGCTTGTCTGCAAAGAAAGGTGAGATGTAGGAAATCACAGAAAGTCGAGGGGAAAATAAGTCAATATATACTTTGCCATATTGTGAACTAAGCCTTAGGCCAGCCACAATATAGAGGACCTGACCCTTAGAAACTTACAGGTAAGCTGGAATCTTTAAAAGTTCAAATCTTTATAAGTGAAAATATTTATTAAAATGAATAACCAAGTGTTTTAATTGACATCAGAAGATCAAAACAATAAACCCTGAGAACATAGAAAAAAGATAAATAAAGATATGAGCAGAACTTAATACCACAGAAAACGTATAAAATTCAGGTGAGGTAGTAAGTCCAAAGAATATTCTTTGACAAGATTTAAAAGACACACTTTGATTAAGGAAAACCAAAATAAAGTAAAGAATATACAGAAAGAATCAGGACAATGTTATAGCAGAGAATATATGAAATGCCAGTAAATTTGAAAATTTGTGTAAAGTGGACCATTTCCTAGCTCCTAAAGTTTACCAAAATTGACACAAGAGGAAATCATTTAAGGTCATCATGTCTGCCCTTGGCATTCTCGGAACGCCCTGGCCTCAGAATGCAGCATCTGTAGTCCATGGTAACCTGTGGAGAGGGGGTGGGGCTGAGGGAGTTGGGAACACTGCCCTCACTGAGGGAGTGGGTGTGGCCATCTCTGCTGTGACTTAACAAAGGGCAGGGGAGAAGGGGGGCAACGGCAGGGCCCTCAGTGCCCGTCAGGCCCAGTCGTGTGTCTCAAGCATTTAGGCCCAGGCCAAAGTGTGCCTTCTTTGTCTGCACAGCTGCCCAAACTCTCACCTTTCCACTCAGGCCGCCCTCTTACTTGAAGTGTGTGTGGAACAGGTCCGCGCAGTACACCTCGCTGCAAACCTAACCATAGGTCTGGGCATCATAACTTCCTGCCAGGTGACCGAAGTTTGCAGGCAGATCGGTCGTGGGACACACGCGGGGAGCCTCCTGCCCAGGCCACAGGCCGCCCAAAGCCACTACCCCAGATCAGGGGAAGTTAAGCTGTACTGTCTGAGTCCCAGCCTCTAGAGGTAGTAGTGGACCAACACTTGTAGAAACCGGGTCCGCGCGGGTAACTCATTGGAAGGACACAAAAAAATCTTTGTGGACTATCTGCTGAAGCTTACGAGCGTTCACACCTAAGCCTCTTACAAGGTCAGCTGTTTAGCTAAACATGAGCTCATGATCTAAATTTACACAATAATGAAAAAATCAGCTACAAGGGGAGACAAGCAGCAAAACCAATCAATACCAGAATTAGATTCCCTAGGCCATCCATCAGATGTTGGAATAATCAGGTGCAAGGCAGAAAGTATACACAAAACTGGAACTGAAACAAGGAACAAGGATGTTTTCAAAGACTGGTAGGATCTCTAAAATATTTTTAAGGTACATGTCATTGATAAAGCTAAATACTCAAAGGTTGTGTCATACAACAGATTCATCATTGAGATGAGTGAAATTATGCTGTTTTGAAAACTATGGCAGGTCAGATTTTCGGCCTAATTATGTAAGATGATTTCTTTAAAAAATACACATTATTTCAAAGACTTATTGGCTGTGAAATAAGTTAAGGGTATTTCAAATGGCTTGTCTGCAAAGAAAGGTGAGATGTAGGGAATCACAGAAAGTCGAGGGGAAAATAGGTCAATATATACATTGCTATATGGTGAACTAAGCCATAGGCCAGCCACAATGTAGAGGACCTGACCATTAGAAACTTACAAGTAAGCTGGAATCTTGAAAAGTTGATATCTTTATAAGTAAAAACATTTATTAAAATGAATAACCAAGTGTTTTAATTGACATCAGAATATCAAAACAATAAACCTGAGAACACAGAAAAAATATAAACAAAGATATGAGGAGAACTTACTACAATAGAAAATGTATAAAATTCAGGTGATGTAGTAAGTCTTATAATATTCTTTGACAAGATTTAAAAGACACACTTTGATTAAGGAAAACCAAAACATAAGTGAAGAATATACAGAAAGAATCAGGACAATGTTATAGCAGAGAATATATGAAATGCCAGTAAATTTGAACATTTGTGTAAAGTGGACCATTTCCTAGCTCCTAAAGTTTACCAAAACTGACACAAGAGGAAATCATTTAAGGTCATCATGTCTGCCCTTGGCATTCTCGGAATGCCCTGGACTCAGAATGCAGCATCTGTAGTGCATGGTAAACTGCGGAGAGGGGGCAGGGCTGAGGGAGTTTGGAACACGGCCTTCACTGAGGGAGTGGGTGTGGCCAATTCTGCTGTGACTGAACAAAGGGCAGGTGAACAGGGGTCCAGGGCTGGGCCCTCAGAGCCCGGCAGGCCCAGTGAGGTGTCACAAGCATTTAGGCCCTGGACAAAGGGCTCCTTCTTTGTCTGCACAGCTGCCCAAATTTTCACCTTTCCACTCAGGCCGCCCTCTTACTTGAAGTGCTTGTGGAACCTGTCCACGCAGTACACCTCGCTGCACAGCTAACCCTAGCTCTGGGCATCGTAGCTTCCTGCCAGGTGACCGAAGTGCGCAGGCATATGCGTCCCTGGGACACCCGCGGAGAGGCTCCTGCCCAGGCCAGAGGCCGCCCAATGCCACAGTCCCAGATCGTGGGGCACAAAGCAGCCCTGTCTGACGCCGTGCCTCTCGAGGGAGTATTGGACCAACACTTGTAGAAAACGGGGTCCTCGCGGGCAAGTCATTGGAGGGACACAAATAAATCATTGCGGACTTTCTGATGAAGCTTACGAGTGTTCACACCTAAGCCTCTTACAGAGTCAGATGTTTAGCTAAACATGAGCTCATGATCTAAATTTACACAATAATGAAGAAATCAGCTATAGGGAGAGACAATCAGCAAAAACTATCAATACCAGAATTGGATTCCCTAGGCCATCCATCAGATGTTGGAATAATCAGGTGCAAGGTAGAAAATATAAATAAAACTGGAACTGAAACAAGGAACAAGGATGTTTTCAAAGACTGGTAGGATCTCTAAAACATTTTTAAAGTACATATCAATGATAAAGCTAATATTCAAAGGTTGTGTAATACAACAGATTCATCATTGAGAAGAGTGAAATTATGCTGTTTTGAAAACTATGGCAGGTCAGATTTTCTGCCTAAATATATAAGAAGATTTCTCTAAAAAATACACATTATTTCAAAGACTTATTACCTGTGAAATAAGTTAAGGGTATTTCAATTGGCTTGTCTGCAAAGAAAGGTGAGATGTAGGAAATCACAGAAAGTCGAGGGGAAAATAGGTCAATATATACTTTGCTATATGGTGAACTAAGCCTTAGGCCAGCAACAAGGTAGAGGACCTGACCCTTAGAAACTTACAAGTAAGCTGGAATCTTGAAAAGTTTAAATATTTATAAGTAACAACATTTATTAAAATGAATAACCTAGTCTTTTAATTGCCATCAAAATATCAAAACAATAAACCTGAGAACACAGAAAAAATATAAATAAGGATATGAGGAGAACTTAATACAATAGAAAATGTATAAAATTCAGGTGAGGTAGTAAGTCCAAAGAATATTCTTTGACAAGATTTAAAAGACACATTTTGATTAAGGAAAACCAAAACATAAGTAAAGAATATACAGAAAGAATCAGGACAATGTTATAGCAGAGAATATATGAAATGCCAGTAAATTTGAACATTTGTGTAAAGTGGACCATTTCCTAGCTCCTAAAGTTTACCAAATTTGACACAAGAGGAAATCATTTAAGGTCATCATGTCTGCCTTTGGCATTTTCGGAACGCCCTGGCCTCAGAATGCAGCATCTGTAGTCCATGGTAACCTGCGGAGAGGGGGCGGGGCTGAGGGAGGTGGGAACACTGCCCTCACTGAGGGAGTGGGTGTGGCCAATTCTGCTGTGACTGAACAAAGGGCAGGGGAAAAGGGGGCCCAGGACAGGGCCCTCAGCGCCCGGCAGGACCAGTGGGGTGTCACAAGCATTAAGGCCCAGGACAAAGGGCTCCTTCTTTGTCTGCACAGTGGCCCAAACATTCACCTTTCCACTCAGGCCGCCCTCTTACTTGAAGTGCATATGGAACCTGTCCGCGCAGTACACCTCGCTGCACAGCTAACCATATGTCTGGGCATCGTATATTCCTGCCAGGTGACCGAATTTCGCAGGCAGATGGGTCCCTGGGACACACGCGGAGAGGCTCCTGCCCAGGCCATTGGCCGCCCACTGCCACTGCCCCAGATCGTGGGGCACAAAGCAGCCCTGTCGGAGGCCGTGCCTCTCGAGGGAGTATTGGACCAACACTTGTAGAAAACGGGGTCCTCGCAGCAACTCATTGGAGGGACACAAATAAATCTTTGCGGACTTTCTGATGAAGCTTGCGAGTGTTCACACCTAAGACACTTACAAAGTCAGATGTTTAGCTAAACATGAGCTCATGATCTAAATTTACACAATAATGAAGAAATCAGCTACAGGGGGAGACAATAAGCAGAAACTATCAATACCAGAATTAGATTCCCTAGGCCATCGATCAGACGTTGGATTAATCATGTGCAAGGCAGAAAATATACATAAAACTGGAACTGAAACAAGAAACAAGGATGTTTTCAAAGACTGGTAGGATCTCTAAAACATTTTTAAAGTACATGTCATTGATAAAGCTAAATACTCAAAGGTTGTGTCATACAACAGATTCATCATTGAGAAGAGTGAAATTATGCTGTTTTGAAAACGATGGCAGGTCAGATTTTCTGCCTAAATATATAAGAAGATTTCTCTAAAAAATACAAATTATTTCAAAGACTTATTGGCTGTGAAATAAGTTAAAGGTATTTCAAATGGCTTGTCAGCAAAGAAAGTTGAGATGTAGGGAATCACAGAAAGTCGAGGGGAAAATAGGTCAATATGTACTCTGCCATATTGTGAACTACGCCTTAGGCCAGCAACAATGTAGAGGACCTGACCCTTAGAAACTTACAAGTAAGCTGGAATCTTGAAAAGATGAAATCTTTATAAGTAAAAAGATTTATTAAAATGAATAACCTAGTGTTTTAATTGACATCAGAATATCAAAACAATAAACCTGAGAACACAGAAAATATATAAATAAAGGTATGAGGAGAAATTAATACAATACAAAATGTATAAAATTCAGGTGATGTAGTAAGTCTAAAAATATTCTTTGACAAGATTTTAAAGACACACTTTGATTAAGGAAAACCAAAACATAAGTAAAGAATATACAGAAAGAATCAGGACAATGTTATAGCAGAGAATATATGAAATGCCAGTAAATTTGAACATTTCTGTAAAGTGGACCATTTTCTAGCTCCTAAAGTTTACCATGACTGACACAAGAGGAAATCATGTAAGGTCATCATGTCTGCCCTTGGCATTCTCGGAATGCCCTGGACTCGGAATGCAGCATCTGTAGTCCATGGATACCTGCGGAGTGGGGGCGGGGCTGAGGGAGGTTGAAACACGGCCCTCACTGAGGGAGTGGGTGGTGCCATCTCTGCTGTGACTGAACAAAGGGCAGGGGAGCAGGGGGCCCTGGGCAGGGCCCTCTGAGCCCTGCAGGCCCAGTGGGGTGTCACAAGCATTTAGGCCCAGGACAAAGGGCGCTTTCTTTGTCTGCACAGCTGCCCAAACTCTCAACTATCCACTCAGGCCGCCCTCTTACTTGAAGTGTTTGTGGAACCTGTACGCGCATTACACCTCGCTGAACAGCTAACCATAAGTCTGGGCATCATAGCTTCCTGCCAGGTGACCGAAGTTCGCAGGCAGTTGGGTGCCTGGGACACACGCAGAGAGGTTCCAGCCCTGGCCACAGGCCGCCCACAGCCACTGCCCCAGATCGTGGGGAGCCAAAAAGCCCTGTGTGAGGCCGTGCCTCTAGAGGGAGTAGTGGACCAACACTTGTAGAAAACCGGGTCCTCGCGAGCCACTCATTGGAGGGACACAAATAAATCTTTGTCGACTTTCTGATGAAGCTTACGAGCGTTCACACCTAAGCCTCTTACAAGGTCAGCTGTTTAGCTAAACATGAGCTCATGATCTAAATTTACACAATAATGAAGAAATCAGCTACAAGGGGGAGACAATCAGCAAAAACAAGCAATACCAGAATTAGATTCCCTAGGCCATCCATCAGATGTTGGAATAATCAGGTGCAAGGCAGAAAATATACATACAACTGGAACTGAAACAAGGAACAAGGATGTTTTCAAAGACTGGTAGGATCTCTTAAATATTTTTAAACTACATGTCATTGATAAAGATAAATACTCAAAGGTTGTGTAATTCAACAGATTCATCATTGAGAAGATTGAAATTATGCTGTTTTGAAAAGTATGGCAGGTCAGATTTTCTGCCTAAATATATAAGAAGATTTCTCTAAAAGATACACATTATTTCAAAGACTTATTGGCTGTGAAATAAGGTAAGGGTATTTCAAATGGCTTTTCTCCAAAGGAAGGTGAGATGTAGGGAATCATAGAAAGCCGAGGGGAAAATAAGTCAATATATATTTTGCTATACGGTGAAGTAAGCCTTCGGCCAGCAACAATGTAGAGCACCTGACGCTTAGAAACTTACAAGTAAGCTGGAATCTTCAATAGTTCACATCTTTATAAGTAAAAATATTTATGAAAATGAATAACCAACTGTTTTAATTGACATCAGAAGATCAAAACAATAAAGCCTGAGAACATAGAAAAAAGTTTAATAAAGATATGAGCAGAACTAAATACAACAGAAAACGTGTAAAATTCAGGTGATGTAGTAAGTCCAAAGAATATTCTTTGAAAAGAGTTAAAAGACACACTTAGATTAAGGAAAACAAAAACATAAGTCTAGAATATATAGAAAGATTAAGGACAAAATTATAACAAAAAATATCTGAAAAACCAATAAATTTGAACATTTCTGTAAAGTGGACCATTTCCTAGCTCCTAAAGTTTACCAAAACTGACACAAGAGGAAATCATTTAAGGTCATCCTGTCTGCCCTTGGCATTCTCGGAATGCCCTGGCCTCAGAATGCAGCATCTTAGTCCATGGTAACCTGCGGAGAGGGGGCGGGTCTGAGGGCGGTTGGAACACTGCTCTCACTGAGGGAGTGGGTGTGGCCATCTCTGCTGTGACTGAACAAAGGGCAGGGGAGCAGGGGGCCCAGGGCAGGGCCCTCAGAGCCCGGCAGGCCCAGTGGGGTGTCACAAGCATTTGGCCCAGGCCAAAGGCGTCTTCTTTTTCTGCACATCTGCCCAAACTCTCACTTTTCCACTCAGGCCGCCCTCTTACTTGAAGTGTGTGTGGAACCTGTTCGCACAGTACACCTCGCTGCACAGCTAACCATAGGTCTGTGCATCGTAGCTTCATGTCATGTGACCGAAGTTCGCAGGCAGATGGGTCCCAAGGAAAAACGAGGAGAGGATCTTGCCCGGTCACAGGCTCCCTACTGCCCCTGCCCCAAATCGGGGTCCGCATAGCAGCCCAGTCTGAGTCCCTGTCCCTAGAGGGAGTATTGGACCAACACTTGTAGAAAACGGAGTCCTCGCGGGCCACTCATTGGAGGGACACAAATAAATCTTTGCCGACGTTCTGATGAAGCTTACGAGCGTTCACACCTAAGCCTCTTACAAGGTCAGCTGTTTGGCTAAACATGAGCTCATGATCTAAATTTACACAATAATGAAGAAATCATCTACAAGGGGTAGACAATCAGCAAAATCAATCAATACCAGAATTAGATTCCCTAGGCCATCCATCAGATGTTGTAATAATCAGGTGCAAGGCAGAAAATATACATAAAACTGGAACTAAAACAAGGAATAAGGATGTTTTCAAAGACTGGTAGGATCTCTAAAATATTTTTAAAGTACATGTCTTTGAAAAAGGTAAATATTCAAAGTTGTGTAGTACAACAGTTTCAACATTGAGAAGAGTGAAAGTATGCTGTTTTGAAAACTATGGCAAGTCAGATTTTCTGCCTAATTATATAAGAAGATTTGTCTAAAAAATACACAGTATTTCAAAGACTTATTGGCTGTGAAATAAGTTAAGGGTATTTCAAATGGCTTGTTTGCAAAGAAAGGTGAGATGTAGGGAATAACAGAGTGTCGAGGGGAAAATAGGTCAATATATACATTGCTATATGGTGAACTAATCCTTAGGCCAGCAACAATGTAGACGACCTGACGCTTAGAAACTTACAAGTAAGCTGGAATCTTCAAATTTCAAATCTTTATAAGTAAAAAGATTTATGAAAATGAATAACCAAGTGTTTTAATTGACATCAGAAGATCAAAACAATAAACCTTGAGAACATAGTAAAAGATAAATAAAGATATGAGCAGAACTTAATACCACAGAAAACGTATAAAATTCAGGTGAGGTAGTAAGTCCAAAGAATATTCTTTGAAAAGATATAAAAGACACACTATGATTAAGGAAAACAAAAACATAAGTAAAGAATATACAAAAGAATCAAGACAATGTTATAGCAGAGAATATATGAAATGCCAGTAAATTTGAACATTTCTGTAAAGTGGACCATTTCCTAGCTCCTAAAGTTTACCAAAACTGACACAAGAGGAAATCATTTAAGGTCATCATGTCTGCCCTTGGCATTCTCGGGACGCCCTGGCCTCAGAATGCAGCATCTGTAGTCCGTGGTAACCTGCGGAGAGGGGGAGGGGCTGAGGGTGGTTGTAACACTGCCCTCCCTGAGGGAGTGGGTGTGGCCATCTCTGCTGTGACTGAACAAAGGGCAGGGCAGCATGGGGAGCATGGCAGGGCCCTCAGAGTCAGGTATGCCCAGTGGAGTGTCACAAGCATTTAGGCCCAGGCCAAAGGGCGCTTTCGATATCTGCACAGCTGTCCAAACTCTCACCTTTCCCCTCAGGCCGCCCTCTTACTTGAAGTGTGTGTGGAACCTGTCCGCGCAGTACACCTTGCTGCACAGCTAACCATAGGTCTGGGCATCGTAGCTTCCTGCCAGGTGACCGAAGTTCACAGGCAGATGGGTCCCTGGGACACGCAGACAGGCTCCTGCCCGGGCCACCGGCCGCCCACTGCCCCTGACCCAGATCGGGAACCGCAAACCAGCCCCCTCTGAGTCCCCTGCCTATAGAGGGAGTATTGGAACCACACTTGTAGAAAATGGGTTCCTCGCGGGCAACTCATTGGAGGGACACAAATAATCCTTTGCCGCCTTCTGCTGAAGCTTATGAGCGTTCACACCTAAGCCTCTTACAAGGTAAGCTGTTTAGCTCAACATGAGCTCATGATCTAAATTTACACAATAATTAAGAAAACAGCTACAAGAGGAGACAATCTGCAAAAACAATCAATACCAGAATTAGATTCCCTAGGTCATCCATCAGATGTTGGAATAATCAGGTGCAAGGCAGAAAATATACACAAAACAGGAACTGAAACAAGGAACAAGGATGTTTTCAAAGATTGGTAGGATCTCTAAAACATTTTTAAAGTACATGTCATTGATAAAGCTAAATACTCAAAGGTTGCATAATACAACAGATTCATCATTGAGAAGAGTGAAATTATGCTGTTTTGAAAACTATGGCAGGTCTGATTTTCTACCTAAATATATAAGAAGATTTCTCTAAAAAATACACATTATTTCAAAGACTTATTAGCTGTGAAATATGTTAAGGGTATTTCAATTGGCTTGTCTGAAAAGAAAGTTGAGATGTAGGAAATCACAGAAAGTCGAGGGGAAAATAGGTCAATATATACTTTGCTATATGGTGAACTAAGCTTTAGGCCAGCAACAAGGTAGAGGACCTGACCGTTAGAAACTTACAAGTAAGCTGGAATCTAGAAAAGATGAAATCTTTATAAGTAACAACATTTATTAAAATGAATAACCAAGTCTTTTAATTGACATCAGAATATCAAAACAATAAACCTGAGAACACAGAAAAAATATAAATAAGGATATGAGGAGAACTTAATACAATAGAAAATGTATAAAATTCAGGTGAGGTAGTAAGTCCAAAGAATATTATTTGACAAGATTTAAAAGACACATTTTGATTAAGGAAAACCAAAACATAAGTAAAGAATATACAGAAAGAATCAGGACAATGTTATAGCAGAGAATATATGAAATGCCAGTAAATTTGAACATTTGTGTAAAGTGGACCATTTCCTAGCTCCTAAAGTTTACGAAAATAGACACAAGAGGAAATCATTTAAGGTCATCATGTCTGCCCTTGGCATTCTCGGAACGCCCTGGCCTCAGAATGCAGCATCTGTAGTCCATGGTAACCTGCGGAGAGGGGGCGTGGCTGAGGGAGGTTGGAACACTGCCCTCACTGAGGGAGTGGGTGTGGCCATCTCTGCTGTGACTGAACAAATGGCATGGAAGCATGGGGCACAGGGTCCAGCCCTCAGAGCCCGGCAGACCCAGTGGGGTGTCACAAGCATTTAGGCCCAGGCCAAAGTGCGCCTTCTTTGTCTGCACAGCTGACCAAACTCTCACCATTCCACTCAGGCCGCCCTCTTATTTGAAGTGTGTTTGGAAGCTGTCCGCGCAGTACTCCTCGCTGCACAGCTCACCATAGGTCAGGGCATCGTAGCTTCCTGCCAGGTGACCGAAGTTCGCAGGCAAATGGGTCCCTGGCACACATGAGGAGAGGCTCTTGCCCGGGCCACAGGCTGCCCACTGGCCCTGTCCCAGATCGAAGGCTGAAAAGCAGCCATGTCTGAGTCCAGTGCCTCTCGAAGGAGTATTGGACCAACACTTGTAGAAAACGGGGTCCTTGCGGGCACATCATTGGAGGGACACAAATAAATCTTTGCCGACTTTCTGCTGAAGCTTACCAGCGTTCACACCTAACCCTCTTACAAGGTCAGCTGTTTAGCTAAACATGAGCTCATGATCTAAATTTACACAATATTCAAGAAATCAGCTACAAAGGGAGACAATCAGCAGAAACAATCTATACCAGAATGAGATTCCCTAGGCCATCCATCTGATGTTGGAATAATCAGGTGCAAGGCAGAAAATATACATAAAACTGGAACTGAAACAAGGAACAAGGAGGTTTTCAAAGGCTGGTAGGATCTCTAAAACATTTTTAAAGTACATGTCGTTGATAAACCTAACAACTCAAAGGTTGTTTAATACCACAGATTAAGCATTGAGAAGAGTGAAATTATGCTGTTTTGAAAACTATGGCAGGTGAGATTTTCTGCCTAATTATATAAGAAGATTTCTCTAAAAAATAGACATTATTTCAAAGACTTATTGGCTGTGAAATAAGTTAAGTGTATTTCAAATTGCTTGTCTGCAAAGAAAGGTCAGATGTAGGGAATCACAGAAAGTCGAGGGGAAAATGTCAATATATACATTGCTATATGGTGAACGAAGCCTTAGGCCGGCAACAGTGTAGAGTAATGGACCCTTAGAAACGTACAAGTAAGCTGGAATCTTTAAAAGTTCAAATCTTTATAAGTAAAAAGATTTATTAAAATGAATAACCAAGTGTTTTACTTGACATCAGAAAATCAAAACAATAAACCATGAGAACATAGAAAAAAGATAAATAAAGATATGAGCAGAACTTAATACAACAGAAAACGTATAAAATTCAGGTGATTTAGTAAGTCCAAAGAATATTCTTTGAAAAGATTTAAAAGACACACTTTGATTAGGGAAAACAAAAACATAACTAAAGAATATACAGAAAGAATCAGGACAATGTTATAGCAGAGAATATATGAAATGCCAGTAAATTTGAACATTTCTGTAAAGCGGACCATTTCCTAGCTCCTAAAGTTTACCAAAACTGACAGAAGAGGAAATCATTTAAAGTCATCATGTCTGCCCTTGGCATTCTCGGAACGCCCTGGCATCAGAATGCAGCATCTGTAGTGCATGGTAACCTGCGGAGAGGGGGCGTGGCTGAGGGAGGTTGGAAGACTGCCCTCACTGAGGGAGTGGGTGTGGCGATCTCTGCTGTGACTGAACAAAGGGCAGGGGAGCAGGGGGCCCAGGGCAGGGCCCTCAGAGCCCGGCAGACAGAGTAGGGTGTCACAAGCATTTAGGCCCAGGACAAAGGGCGCCTTCTTTGTCTGCACAGCTGCCCAAACTCTCAACTTTCCACTCAGGCCGCCCTCTTATTTGAAGTGTGTTTGGAAGCTGTCCGCGCAGTATACCTCGCTGCACAGCTAACCATAGGCCAGGGCATCGTAGCTTCCAGCCAGGTGACCGAAGTTCGCAGGCAAATGGGTCCCTGGGACACATGCGGAGAGGCTCTTGCCCGGGCCTCAGGCCGCCCACTGGCCCTGTCCCAGATCGAAGGCTGAAAATCAGCCATGTCTGAGTCCACTGCCTCTCGAAGGAGTATTGGACCAACACTTGTAGAAAACGGGGTCCTTGCGGGCAACTCATTGGAGGGACACAAATAAATCTTTGCCGACTTTCTGCTGAAGCTTACCAGCGTTCACACCTAAGCCTCTTACAAGGTCAGCTGTTTAGCTAAACAAGAGGTCATGATCTAAATTTACACAATATTGAAGAAATCAGCTACAAAGGGAGACCATCAGCAAAAACAATCAATACCAGAATGAGATTCCCTAGGCCATCCATCTGATGTTGAAATAATCAGGTGCAAGTCAGAAAATATACATAAAACTGGAACTGAAACAAGGAACAAGGAGGTTTTCAAAGGCTGGTAGGATCTCTCAAACATTTTTAAAGTACATGTCGTTGATAAACCTAAATACTCAAAGGTTGTTTAATACCACAGATTAAGCATTGAGAAGAGTGAAATTATGCTGTTTTGAAAACTATGGCAGGTGAGATTTTCTGCCTAATTATATAAGAAGATTTCTCTAAAAAATAGACATTATTTCAAAGACTTATTGGCTGTGAAATAAGTTAAGTGTATTTCAAATGGCTTGTCTGATAAGAAAGGTGAGATGTAGGGAATCACAGAAAGTCGAGGGGAAAATGTCAATATATACATTGCTATATGGTGAACTAAGCCTTAGGCCAGCCACAATGTAGAGGACCTGACCCTTAGAAACTTAAAAGTGAGCTGGAATCTTTAAAAGTTCAAATCTTTATAAGTAAAAAGATTGATGAAAATGAATAACCAAGTGTTTTAATTGACATCAGAAGATCAAAACAATAAACCCTGAGAGCATAGAAAAAAGATAAATAAAGATATGAGCAGAACTTAATACCACAGAAAACGTATAAAATTCAGGTGATTTAGTAAGTCCAAAGAATATTCTTTGAAAAGATTAAAAGAAACACTTTGATTAACGAAAACAAAAACATAAGTAAAGAATATATAGAAAGAATCAGGACAAAGTTATAGCAGAGAATATATGAAATGCCAGTAAATTTGAACATTTCTGTGAAGTTGACCATTTCCTAGCTCCTACAGTTTACCAAAACTGACACAAGAGGTAATCATTTAAGGTCATCATGTCTGCCCTTGGCATTCTCGGAACGCCCCGGCCTCAGAATGCAGAATCTGTAGTCCATGGTAACCTGCGGAGAGTGGGCGGGGCTGAGGGAGGCTGGAACACAGCCCTCACTGAGGGAGTGTGTGTGGCCATCTCTGCTGTGACTGAACAAAGGGCAGGGGAGCAGGGGGCCCAGGGCAGGGCCCTCAGAGTCGGGCAGGCCCAGTGGTGTGTCACAAGCCTTTAGGCTCAGGCCATAGGGCACCTTCTTTGTCTGCACAGCTACACAAACTCTCACTTTTCCACTCAGGCCACCCACTTAGTTGAAGTGTGTGTGGAACCTGTCCGCGCAGTATACCTCGCTGCACAGCTAACCATAGGTCTGGGCATCGTAGCTTCCTGCCAGGTGACCGAAGTTCGCAGGAGAGATGATTCCCAGGTTCACACGCAGAGAGGCTCCTGCCCGGGCCACAGGCCGCCCACTGCCCCTGCCCAAGATCGGGGGACGAAAGCAGCCCTGTCTAAGTCCCCTAGTCCTAGAAGGAGTATTGGACCAACACTTCTAGAAAACGGGGTCCTTGTGGGCAACTCATTGGAGGGACACAAATAAATCTTTGCCGACTTTTTGCTGAAACTTACGAGCGTTCACACCTAAGCCTCTTACAAGGTCAGCTGTTTAGCTAAACATGAGCTCATGATCTAAATTTACACAATAATGAAGAAATCAGCTACAAAGGGAGACAATCAGCAAAAACAATCAATACCAGAATTAGATTCCCTAGGCCATCATTGAGATGTTGGAATAATCAGGTGCTAGGCAGAAAATATACATAAACCTGGAAATGAAACAAGGAACAAGCATGTTTTCAAAGACTGGTAGGATCTCTAAAACATTTTTAAAGTACATGTCATTGATAAAGCTAAATACTCAAAGGTTGTTTAATACAACAAATTAAGCAGTGAGAAGAGTGAAATTATGCTCTTTAGAAAACTATGGAAGGTGAGATTTTCTGCCTAATTATATAAGAAGATTTCTCTAAAAAATACACATTATTTCAAAGACTTATTGGCTGTGAAATAAGTTAAGGGTATTTCAAATGGCTTGTCTGCAAAGAAATGTGAGATGTAGGGAACCACAGAAAGTCGAGGGGAAAATAGGTCAATATATACATTGCTATATGGTGAACTAAGCCATAGGCCAGCCACAATGTAGAGGACCTGACTCTTAGAAACTTACATTAAGCTGGAATCTTCAAAAGTTGAAATCTTTATAAGTAAAAACTTTTATTAAAATGAATAACCAAGTGTTATAATTGACATCAGAATATCAAAACAATAAACCTGAGAACACACAAAAAATATAAATAAAGATATGAGGAGATCTTAATACAATAGAAAATGTATAAAATTCAGGTGATGTAGTAAGTCTAAGAATATTCTTTGACAAGATTTAAAAGACACACTTTGATTAAGGAAAACCAAAACATAAGTAAAGAATATACAGAAAGAAACAGGACAATGTTATAGTAGAGAATATATGAAATGCCAGTAAATTTGGACATTTGTGTAAAGTGGACCATTTCCTAGCTCCTAAAGTTTACCAAAACTGACACAAGAGGAAATCAGGTAAGGTCATCATGTCTGCCCTTGGCATTCTCGGAATGCCCTGGATTCAGAATGCTGCATCTGTAGTCCATGGAAACCTGCGGAGAGGGGTCGGGGCTGAGGGAGGTAGGAAAACTGCCCTCACTGAGGGAGTGGGTGTGGCCATCTCTGCTGTGACTGAACAAAGGGCAGGGGAGCAGGGGGCCAAGTGCAGGGCCCTCAGAGCCCGGCAGGCCCAGTGGGGTGTCACCAGCATTTAGGCCAAGGCCAAAGTGCGCCTTCTTTGTCTGCACAGCTGCCCAAACTCTCACCTTTCCACTCAGGCCGCCTTCTTACTTGAAGTGTGCGTGGAACCAGTCCGCGCAGTACACCTCGCTGCACAACTAACCATAGGTCTGGGCATTGTAGCTTCCTGCCAGTTGACCGAAGTTCGCAGGCAGATGGGTCACTGGGACACACGCACAGAGGCTCCTTCCCGGGCCACAGCCCGCCCACTGCCACTGCCCCAGATCATGGGGCGCAAAGCAGCCCTTTCTGAGGCCGTGCCTCTAGAGGGAGTAGTAGACCAGCACTTATAGAGAAAGGGGCCCTCGCGGGCAAATCATTGGAAGGACACAAATAAATCTTTGCGGATTTTCTGATGAAGCTTACGATTGTTCACACCTAAGCCTCTTACAAAGTCATATGTTTAGCAAAACATGAGCTCATGATCTAAATTTACACAATAATGAAGAAATCAGCTAGAGGGGGAGACAATCAGCAAAAACAATCAATACCAGAATTAGATTCCCTAGGCTATTGATCAGACGTTGGAATAATCAGGTGCAAGGCAGAAAATATACATAAAACTGGAACTGAAACAAGGAACAAGGATGTTTTCAAAGACTGGTAGGATATCTAAACATTATTAAAGTGCATGTCATTGATAAAGCTAAATACTCAAAGGTTATGTAATACAACAGATTCATCATTGAGAAGAGTGAAATTATGCTGTTTTGAAAACTATGGCAGGTCAGATTTTCTGCCTAAATATATAAGAAGATTTCTCTAAAAAATACACATTATTTCAAAGACTTATTAGCTGTGAAATAAGTTAAGGGTATTTCAAATGGTTGTCTGCAAAGAAAGGTGAGATGTAGGAAATCACAGAAAGTCGAGGGGAAAATAGGTCAATATATACTTTGCCATATTGTGAACTAAGCCTTAGGCCAGCCACAATATAGAGGACGTGACCCTTAGAAACTTACAAGTAAGCTGGAATCTTTAAAAGTTCAAATCTTTATAAGTGAAAAGATTTATTAAAATGAATAACCAAGTGTTTTAATTGACATCAGAAGATCAAAACAATAAACCCTGAGAACATAGAAAAAAGATAAATAAAGATATGAGCAGAATTTAATACCACAGAAAATGTATAAAATTCAGGTGAGGTAGTAAGTCCAAAGAATATGCTTTGACAAGATTTAAAAGACACACTTTGATTATGGAAAACCAAAATAAAGTAAAGAATATACAGAAAGAATCAGGACAATGTTATAGCAGAGAATATATGAAATGCCAGTAAATTTGAACATTAGTGTAAAGTGGACCATTTCCTAGCTCCTAAAGTTTACCAAAATTGACACAGAGGAAATCATTTAAGGTCATCATGTCTGCCCTTGGCATTTTCGGAACGCCCTGGCCTCACAATGCAGCATCTGTTGTCCATGGTAACCTGCGGAGAGGGGGCGGGGCAGAGGGAGGTGGGAACACTGCCCTCACTGAGGGAGTGAGTGTGGCCATCTCTGCTGTGATTTAACAAAGGGCAGGGGAGAACGGGGCCAACGGCAGGGCCCTCAGAGCCCGGCAGGCCCAGTCGTGTGTCACAAGCATTTAGGCCCAGGCCAAAGTGCGCCTTCTTTGTCTGCACAGCTGCCCAAACTCTCACCTTTCCACTCAGGCTGCCCTCTTACTTGAAGTGTCTGTTGAACCGGTCCGCGCAGTACACCTCGCTGAAAAGCTAACCATAGGTCTGGGCATCATAGCTTCCTGCCAGTTGACCGAAGTTTGCAGGCAGATCGGTCGTGGGACACACGTGGGGAGACTCCTGCCCAGGCCACAGGCCGCCCAAAGCCACTACCCCAGATCGGGGGAAGCAAAGCAGTCCTGTCTGAGTCCCAGCCTCTAGAGGGAGTAGTGGAGTAACACTTGTAGAAACCGGGTCGGCGTGGGTAACTCATTGGAGGGACACAAAAAAATCTTTGTGGACTTTCTGCTGAAGCTTACGAGCGTTCCCACCTAAGCCTCTTACAAGGTCACCTGTTTAGCTAAACATGAGCTCATGATCTAAATTTACACAATAATGAAAAAATCAGCTACAAGGGGAGACATGCAGCAAAACCAATCAATACCAGAATTAGATTCCCTAGGCCATCCATCAGATGTTGGAATAATCAGGTGCAAGGCAGAAAGTATACAAAAAACTGGAACTGAAACAAGGAACAAGGATGTTTTCAAAGACTGGTAGGATCTCTAAAACATTTTTAAAGTACATGTCATTGATAAAGCTAAATACTCAAAGGTTGTGTAATACAACAGATGCATCATTGAGATGAGTGAAATTATGCTGTTTTGAAAATTATGGCAGGTCATATTTTCTGCCTAATTATGTAAGATGATTTCTTTAAAAAATACACATTATTTCAAAGACTTATTGGCTGTGAAATAAGTAAAGGGTATTTCAAATGGCTTGTCTGCAAAGAAAGGTGAGATGTAGGGAATCACAGAAAGTCGAGGGGGAAATAGGTCAATATATACATTGCTATATGGTGAACTAAGCCATAGGCCAGCCACAATGTAGAGGACCTGACCCTTAGAAACTTACAAGTAAGCTGGAATCTTGAAAAGTTGATATCTTTATAAGTAAAAACATTTATTAAAATGAATAACCAAGTGTTTTAATTGACATCAGAATATCAAAACAATAAACCTGAGAACACAGAAAAAATATAAATAAAGATATGAGGAGAACTAAATACAATAGAAAATGTATAAAATTCAGGTGATGTAGTAAGTCTTATAATATTCTTTGACAAGATTTAAAAGACACACTTTGATTAAGGAAAACCAAAACATAAGTAAAGAATATACAGAAAGAATCAGGACAATGTTATAGCAGAGAATATATGAAATGCCAGTAAATTTGAACATTTGTGTAAAGTGGACCATTTCCTAGCTCCTAAAGTTGACCAAAACTAACACAGAAGGAAATCATTTAAGGTCATCATGTCTGCCCTTGGCATTCTCGGAATGCCCTGGACTCAGAATGCAGCATCTGTAGTCCATGGTAACCTGCGGAGAGGTGGAGGGGCGGAGGGAGGTTGGAACACTGCCCTCACAGAGGGAGTGGGTGTGGCCAATTCTGCTGTGAGTGAAGAAAGGGCAGGGGAAAAGCGGGCCCAGGGCAGGGCCCTCAGAGCCTGGTAGTCCCAGTGGGGTGTCACAAGCATTTAGGCCCAGGACAAAGGGCTCCTTCTTTGTCTGCACAGCTGCCAAAACTTTCACATTTCCACTCAGGCCGCCCTCTTACTTGAAGTGCATGTGGAACCTGTCCGCGCATTACACCTCGCTGCACAGCTAACCATAGGTCTGGGCATCATAGCTTCCTGCCAGGTGACCGAAGTTCGCAGGCAGATGGGTCACTGGGTCACACGCGGAGAGGCTCCTGCCCAGGCCAGTGACCGCCCACTGCCACTGCCACAGATCGTGGGGCACAAAGCAGCCCTGTCTGAGGCCGTGCCTCTAGAGGGAGTATTGGACCAACACTTGTAGAAAACGGGGTCCTCACGGGCAACTCATTGGAGGGACACAAATAAATCTTTGCGGAGTTTCTGATGAAGCTTACGAGTGTTCACACCTAAGCCTCTTACAAGGTCAGCTGTTTAGCTAAACATGAGCTCGTGATCTAAATTTACACAATAATGAAGAAATGAGATACAGGGGGAGACAATCAGCAAAAACAATCAAAACCAGAATTAGATTCCCTAGGCCATCGATCAGACGTTGGAATAATCAGGTGCAAGGCAGAAAATATACATAAAACTGGAACTGAAACAAGGAACAAGGATGTTTTCAAAGATTGGTAGGATCTCTAAAACATTTTTAAAGTACATGTCATTGATAAAGCTAAATACTCAAAGGTTGTGTAATACAACAGATTCATCATTGAGAAGAGTGAAATTATGCTGTTTTGAAAACTATGGCAGGTCTGATTTTCTTCCTAAATATATAAGAAGATTTCTCTAAAAAATACACATTATTTCAAAGACTTATTAGCTGTGAAATAAGTTAAGGGTATTTCAATTGGCTTGCCTGCAAAGAAAGGTGAGATGTAGGAAATCACAGAAAGTCGAGGGGAAAATAGGTCAATATATACTTTGCTATATGGTGAACTAAGCTTTAGGCCAGCAACAAGGTAGAGGACCTGACCGTTAGAAACTTACAAGTAAGCTGGAATCTAAAAAAGTTGAAATCTTTATAAGTAACAACATTTATTAAAATGAATAACCAAGTCTTTTAATTGACATCAGAATATCAAAACAATAAACCTGAGAACACAGAAAAAATATAAATAAGGATATGAGGAGAACTTAATACAATAGAAAATGTATAAAATTCAGGTGAGGTAGTAACTCCAAAGAATATTCTTTGACAAGATTTAAAAGACACACTTTGATTAAGGAAAACCAAAACATAAGTAAAGAATATACAGAAAGAATCAGGACAATGTTATAGCAGAGAATATATGAAATGCCAGTAAATTTGAACATTTGTGTAAAGTGGACCATTTCCTAGCTCCTAAAGTTTACGAAAATTGACACAAGAGGAAACCATTTAAGGTCATCATGTCTGCCCTTGGCATTTTCGGAACGCCCTGGCCTCAGAATGCAGCATCTGTAGTCCATGGTAACCTGCAGAGAGGGGGCGGGGCAGAGGGAGGTGGGAAAACTGCCCTCACTGAGGGAGTGGGTGTGGCCATCTCTGCTGTGACTTAACAAAGTGCAGGGGAGCAGGGGGCCCAGGGCAGGGCCCTCAGAGCCCGGCAGGCCCAGTCGTGTGTCACAAGCATTTAGGCCCAGGCCAAAGTGCGCCATCTTTGTCTGCACAGCTGCCCAAACTCTCACCTTTCCACTCAGGCCGCCCTCTTACTTGAAGTGTGTGTGGAACAGGTCCGCGCAGTACACCTCGCTGCAAAGCTAACCATAGGTCTGGGCATCATAACTTCCTGCCAGGTGACCGAAGTTTGCAGGCAGATCGGTCGTGGGACACACGCGGGGAGCCTCCTGCCCAGGCCACAGGCCGCCCAAAGCCACTACCTCAGATCGGGGGAAGTTCAGCTGTACTGTCTGAGTCCCAGCCTCTAGAGGTAGTAGTGGACCAACACTTGTAGAAACCGGGTCCGCGCGGGTAACTCATTGGAGGGACACAAAAAAATCTTTGTGGACTATCTGCTGAAGCTTACGAGCGTTCACACCTAAGCCTCTTACAAGGTCAGCTGTTTAGCTAAACATGAGCTCATGATCTAAATTTACACAATAATGAAAAAATCAGCTACAAGGGGAGACAAGCAGCAAAACCAATCAATACCAGAATGAGATTCCCTAGGCCATCCATCAGATGTTGGAATAATCAGGTGCAAGGCAGAAAGTATACACAAAACTGGAACTGAAACAAGGAACAAGGATGTTTTCAAAGACTGGTAGGATCTCTAAAATATTTTTAAGGTACATGTCATTGATAAAGCTAAATACTCAAAGGTTGTGTCATACAACAGATTCATCATTGAGATGAGTGAAATTATGCTGTTTTGAAAACTATGGCAGGTCAGATTTTCTGCCTAATTATGTAAGATGATTTCTTTAAAAAATACACATTATTTCAAAGACTTATTTGCTGTGAAATAAGTTAAGGGTATTTCAAATGGCTTGTCAGCAAAGAAAGGTGAGATGTAGGGAATCACAGAAAGTCGAGGGGAAAATAGGTCAATATATACATTGCCATATGGTGAACTAAGCCATAGGCCAGCCACAATGTAGAGGACCTGACCATTAGAAACTTACAAGTAAGCTGGAATCTTGAAAAGTTGAAATCTTTATAAGTAAAAACATTTATTAAAATGAATAACCAAGAGTTTTAATTGACATCAGAATATCAAAACAATAAACCTGAGAACACAGAAAAAATATAAACAAAGATATGAGGAGAACTTACTACAATAGAAAATGTATAAAATTCAGGTGATGTAGTAAGTCTTATAATATTCTTTGACAAGATTTAAAAGACACACTTTGATTAAGGAAAACCAAAACATAAGTGAAGAATATACAAAAAGAATCAGGACAATGTTATAGCAGAGAATATATGAAATGCCAGTAAATTTGAACATTTTTGTAAAATGGACCATTTCCTAGCTCCTAAAGTTTACCAAAACTGACACAAGAGGAAATCATTTAAGGTCATCATGTCTGCCCTTGGCATTCTCGGAATGCCCTGGACTCAGAATGCAGCATCTGTAGTCCATGGTAAACTGCGGAGAGGGGGCAGGTCTGAGGGAGTTTGGAACACGGCCTTCACTGAGGGAGTGGGTGTGGACAATTCTGCTGTGACTGAACAAATGGCAGGTGAACAGGGGTCCAGGGCTGCGCCCTCAGAACCCGGCAGGACCAATGAGGTGTCACAAGCATTTAGGCCCTGGACAAAGGGCTCCTTCTTTGTCTGCACAGCTGCCCAAATTTTCACCTTTCCACTCAGGCCGCCCTCTTACTTGAAGTGCTTGTGGAACCTGTCCGCGCAGTACACCTCGCTGCACAGCTAACCATAGCTCTGGGCATCGTAGTTTCCTGCTAGGTGACCGAAGTGCGCAGGCAGATGCGTCCCTGGGACACACGCGGAGAGGCTCCTGCCCAGGCCAGAGGCCGCCCAATGCCACAGTCCCAGATCGTGGGGCACAAAGCAGCCCTGTCTGAGGCCGTGCCTCTCGAGGGAGTATTGGACCAACACTTGTAGAAAACGGGGTCCTCGCGGGCAAGTCATTGGAGGGACACAAATAAATCATTGCGGACTTTCTGATGAAGCTTACGAGTGTTCACACCTAAGCCTCTTACAGAGTCAGATGTTTAGCTAAACATGAGCTCATGATCTAAATTTACACAATAATGAAGAAATCAGCTACAGGGAGAGACAATCAGCAAAAACTATCAATACCAGAATTAGATTCCCTAGGCCATCGATCAGACGTTGGAATAATCAGGTGCAAGGCAGAAAATATATATAAAACTGGAACTGAAACAAGGAACAAGGATGTTTTCAAAGACTGGTAGGATCTCTAAAACATTTTTAAAGTACATGTCATTGATAAAGCTAAATACTCAAAGGTTGTGTAATACAACAGATGCATCATTGAGAAGAGTGAAATTATGCTGTTTTGAAAATTATGGCAGGTCAGATTTTCTGCCTAAATATATAAGAAGATTTCTCTAAAAATACACATTATTTCAAAGACTTAATGGCTGTGAAAAAAGTTAAGGGTATTTCAAATGGCTTGTCTGCAAAGAAAGGTGAGATGTAGGGAACCACAGAAAGTCGAGGGGAAAATAGGTCAATATATAAATTGCTATATGGTGAACTAAGCCATAGGCCAGCCACAATGTAGAGGACCTGACCCTTAGAAACTTACAAGTAAGCTGGAATCTTGAAAAGTTGAAATTTTTATAAGTAAAAACATTTATTAAAATGAATAACCAAGTGTTTTAATTGACATGAGAATATCAAAACTATAAACCTGAGAACACAGAAAAAATATAAATAAAGATATGAGGAGAACTTAATACAATAGAAAACGTATAAAATTCAGGTGATTTAGTAAGTCCAAAGAATATTCTTTGACAAGATTTAAAAGACACACTTTGATTAAGGAAAACCAAAACATAAGTAAAGAATATACAGAAAGAATCAGGACAATGTTATAGCAGAGAATATATGAAATGCCAGTAAATTTGAACATTTGTGTAAAGTGGACCATTTCCTAGCTCCTAAAGTTGACCAAAACTAACACAAGAGGAAATCATTTAAGGTCATCATGTCTGCCCTTGGCATTCTCGGAATGCCCTGGACTCAGAATGCAGCATCTGTAGTCCATGGTAAACTGCGGAGAGGGGGAGGGGCTGAGGGAGGTTGGAACACTGCCCTCACAGAGGGAATGGGTGTGGCCAATTCTGCTGTGACTGAACAAAGGGCAGGGGAAAAGCGGGCCCAGGGCAGGGCCCTCAGAGCCCGGCAGGCCCAGTGCAGTGTCACAAGCATTAAGGCCCAGGACAAAGGGCTCATTCTTTGTCTGCACAGCTGCCCAAACTTTCACCTTTTCCCTCAGGACGCCCTCTTACTTGAAGTGCATGTGGAACCTGTCCACGCAGTACACCTCACTGCACAGCTAACCATAGGTCTGGGCATCATAGCTTCCTGCCAGGTGACCAAAGTTCGCAGGCAGATGGGTCACTGGGACACACGCGGAGAGGCTCCTGCCCAGGCCAGTGACCGCCCACTGCCAATGCCCCAGATCGTGGGGCGCAAAGCAGCCCTGTCGGGAGCCGTGCCTCTAGAGGGAGTAGTGGACAAACACTTGTAGAGAAAGGGGCCCTCGCGGGCAAATCATTGGAGGGACACAAATAAATCTTTGCGGACTTTCTGATGAAGCTTACGACTGTTCACACCTAAGCCTCTTACAAAGTCAGATGTTTAGCAAAACATGAGCTCATGATCTAAATTTACACAATAATGAAAAAAGCAGCTACAGGGGGAGACAATCAGCAAAAACAATCAATACCAGAATAAGATTCCCTAGGCCATCGATCAGACGTTGGAATAATCAGGTGCAAGGCAGAAAATATACATAAAACTGGAACTGAAACAAGGAACAAGGATGTTTTCAAAGACTGGTAGGATATCTAAAACATTGTTAAAGTGCATGTCATTGATAAAGCTAAATACTCAAAAGTTGTGTAATACAACAGATTCATCATTGAGAAGAGTGAAATTATGCTGTTTTGAAAACTATGGCAGGTCAGATTTTCGGCCTAATTATGTAAGATGATTTCTTTAAAAAATACACATTATTTCAAAGACTTATTGGCTGTGAAATAAGTTAAGGGTATTTCAAATGGCTTGTCTGCAAAGAAAGGTGAGATGTAGGGAATCACAGAAAGTCGAGGGGAAAATAGGTCAATATATACATTGCTATATGGTGAACTAAGCCATAGGCCAGCCACAATGTAGAGGACCTGACCATTAGAAACTTACAAGTAAGCTGGAATCTTGAAAAGTTGAAATCTTTATAAGTAAAAACATTTATTAAAATGAATAACCAAGAGTTTTAATTGACATCAGAATATCAAAACAATAAACCTGAGAACACAGAAAAAATATAAACAAAGATATGAGGAGAACTTACTACAATAGAAAATGTATAAAATTCAGGTGATGTAGTAAGTCTTATAATATTCTTTGACAAGATTTAAAAGACACACTTTGATTAAGGAAAACCAAAACATAAGTGAAGAATATACAAAAAGAATCAGGACAATGTTATAGCAGAGAATATATGAAATGCCAGTAAATTTGAACATTTTTGTAAAATGGACCATTTCCTAGCTCCTAAAGTTTACCAAAACTGACACAAGAGGAAATCATTTAAGGTCATCATGTCTGCCCTTGGCATTCTCGGAATGCCCTGGACTCAGAATGCAGCATCTGTAGTCCATGGTAAACTGCGGAGAGGGGGCAGGTCTGAGGGAGTTTGGAACACGGCCTTCACTGAGGGAGTGGGTGTGGACAATTCTGCTGTGACTGAACAAATGGCAGGTGAACAGGGGTCCAGGGCTGCGCCCTCAGAACCCGGCAGGACCAATGAGGTGTCACAAGCATTTAGGCCCTGGACAAAGGGCTCCTTCTTTGTCTGCACAGCTGCCCAAATTTTCACCTTTCCACTCAGGCCGCCCTCTTACTTGAAGTGCTTGTGGAACCTGTCCGCGCAGTACACCTCGCTGCACAGCTAACCATAGCTCTGGGCATCGTAGTTTCCTGCTAGGTGACCGAAGTGCGCAGGCAGATGCGTCCCTGGGACACACGCGGAGAGGCTCCTGCCCAGGCCAGAGGCCGCCCAATGCCACAGTCCCAGATCGTGGGGCACAAAGCAGCCCTGTCTGAGGCCGTGCCTCTCGAGGGAGTATTGGACCAACACTTGTAGAAAACGGGGTCCTCGCGGGCAAGTCATTGGAGGGACACAAATAAATCATTGCGGACTTTCTGATGAAGCTTACGAGTGTTCACACCTAAGCCTCTTACAGAGTCAGATGTTTAGCTAAACATGAGCTCATGATCTAAATTTACACAATAATGAAGAAATCAGCTACAGGGAGAGACAATCAGCAAAAACTATCAATACCAGAATTAGATTCCCTAGGCCATCGATCAGACGTTGGAATAATCAGGTGCAAGGCAGAAAATATATATAAAACTGGAACTGAAACAAGGAACAAGGATGTTTTCAAAGACTGGTAGGATCTCTAAAACATTTTTAAAGTACATGTCATTGATAAAGCTAAATACTCAAAGGTTGTGTAATACAACAGATGCATCATTGAGAAGAGTGAAATTATGCTGTTTTGAAAATTATGGCAGGTCAGATTTTCTGCCTAAATATATAAGAAGATTTCTCTAAAAATACACATTATTTCAAAGACTTAATGGCTGTGAAAAAAGTTAAGGGTATTTCAAATGGCTTGTCTGCAAAGAAAGGTGAGATGTAGGGAACCACAGAAAGTCGAGGGGAAAATAGGTCAATATATAAATTGCTATATGGTGAACTAAGCCATAGGCCAGCCACAATGTAGAGGACCTGACCCTTAGAAACTTACAAGTAAGCTGGAATCTTGAAAAGTTGAAATTTTATAAGTAAAAACATTTATTAAAATGAATAACCAAGTGTTTTAATTGACATGAGAATATCAAAACTATAAACCTGAGAACACAGAAAAAATATAAATAAAGATATGAGGAGAACTTAATACAATAGAAAACGTATAAAATTCAGGTGATTTAGTAAGTCCAAAGAATATTCTTTGACAAGATTTAAAAGACACACTTTGATTAAGGAAAACCAAAACATAAGTAAAGAATATACAGAAAGAATCAGGACAATGTTATAGCAGAGAATATATGAAATGCCAGTAAATTTGAACATTTGTGTAAAGTGGACCATTTCCTAGCTCCTAAAGTTGACCAAAACTAACACAAGAGGAAATCATTTAAGGTCATCATGTCTGCCCTTGGCATTCTCGGAATGCCCTGGACTCAGAATGCAGCATCTGTAGTCCATGGTAAACTGCGGAGAGGGGGAGGGGCTGAGGGAGGTTGGAACACTGCCCTCACAGAGGGAATGGGTGTGGCCAATTCTGCTGTGACTGAACAAAGGGCAGGGGAAAAGCGGGCCCAGGGCAGGGCCCTCAGAGCCCGGCAGGCCCAGTGCAGTGTCACAAGCATTAAGGCCCAGGACAAAGGGCTCATTCTTTGTCTGCACAGCTGCCCAAACTTTCACCTTTTCCCTCAGGACGCCCTCTTACTTGAAGTGCATGTGGAACCTGTCCACGCAGTACACCTCGCTGCACAGCTAACCATAGGTCTGGGCATCATAGCTTCCTGCCAGGTGACCAAAGTTCGCAGGCAGATGGGTCACTGGGACACACGCGGAGAGGCTCCTGCCCAGGCCAGTGACCGCCCACTGCCAATGCCCCAGATCGTGGGGCGCAAAGCAGCCCTGTCGGGAGCCGTGCCTCTAGAGGGAGTAGTGGACAAACACTTGTAGAGAAAGGGGCCCTCGCGGGCAAATCATTGGAGGGACACAAATAAATCTTTGCGGACTTTCTGATGAAGCTTACGACTGTTCACACCTAAGCCTCTTACAAAGTCAGATGTTTAGCAAAACATGAGCTCATGATCTAAATTTACACAATAATGAAAAAAGCAGCTACAGGGGGAGACAATCAGCAAAAACAATCAATACCAGAATAAGATTCCCTAGGCCATCGATCAGACGTTGGAATAATCAGGTGCAAGGCAGAAAATATACATAAAACTGGAACTGAAACAAGGAACAAGGATGTTTTCAAAGACTGGTAGGATATCTAAAACATTGTTAAAGTGCATGTCATTGATAAAGCTAAATACTCAAAAGTTGTGTAATACAACAGATTCATCATTGAGAAGAGTGAAATTATGCTGTTTTGAAAACTATGGCTGGTCAGATTTTCTGCCTAAATATATAAGAAGATTTCTCTAAAAAATACATATTATTTCAAAAACTTATTAGCTGTGAAATAAGTTAAGGGTATTTCAAATGGCTTGTCTGCAAAGAAAGGTGAGATGTAGGAAATCACAGAAAGTCGAGGGGAAAATAAGTCAATATATACTTTGCCATATTGTGAACTAAGCCTTAGGCCAGCCACAATATAGAGGACCTGACCCTTAGAAACTTACAGGTAAGCTGGAATCTTTAAAAGTTCAAATCTTTATAAGTGAAAATATTTATTAAAATGAATAACCAAGTGTTTTAATTGACATCAGAAGATCAAAACAATAAACCCTGAGAACATAGAAAAAAGATAAATAAAGATATGAGCAGAACTTAATACCACAGAAAACGTATAAAATTCAGGTGAGGTAGTAAGTCCAAAGAATATTCTTTGACAAGATTTAAAAGACACACTTTGATTAAGGAAAACCAAAATAAAGTAAAGAATATACAGAAAGAATCAGGACAATGTTATAGCAGAGAATATATGAAATGCCAGTAAATTTGAAAATTTGTGTAAAGTGGACCATTTCCTAGCTCCTAAAGTTTACCAAAATTGACACAAGAGGAAATCATTTAAGGTCATCATGTCTGCCCTTGGCATTCTCGGAACGCCCTGGCCTCAGAATGCAGCATCTGTAGTCCATGGTAACCTGTGGAGAGGGGGTGGGGCTGAGGGAGTTGGGAACACTGCCCTCACTGAGGGAGTGGGTGTGGCCATCTCTGCTGTGACTTAACAAAGGGCAGGGGAGAAGGGGGGCAACGGCAGGGCCCTCAGTGCCGGTCAAGCCCAGTCGTGTGTCTCAAGCATTTAGGCCCAGGCCAAAGTGTGCCTTCTTTGTCTGCACAGCTGCCCAAACTCTCACCTTTCCACTCAGGCCGCCCTCTTACTTGAAGTGTGTGTGGAACAGGTCCGCGCAGTACACCTCGCTGCAAAGCTAACCATAGGTCTGGGCATCATAACTTCCTGCCAGGTGACCGAAGTTTGCAGGCAGATCGGTCGTGGGACACACGCGGGGAGCCTCCTGCCCAGGCCACAGACCGCCCAAAGCCACTACCCCAGATCAGGGGAAGTTAAGCTGTACTGTCTGAGTCCCAGCCTCTAGAGGTAGTAGTGGACCAACACTTGTAGAAACCGGGTCCGCGCGGGTAACTCATTGGAAGGACACAAAAAAATCTTTGTGGACTATCTGCTGAAGCTTACGAGCGTTCACACCTAAGCCTCTTACAAGGTCAGCTGTTTAGCTAAACATGAGCTCATGATCTAAATTTACACAATAATGAAAAAATCAGCTACAAGGGGAGACAAGCAGCAAAACCAATCAATACCAGAATTAGATTCCCTAGGCCATCCATCAGATGTTGGAATAATCAGGTGCAAGGCAGAAAGTATACACAAAACTGGAACTGAAACAAGGAACAAGGATGTTTTCAAAGACTGGTAGGATCTCTAAAATATTTTTAAGGTACATGTCATTGATAAAGCTAAATACTCAAAGGTTGTGTCATACAACAGATTCATCATTGAGATGAGTGAAATTATGCTGTTTTGAAAACTATGGCAGGTCAGATTTTCGGCCTAATTATGTAAGATGATTTCTTTAAAAAATACACATTATTTCAAAGACTTATTGGCTGTGAAATAAGTTAAGGGTATTTCAAATGGCTTGTCTGCAAAGAAAGGTGAGATGTAGGGAATCACAGAAAGTCGAGGGGAAAATAGGTCAATATATACATTGCTATATGGTGAACTAAGCCATAGGCCAGCCACAATGTAGAGGACCTGACCATTAGAAACTTACAAGTAAGCTGGAATCTTGAAAAGTTGATATCTTTATAAGTAAAAACATTTATTAAAATGAAAAACCAAGTGTTTTAATTGACATCAGAATATCAAAACAATAAACCTGAGAACACAGAAAAAATATAAACAAAGATATGAGGAGAACTTACTACAATAGAAAATGTATAAAATTCAGGTGATGTAGTAAGTCTTATAATATTCTTTGACAAGATTTAAAAGACACACTTTGATTAAGGAAAACCAAAACATAAGTGAAGAATATACAGAAAGAATCAGGACAATGTTATAGCAGAGAATATATGAAATGCCAGTAAATTTGAACATTTTTGTAAAGTGGACCATTTCCTAGCTCCTAAAGTTTACCAAAACTGACACAAGAGGAAATCATTTAAGGTCATCATGTCTGCCCTTGGCATTCTCGGAATGCCCTGGACTCAGAATGCAGCATCTGTAGTGCATGGTAAACTGCGGAGAGGGGGCAGGGCTGAGGGAGTTTGGAACACGGCCTTCACTGAGGGAGTGGGTGTGGCCAATTCTGCTGTGACTGAACAAAGGGCAGGTGAACAGGGGTCCAGGGCTGGGCCCTCAGAGCCCGGCAGGCCCAGTGAGGTGTCACAAGCATTTAGGCCCTGGACAAAGGGCTCCTTCTTTGTCTGCACAGCTGCCCAAATTTTCACCTTTCCACTCAGGCCGCCCTCTTACTTGAAGTGCTTGTGGAACCTGTCCGCGCAGTACACCTCGCTGCACAGCTAACCATAGCTCTGGGCATCGTAGCTTCCTGCCAGGTGACCGAAGTGCGCAGGCAGATGCGTCCCTGGGACACCCGCGGAGAGGCTCCTGCCCAGGCCAGAGGCCGCCCAATGCCACAGTCCCAGATCGTGGGGCACAAAGCAGCCCTGTCTGACGCCGTACCTCTCGAGGGAGTATTGGACCAACACTTGTAGAAAACGGGGTCCTCGCGGGCAAGTCATTGGAGGGACACAAATAAATCATTGCGGACTTTCTGATGAAGCTTACGAGTGTTCACATCTAAGCCTCTTACAGAGTCAGATGTTTAGCTAAACCTGAGCTCATGATCTAAATTTACACAATAATGAAGAAATCAGCTACAGGGAGAGACAATCAGCAAAAACTATCAATACCAGAATTAGATTCCCTAGGCCATCGATCAGACGTTGGATTAATCATGTGCAAGGCAGAAAATATACATAAAACTGGAACTGAAACAAGAAACAAGGATGTTTTCAAAGACTGGTAGGATCTCTAAAACATTTTTAAAGTACATGTCATTGATAAAGCTAAATACTCAAAGGTTGTGTCATACAACAGATTCATCATTGAGAAGAGTGAAATTATGCTGTTTTGAAAACGATGGCAGGTCAGATTTTCTGCCTAAATATATAAGAAGATTTCTCTAAAAAATACAAATTATTTCAAAGACTTATTGGCTGTGAAATAAGTTAAAGGTATTTCAAATGGCTTGTCAGCAAAGAAAGTTGAGATGTAGGGAATCACAGAAAGTCGAGGGGAAAATAGGTCAATATGTACTCTGCCATATTGTGAACTACGCCTTAGGCCAGCAACAATGTAGAGGACCTGACCCTTAGAAACTTACAAGTAAGCTGGAATCTTGAAAAGTTTAAATATTTATAAGTAACAACATTTATTAAAATGAATAACCTAGTCTTTTAATTGCCATCAAAATATCAAAACAATAAACCTGAGAACACAGAAAAAATATAAATAAGGATATGAGGAGAACTTAATACAATACAAAATGTATAAAATTCAGGTGAGGTAGTAAGTCCAAAGAATATTCTTTGACAAGATTTAAAAGACACATTTTGATTAAGGAAAACCAAAACATAAGTAAAGAATATACAGAAAGAATCAGGACAATGTTATAGCAGAGAATATATGAAATGCCAGTAAATTTGAACATTTGTGTAAAGTGGACCATTTCCTAGCTCCTAAAGTTTACCAAATTTGACACAAGAGGAAATCATTTAAGGTCATCATGTCTGCCTTTGGCATTTTCGGAACGCCCTGGCCTCAGAATGCAGCATCTGTAGTCCATGGTAACCTGCGGAGAGGGGGCGGGGCTGAGGGAGGTGGGAACACTGCCCTCACTGAGGGAGTGGGTGTGGCCAATTCTGCTGTGACTGAACAAAGGGCAGGGGAAAAGGGGGCCCAGGACAGGGCCCTCAGCGCCCGGCAGGACCAGTGGGGTGTCACAAGCATTAAGGCCCAGTACAAAGGGCTCCTTCTTTGTCTGCACAGTGGCCCAAACATTCACCTTTCCACTCAGGCCGCCCTCTTACTTGAAGTGCATATGGAACCTGTCCGCGCAGTACACCTCGCTGCACAGCTAACCATATGTCTGGGCATCGTATATTCCTGCCAGGTGACCGAATTTCGCAGGCAGATGGGTCCCTGGGACACACGCGGAGAGGCTCCTGCCCAGGCCATTGGCCGCCCACTGCCACTGCCCCAGATCGTGGGGCACAAAGCAGCCCTGTCGGAGGCCGTGCCTCTAGAGGGAGTATTGGACCAACACTTGTAGAAAACGGGGTCCTCGCAGCAACTCATTGGAGGGACACAAATAAATCTTTGCGGACTTTCTGATGAAGCTTGCGAGTGTTCACACCTAAGACTCTTACAAAGTCAGATGTTTAGCTAAACATGAGCTCATGATCTAAATTTACACAATAATGAAGAAATCAGCTACAGGGGGAGACAAGCAGAAACTATCAATACCAGAATTAGATTCCCTAGGCCATCGATCAGACGTTGGATTAATCATGTGCAAGGCAGAAAATATACATAAAACTGGAACTGAAACAAGAAACAAGGATGTTTTCAAAGACTGGTAGGATCTCTAAAACATTTTTAAAGTACATGTCATTGATAAAGCTAAATACTCAAAGGTTGTGTCATACAACAGATTCATCATTGAGAAGAGTGAAATTATGCTGTTTTGAAAACGATGGCAGGTCAGATTTTCTGCCTAAATATATAAGAAGATTTCTCTAAAAAATACAAATTATTTCAAAGACTTATTGGCTGTGAAATAAGTTAAAGGTATTTCAAATGGCTTGTCAGCAAAGAAAGTTGAGATGTAGGGAATCACAGAAAGTCGAGGGGAAAATAGGTCAATATGTACTCTGCCATATTGTGAACTACGCCTTAGGCCAGCAACAAGGTAGAGGACCTGACCCTTAGAAACTTACAAGTTAGCTGGAATCTTGAAAAGATGAAATCTTTATAAGTAAAAAGATTTATTAAAATGAATAACCTAGTGTTTTAATTGACATCAGAATATCAAAACAATAAACCTGAGAACACAGAAAATATATAAATAAAGGTATGAGGAGAAATTAATACAATACAAAATGTATAAAATTCAGGTGATGTAGTAAGTCTAAAAATATTCTTTGACAAGATTTTAAAGACACACTTTGATTAAGGAAAACCAAAACGTAAGTAAAGAATATACAGAAAGAATCAATATACAGAAAAGACACAGAAATATACAGAAAGACACACAATGTTATAGCAGAGAATATATGAAATGCCAGTAAATTTGAACATTTCTGTAAAGTGGACCATTTTCTAGCTCCTAAAGTTTACCATGACTGACACAAGAGGAAATCATGTAAGGTCATCATGTCTGCCCTTGGCATTCTCGGAATGCCCTGGACTCGGAATGCAGCATCTGTAGTCCATGGAAACCTGCGGAGTGGGGGCGGGGCTGAGGGAGGTTGAAACACGGCCCTCACTGAGGGAGTGGGTGGTGCCATCTCTGCTGTGACTGAACAAAGGGCAGGGGAGCAGGGGGCCCTGGGCAGGGCCCTCTGAGCCCTGCAGGCCCAGTGGGGTGTCACAAGCATTTAGGCCCAGGACAAAGGGCGCTTTCTTTGTCTGCACAGCTGCCCAAACTCTCAACTATCCACTCAGGCCGCCCTCTTACTTGAAGTGTTTGTGGAACCTGTACGCGCATTACACCTCGCTGAACAGCTAACCATAAGTCTGGGCATCATAGCTTCCTGCCAGGTGACCGAAGTTCGCAGGCAGTTGGGTCCCTGGGACACACGCAGAGAGGTTCCAGCCCTGGCCACAGGCCGCCCACAGCCACTGCCCCAGATCGTGGGGAGCAAAAAAGCCCTGTGTGAGGCCGTGCCTCTAGAGGGAGTAGTGGACCAACACTTGTAGAAAACCGGGTCCTCGCGAGCCACTCATTGGAGGGACACAAATAAATCTTTGTCGACTTTCTGATGAAGCTTACGAGCGTTCACACCTAAGCCTCTTACAAGGTCAGCTGTTTAGCTAAACATGAGCTCATGATCTAAATTTACACAATAATGAAGAAATCAGCTACAAGGGGGAGACAATCAGCAAAAACAAGCAATACCAGAATTAGATTCCCTAGGCCATCCATCAGATGTTGGAATAATCAGGTGCAAGGCAGAAAATATACATACAACTGGAAGTGAAACAAAGAACAAGGATGTTTTCAAAGACTGGTAGGATCTCTTAAATATTTTTAAACTACATGTCATTGATAAAGATAAATACTCAAAGGTTGTGTAATTCAACAGATTCATCATTGAGAAGATTGAAATTATGCTGTTTTGAAAAGTATGGCAGGTCAGATTTTCTGCCTAAATATATAAGAAGATTTCTCTAAAAGATACACATTATTTCAAAGACTTATTGGCTGTGAAATAAGGTAAGGGTATTTCAAATGGCTTTTCTCCAAAGGAAGGTGAGATGTAGGGAATCATAGAAAGCCGAGGGGAAAATAAGTCAATATATATTTTGCTATACGGTGAAGTAAGCCTTCGGCCAGCAACAATGTAGAGCACCTGACGCTTAGAAACTTACAAGTAAGCTGGAATCTTCAATAGTTCACATCTTTATAAGTAAAAATATTTATGAAAATGAATAACCAACTGTTTTAATTGACATCAGAAGATCAAAACAATAAAGCCTGAGAACATAGAAAAAAGTTTAATAAAGATATGAGCAGAACTAAATACAACAGAAAACGTGTAAAATTCAGGTGATGTAGTAAGTCCAAAGAATATTCTTTGAAAAGAGTTAAAAGACACACTTTGATTAAGGAAAACAAAAACATAAGTCTAGAATATATAGAAAGATTAAGGACAAAATTATAACAAAAAATATCTGAAAAACCAATAAATTTGAACATTTCTGTAAAGTGGACCATTTCCTAGCTCCTAAAGTTTACCAAAACTGACACAAGAGGAAATCATTTAAGGTCATCCTGTCTGCCCTTGGCATTCTCGGAATGCCCTGGCCTCAGAATGCAGCATCTGTAGTCCATGGTAACCTGCGGAGAGGGGGCGGGTCTGAGGGCGGTTGGAACACTGCCCTCACTGAGGGAGTGGGTGTGGCCATCTCTGCTGTGACTGAACAAAGGGCAGGGGAGCAGGGGGCCCAGGGCAGGGCCCTCAGAGCCCGGCAGGCCCAGTGGGGTGTCACAAGCATTTGGCCCAGGCCAAAGGCGTCTTCTTTTTCTGCACATCTGCCCAAACTCTCACTTTTCCACTCAGGCCGCCCTCTTACTTGAAGTGTGTGTGGAACCTGTTCGCACAGTACACCTCGCTGCACAGCTAACCATAGGTCTGTGCATCGTAGCTTCATGTCATGTGACCGAAGTTCGCAGGCAGATGGGTCCCAAGGAAAAACGAGGAGAGGATCTTGCCCGGTCACAGGCTCCCTACTGCCCCTGCCCCAAATCGGGGTCCGCATAGCAGCCCAGTCTGAGTCCCTGTCACTAGAGGGAGTATTGGATCAACACTTGTAGAAAACGGAGTCCTCGCGGGCCACTCATTGGAGGGACACAAATAAATCTTTGCCGACGTTCTGATGAAGCTTACGAGCGTTCACACCTAAGCCTCTTACAAGGTCAGCTGTTTGGCTAAACATGAGCTCATGATCTAAATTTACACAATAATGAAGAAATCATCTACAAGGGGTAGACAATCAGCAAAATCAATCAATACCAGAATTAGATTCCCTAGGCCATCCATCAGATGTAGTAATAATCAGGTGCAAGGCAGAAAATATACATAAAACTGGAACTAAAACAAGGAATAAGGATGTTTTCAAAGACTGGTAGGATCTCTAAAATATTTTTAAAGTACATGTCTTTGAAAAAGGTAAATATTCAAAGTTGTGTAGTACAACAGTTTCAACATTGAGAAGAGTGAAAGTATGCTGTTTTGAAAACTATGGCAAGTCAGATTTTCTGCCTAATTATATAAGAAGATTTGTCTAAAAAATACACAGTATTTCAAAGACTTATTGGCTGTGAAATAAGTTAAGGGTATTTCAAATGGATTGTTTGCAAAGAAAGGTGAGATGTAGGGAATAACAGAGTGTCGAGGGGAAAATAGGTCAATATATACATTGCTATATGGTGAACTAATCCTTAGGCCAGCAACAATGTAGACGACCTGACGCTTAGAAACTTACAAGTAAGCTGGAATCTTCAAATTTCAAATCTTTATAAGTAAAAAGATTTATGAAAATGAATAACCAAGTGTTTTAATTGACATCAGAAGATCAAAACAATAAACCTTGAGAACATAGTAAAAGATAAATAAAGATATGAGCAGAACTTAATACCACAGAAAACGTATAAAATTCAGGTGAGGTAGTAAGTCCAAAGAATATTCTTTGAAAAGATATAAAAGACACACTATGATTAAGGAAAACAAAAACATAAGTAAAGAATATACAAAAGAATCAAGACAATGTTATAGCAGAGAATATATGAAATGCCAGTAAATTTGAACATTTCTGTAAAGTGGACCATTTCCTAGCTCCTAAAGTTTACCAAAACTGACACAAGAGGAAATCATTTAAGGTCATCATGTCTGCCCTTGGCATTCTCGGGACGCCCTGGCCTCAGAATGCAGCATCTGTAGTCCGTGGTAACCTGCGGAGAGGGGGAGGGGCTGAGGGTGGTTGTAACACTGCCCTCCCTGAGGGAGTGGGTGTGGCCATCTCTGCTGTGACTGAACAAAGGGCAGGGCAGCATGGGGAGCATGGCAGGGCCCTCAGAGTCAGGTATGCCCAGTGGAGTGTCACAAGCATTTAGGCCCAGGCCAAAGGGCGCTTTCGATATCTGCACAGCTGTCCAAACTCTCACCTTTCCCCTCAGGCCGCCCTCTTACTTGAAGTGTGTGTGGAACCTGTCCGCGCAGTACACCTTGCTGCACAGCTAACCATAGGTCTGGGCATCGTAGCTTCCTGCCAGGTGACCGAAGTTTACAGGCAGATGGGTCCCTGGGACACGCAGACAGGCTCCTGCCCGGGCCACCGGCCGCCCACTGCCCCTGACCCAGATCGGGAACCGCAAAACAGCCCCCTCTGAGTCCCCTGCCTATAGAGGGAGTATTGGAACCACACTTGTAGAAAATGGGTTCCTCGCGGGCAACTCATTGGAGGGACACAAATAATCCTTTGCCGCCTTCTGCTGAAGCTTATGAGCGTTCACACCTAAGCCTCTTACAAGGTAAGCTGTTTAGCTCAACATGAGCTCATGATCTAAATTTACACAATAATTAAGAAAACAGCTACAAGAGGAGACAATCTGCAAAAACAATCAATACCAGAATTAGATTCCCTAGGTCATCCATCAGATGTTGGAATAATCAGGTGCAAGGCAGAAAATATACACAAAACAGGAACTGAAACAAGGAACAAGGATGTTTTCAAAGATTGGTAGGATCTCTAAAACATTTTTAAAGTACATGTCATTGATAAAGCTAAATACTCAAAGGTTGCATAATACAACAGATTCATCATTGAGAAGAGTGAAATTATGCTGTTTTGAAAACTATGGCAGGTCTGATTTTCTGCCTAAATATATAAGAAGATTTCTCTAAAAAATACACATTATTTCAAAGACTTATTAGCTGTGAAATATGTTAAGGGTATTTCAATTGGCTTGTCTGAAAAGAAAGTTGAGATGTAGGAAATCACAGAAAGTCGAGGGGAAAATAGGTCAATATATACTTTGCTATATGGTGAACTAAGCTTTAGGCCAGCAACAAGGTAGAGGACCTGACCGTTAGAAACTTACAAGTAAGCTGGAATCTAGAAAAGATGAAATCTTTATAAGTAACAACATTTATTAAAATGAATAACCAAGTCTTTTAATTGACATCAGAATATCAAAACAATAAACCTGAGAACACAGAAAAAATATAAATAAGGATATGAGGAGAACTTAATACAATAGAAAATGTATAAAATTCAGGTGAGGTAGTAAGTCCAAAGAATATTATTTGACAAGATTTAAAAGACACATTTTGATTAAGGAAAACCAAAACATAAGTAAAGAATATACAGAAAGAATCAGGACAATGTTATAGCAGAGAATATATGAAATGCCAGTAAATTTGAACATTTGTGTAAAGTGGACCATTTCCTAGCTCCTAAAGTTTACGAAAATTGACACAAGAGGAAATCATTTAAGGTCATCATGTCTGCCCTTGGCATTCTCGGAATGCCCTGGCCTCAGAATGCAGCATCTGTAGTCCATGGTAACCTGCGAAGAGGGGGCGTGGCTGAGGGAGGTTGGAACACTGCCCTCACTGAGGGAGTGGGTGTGGCCATCTCTGCTGTGACTGAACAAATGGCATGGAAGCAGGGGGCCCAGGTTCCAGCCCTCAGAGCCCGGCAGACCCAGTGGGGTGTCACAAGCATTTAGGCCCAGGCCAAAGTGCGCCTTCTTTGTCTGCACAGCTGACCAAACTCTCACCATTCCACTCAGGCCGCCCTCTTATTTGAAGTGTGTTTGGAAGCTGTCCGCGCAGTACTCCTCGCTGCACAGCTCACCATAGGTCAGGGCATCGTAGCTTCCTGCCAGGTGACCGAAGTTCGCAGGCAAATGGGTCCCTGGCACACATGAGGAGAGGCTCTTGCCCGGGCCACAGGCCGCCCACTGGCCCTGCCCCAGATCGAAGGCTGAAAAGCAGCCATGTCTGAGTCCAGTGCCTCTCGAAGGAGTATTGGACCAACACTTGTAGAAAACGGGGTCCTTGCGGGCACATCATTGGAGGGACACAAATAAATCTTTGCAGACTTTCTGCTGAAGCTTACCAGCGTTCACACCTAACCCTCTTACAAGGTCAGCTGTTTAGCTAAACATGAGCTCATGATCTAAATTTACACAATATTGAAGAAATCAGCTACAAAGGGAGACAATCAGCAGAAACAATCTATACCAGAATGAGATTCCCTAGGCCATCCATCTGATGTTGGAATAATCAGGTGCAAGTCAGAAAATATACATAAAACTGGAACTGAAACAAGGAACAAGGAGGTTTTCAAAGGCTGGTAGGATCTCTAAAACATTTTTAAAGTACATGTCGTTGATAAACCTAAATACTCAAAGGTTGTTTAATACCACAGATTAAGCATTGAGAAGAGTGAAATTATGCTGTTTTGAAAACTATGGCAGGTGAGATTTTCTGCCTAATTATATAAGAAGATTTCTCTAAAAAATAGACATTATTTCAAAGACTTATTGGCTGTGAAATAAGTTAAGTGTATTTCAAATTGCTTGTCTGCAAAGAAAGGTCAGATGTAGGGAATCACAGAAAGTCGAGGGGAAAATGTCAATATATACATTGCTATATGGTGAACGAAGCCTTAGGCCGGCAACAGTGTAGAGTAATGGACCCTTAGAAACGTACAAGTAAGCTGGAATCTTTAAAAGTTCCAATCTTTATAAGTAAAAAGATTTATTAAAATGAATAACCAAGTGTTTTACTTGACATCAGAAAATCAAAACAATAAACCATGAGAACATAGAAAAAAGATAAATAAAGATATGAGCAGAACTTAATACAACAGAAAACGTATAAAATTCAGGTGATTTAGTAAGTCCAAAGAATATTCTTTGAAAAGATTTAAAAGACACACTTTGATTAAGGAAAACAAAAACATAAGTAAAGAATATACAGAAAGAATCAGGACAATGTTATAGCAGAGAATATATGAAATGCCAGTAAATTTGAACATTTCTGTAAAGCGGACCATTTCCTAGCTCCTAAAGTTTACCAAAACTGACAGAAGAGGAAATCATTTAAAGTCATCATGTCTGCCCTTGGCATTCTCGGAACGCCCTGGCATCAGAATGCAGCATCTGTAGTGCATGGTAACCTGCGGAGAGGGGGCGTGGCTGAGGGAGGTTGGAAGACTGCCCTCACTGAGGGAGTGGGTGTGGCCATCTCTGCTGTGACTGAACAAAGGGCAGGGGAGCAGGGGGCCCAGGGCAGGGCCCTCAGAGCCCGGCAGACAGAGTAGGGTGTCACAAGCATTTAGGCCCAGGACAAAGGGCGCCTTCTTTGTCTGCACAGCTGCCCAAACTCTCAACTTTCCACTCAGGCCGCCCTCTTATTTGAAGTGTGTTTGGAAGCTGTCCGCGCAGTATACCTCGCTGCATAGCTAACCATAGGCCAGGGCATCGTAGCTTCCAGCCAGGTGACCGAAGTTCGCAGGCAAATGGGTCCCTGGGACACATGCGGAGAGGCTCTTGCCCGGGCCACAGGCCACCCACTGGCCCTGCCCCAGATCGAAGGCTGAAAATCAGCCATGTCTGAGTCCACTGCCTCTCGAAGGAGTATTGGACCAACACTTGTAGAAAACGGGGTCCTTGCGGGCAACTCATTGGAGGGACACAAATAAATCTTTGCCGACTTTCTGCTGAAGCTTACCAGCATTCACACCTAAGCCTCTTACAAGGTCAGCTGTTTAGCTAAACAAGAGGTCATGATCTAAATTTACACAATATTGAAGAAATCAGCTACAAAGGGAGACCATCAGCAAAAACAATCAATACCAGAATGAGATTCCCTAGGCCATCCATCTGATGTTGAAATAATCAGGTGCAAGTCAGAAAATATACATAAAACTGGAACTGAAACAAGGAACAAGAAGGTTTTCAAAGGCTGGTAGGATCTCTCAAACATTTTTAAAGTACATGTCGTTGATAAACCTAAATACTCAAAGGTTGTTTAATACCACAGATTAAGCATTGAGAAGAGTGAAATTATGCTGTTTTGAAAACTATGGCAGGTGAGATTTTCTGCCTAATTATATAAGAAGATTTCTCTAAAAAATAGACATTATTTCAAAGACTTATTGGCTGTGAAATAAGTTAAGTGTATTTCAAATGGCTTGTCGGATAAGAAAGGTGAGATGTAGGGAATCACAGAAAGTCGAGGGGAAAATGTCAATATATACATTGCTTTATGGTGATCTAAGCCTTAGGCCAGACACAATGTAGAGGACCTGACCCTTAGAAACTTAAAAGTGAGCTGGAATCTTTAAAAGTTCAAATCTTTATAAGTAAAAAGATTGATGAAAATGAATAACCAAGTGTTTTAATTGACATCAGAAGATCAAAACAATAAACCCTGAGAGCATAGAAAAAAGATAAATAAAGATATGAGCAGAACTTAATACCACAGAAAACGTATAAAATTCAGGTGATTTAGTAAGTCCAAAGAATATTCTTTGAAAAGATTAAAAGAAACACTTTGATTAACGAAAACAAAAACATAAGTAAAGAATATATAGAAAGAATCAGGACAAAGTTATAGCAGAGAATATATGAAATGCCAGTAAATTTGAACATTTCTGTAAAGTTGACCATTTCCTAGCTCCTACAGTTTACCAAAACTGACACAAGAGGTAATCATTTAAGGTCATCATGTCTGCCCTTGGCATTCTCGGAACGCCCCGGCCTCAGAATGCAGAATCTGTAGTCCATGGTAACCTGCGGAGAGTGGGCGGGGCTGAGGGAGGCTGGAACACAGCCCTCACTGAAGGAGTGTGTGTGGCCATCTCTGCTGTGACTGAACAAAGGGCAGGGGAGCAGGGGGCCAAGGGCAGGGCCCTCAGAGTCGGGCAGGCCCAGTGGTGTGTCACAAGCCTTTAGGCTCAGGCCATAGGGCACCTTCTTTGTCTGCACAGCTACACAAACTCTCACTTTTCCACTCAGGCCACCCACTTAGTTGAAGTGTGTGTGGAACCTGTCCGCGCAGTATACCTCGCTGCACAGCTAACCATAGGTCTGGGCATCGTAGCTTCCTGCCAGGTGACCGAAGTTCGCAGGAGAGATGATTCCCAGGTTCACACGCAGAGAGGCTCCTGCCCGGGCCACAGGCCGCCCACTGCCCCTGCCCAAGATCGGGGGCCGAAAGCAGCCCTGTCTATGTCCCCTAGTCCTAGAAGGAGTATTGGACCAACACTTCTAGAAAACGGGGTCCTTGTGGGCAACTCATTGGAGGGACACAAATAAATCTTTGCCGACTTTTTGCTGAAACTTACGAGTGTTCACACCTAAGCCTCTTACAACGTCAGCTGTTTAGCTAAACATGAGCTCATGATCTAAATTTACACAATAATGAAGAAATCAGCTACAAAGGGAGACAATCAGCAAAAACAATCAATACCAGAAGTAGATTCCCTAGGCCATCCTTGAGATGTTGGAATAATCAGGTGCTAGGCAGAAAATATACATAAACCTGGAAATGAAACAAGGAACAAGCATGTTTTCAAAGACTGGTAGGATCTCTAAAACATTTTTAAAGTACATGTCATTGATAAAGCTAAATACTCAAATGATCTTTAATACAATAAATTAAGCAGTGAGAAGAGTGAAATTATGCTGTTTAGAAAACTATGGAAGGTGAGATTTTCTGCCTAATTATATAAGATGATTTCTCTAAAAAGTACACATTATTTCAAAGAATTATAGGCTGTGAAATAAGTTAAGGGTATTTCAAATGGCTTGTCTGCAAAGAAAGGTGAGATGTAGGGAATCACAGAAAGCCGAGGGGATAATATGTCAATATATTCATTGCTAATGGTGATCTAAGCCTTAGGCCGGCAACAGTGTAGAGGAATGGACCCTTAGAAACGTACAAGTAAGCTGGAATCTTTAAAAGTTCAAATCTTTATAAGTAAAAAGATTTATTAAAATGAATAACCAAGTGTTTTACTTGACATCAGAAAATCAAAACAATAAACCCTGAGAACATAGAAAAAAGATAAATAAAGATATGAGCAGAACTTAATACCACAGAAAACGTATAAAATTCAGGTGATTTAGTAAGTCCAAAGAATATTCTTTGAAAAGATTTAAAAGACACACTTTGATTAAGGAAAACAAAAACATAAGTAAAGAATATACAGAAAGAATCAGGACAATGTTATAGCAGAGAATATATGAAATGCCAGTAAATTTGAACATTTCTGTAAAGCGGACCATTTCCTAGCTCCTAAACTTTACCAAAAGTGACACAAGAGGAAATCATTTAAGGTCATCATGTCTGCCCTTGGCATTCTCGGAACGCCCTGGCGTCAGAATGCAGCATCTGTAGTCCATGGTAACCTGCGGAGAGGGGGCGTGGCTGAGGGAGCTTGGAAGACTGCCCTCACTGAGGGAGTGTGTGTGGCCATCTCTGCTGTGACTGAACAAAGGGCAGGGGAGCAGGGGGCCCAGGGCAGGGCCCTCAGAGCCCGGCAGACAGAGTGGGGTGTCACAAGCATTTAGGCCCAGGACAAAGGGCGCATTCTTTGTATGCACAGCTGCCCAAACTCTCACCTTTCCACTCAGGCCGCCCTCTTATTTGAAGTGTGTTTGGAACCTGTCCGCGCAGTACTCCTCGCTGCACAGCTCACCATAGGTCAGGGCATCGTAGCTTCCTGCAAGGTGACCGAAGTTCGCAGGCAAATGGGTCCCTGGGACACATGCGGAGAGGCTCCTGCCCGGGCCACAGGCCGCCCACTGGCCCTGCCCCAGATCGAAGGCTGAAAAGCAGCCATGTCTGAGTCCACTGCCTCTCGAAGGAGTATTGGACCAACACTTGTAGAAAACGGGGTCCTTGTCGGCAACTCATTGGAGGGACACAAATAAATCTTTGCCGACTTTCTGCTGAAGCTTACCAGCGTTCACACCTAAGCCTCTTACAAGGTCAGCTGTTTAGCTAAACATGATCTCATGATCTAAATTTACACAATATTGAAGAAATCAGCTACAAAGGGAGACAATCAGCAGAAACAATCAATACCACAATTAGATTCCCTAGGCCATCCATCTGATGTTGGAATAGTCAGGTGCAAGGCAGAAAATATACATAAAACTGGAACTGAAACAAGGAACAAGGAGGTTTTCAAAGGCTGGTAGGATCTCTCAAACATTTTTAAAGTACATGTCGTTGATAAACCTAAATACTCAAAGGTTGTTTAATACCACAGATTAAGCATTGAGAAGAGTGAAATTATGCTGTTTTGAAAACTATGGCAGGTGAGATTTTCTGCCTAATTATATAAGAAGATTTCTCTAAAAAATAGACATTATTTCAAAGACTTATTGGCTGTGAAATAAGTTAAGTGTATTTCAAATGGCTTGTCTGATAAGAAAGGTGAGATGTAGGGAATCACAGAAAGTCGAGGGGAAAATGTCAATATATACATTGCTATGTGGTGAACTAAGCCTTAGGCCAGCCACAATGTAGAGGACCTGAACCTTAGAAACTTAAAAGTGAGCTGGAATCTTTAAAAGTTCAAATCTTTATAAGTAAAAAGATTGATGAAAATGAATAACCAAGTGTTTTAATTGACATCAGAAGATCAAAACAATAAACCCTGAGAACATAGAAAAAAGATAAATAATGATATGAGCAGAACTTAATACCACAGAAAACGTATCAAATTCAGGTGATGTAGTAATTCCAAAGAATATTCTTTGAAAAGATTTAAAAGACACACTATGATTAAGGAAAACACAAACATAATTAAAGAATATATAGAAAGAATCAGGACAATGTTATAGCAGAGAATATATGAAATGCCAGTAAATTTGAACATTTCTGTAAAGTTGACCATTTCCTAGCTCCTACAGTTTACCAAAACTGACACAAGAGGAAATCATTTAAGGTCATCATGTCTGCCCTTGGCATTCTCGCTACGCCCTGGCCTCAGAATGCAGCATCTGTGGTCCATGGTAAACTTCGGAGAGTGGGCGGGGCTGAGGGAGGCTGGAACACTGCCCTCACTGAGGGAGTGGGTGTGGCCATCTCTGCTGTGACTGAACAAAGGGCAGGGGAGCAGGGGGCCCAGGGCAGGGCCCTCGGAGCCCGGCAGACCCAGTGGGGTGTCACAAACATTTAGGCCCAGGCCATAGAGCACGTTCCTTGTCTGCACAGCTGCCCAAACTCTCACTTTTCCCCTCAGGCCACCCACATAGTTGAAGTGTGTGTGGAAGCTGTCCACGCAGTATACCTCGCTGCACAGCTAACCATAGGTCTGGGCCTCGTAGCTTCCTGCCAGGTGACCGAAGTTCGCAGGAGAGATGATTCCCAGGTTAACACGCAGAGAGGCTCCTGCCCGGGCCACAGGCCGCCCACTGCCCGTGCCCAAGATCGGGGGCCGAAAGCAGCCCTGTCTAAGTCCCCTACCCCTAGAGGGAGTATTGGACCAACTCTTCTAGAAAACGGGGTCCTTGTGGGCAACTCATTGGAGGGACACAAAGAAATCTTTGCCGACTTTTTGCTGAATCTTAGGAGCGTTCACACCTAAGCCTCTTACAAGGTCAGCTGTTTAGCTAAACATGAGCTCATGATCTAAATTTACACAATAATGAAGAAATCAACTACAAAGGGAGACAATCAGCAAAAACAATCAATACCAGAATTAGATTCCCTAGGCCATCCTTGAGATGTTGGAATAATCAGGTGCTAGGCAGAAAACATACATAAACCTGGAAATGAAACAAGGAACAATCATGTTTTCAAAGACTGGTAGGATCTCTAAAACATTTTTAAAGTACATGTCATTGATAAAGCTAAATACTCAAAGGTTGTTTAATACCACAGATTAAGCATTGAGAAGAGTGAAATTATGCTGTTTTGAAAACTATGGCAGGTGAGATTTTCTGCCTAATTATATAAGATGATTTCACTAAAAAATACACATTATTTCAAAGAATTATTGGCTGTGAAATAAGTTAAGGGTATTTCAAATGGCTTGTCTGCAAAGAAAGGTGAGATGTAGGGAATCACAGAAAGCCGAGGGGATAATGTGGCAATATATACATTGCTATATGGTGAACTAAGCCTTACGCCGGCAACAGTGTAGAGGAATGGACCCTTAGAAACGTACAAGTAAGCTGGAATCTTTCAAAGTTCAAATCTTTATAAGTAAAAAGATTTATTAAAATGAATAACCAATTGTTTTACTTGACATCAGAAAATCAAAACAATAAACCCTGAGAACATAGAAAAAAGATAAATAAAGATATGAGCAGAACTTAATACAACAGAAAACGTATAAAATTCAGGTGATTTAGTAAGTCCAAAGAATATTCATTGAAAAGATTTAAAAGACACACTTTGATTAAGGAAAACAAAAACATAAGTAAAGAATATACAGAAAGAATCAGGACAATGTTATAGCAGAGAATATATGAAATGCCAGTAAATTTGTACATTTCTGTAAAGTTGACCATTTCCTAGCTCCTACAGTTTACCAAAAGTGACACAAGAGGAAATCATTTAAGGTCATCATGTCTGCCCTTGGCATTCTCGTTACGCCCTGGCCTCAGAATGCAGCATCTGTAGTCCATGGTAACCTGCGGAGAGTGGGCGGGACTGAGGGAGGCTGGAACACTGCCCTCACTGAGGGAGTGGGTGTGGCCATCTCTGCTGTGACTGAACAAAGGGCAGGGGAGCAGGGGGCCCAGTGCAGGGCCCTCAGAGCCCGGCAGGCCCAGTGGTGTGTCACAAGCCTTTACGCCCAGGCCATAGGGCACCTTCTTTGTCTGGACAGCTGCCCAAACTCTCACTTTTCCACTCAGGCCACCCACTTAGTTGAAGTGTGTGTGGAACCTGTCCGCGCAGTATACCTCGCTGCACAGCTAACCATAGGTCTGGGCATCGTAGCTTCCTGCCAGGTGACAGAAGTTCGCAGGTGAGATGATTTCCAGGTTCACACGCAGAGAGGCTCCTGCCCGGGCCACTGGCCGCCCACTGCCCCTGCCCAAGATCGGGGGCCAAAAGCAGCCTTGTCTAAGTCCCCTACCCCTAGAAGGAGTATTGGACCAACACTTCTAGAAAACGGGGTCCTTGTGGGCAACTCATTGGAGGTACACAAATAAATCTTTGCCGACTTTTTGCTAAAACATACGAGCGTTCACACCTAAGCCTCTTACAAGGTCCGCTGTTTAGCTAAACATGAGCTCATGATCTAAATTTACACAATAATGAAGAAATCAGCTACAAAGGGAGACAATCAGCAAAAACAATCAATACCAGAATTAGATTCCCTAGGCCATCCTTGAGATGTTGGAATAATCAGGTGCTAGGCAGAAAATATACATAAACCTGGAAATGAAACAAGGAACAAGCATGTTTTCAAAGACTGGTAGGATCTCTAAACATTTTTAAAGTACATGTCATTGATAAAGCTAAATACTCAAATGTTCTTTAAAACAATAAATTAAGCAGTGAGAACAGTGAACTTATGCTGTTTTGAAAAGTATGGCAGGTCAGATTTTCTGCCTAAATATATAAGAAGATTTCTCTAAAAGATACACATTATTTCAAAGACTTATTGGCTGTGAAATAAGGTAAGGGTATTTCAAATGGCTTTTCTCCAAAGGAAGGTGAGATGTAGGGAATCATAGAAAGCCGAGGGGAAAATAAGTCAATATATATTTTGCTATACGGTGAAGTAAGCCTTCGGCCAGCAACAATGTAGAGCACCTGACGCTTAGAAACTTACAAGTAAGCTGGAATCTTCAATAGTTCACATCTTTATAAGTAAAAATATTTATGAAAATGAATAACCAACTGTTTTAATTGACATCAGAAGATCAAAACAATAAAGCCTGAGAACATAGAAAAAAGTTTAATAAAGATATGAGCAGAACTAAATACAACAGAAAACGTATAAAATTCAGGTGATGTAGTAAGTCCAAAGAATATTCTTTGAAAAGAGTTAAAAGACACACTTTGATTAAGGAAAACAAAAACATAAGTCTAGAATATATAGAAAGATTAAGGACAAAATTATAACAAAAAATATCTGAAATACCAATAAATTTGAACATTTCTGTAAAGTGGACCATTTCCTAGCTCCTAAAGTTTACCAAAACTGACACAAGAGGAAATCATTTAAGGTCATCCTGTCTGCCCTTGGCATTCTCGGAATGCCCTGGCCTCAGAATGCAGCATATGTAGTCCAAGGTATCCTGCGGAGAGGGGGCGGGTCTGAGGGCGGTTGGAACACTGCCCTCACTGAGGGAGTGGGTGTGGCCATCTCTGCTGTGACTGAACAAAGGGCAGGGGAGCAGGGGGCCCAGGGCAGGGCCCTCAGAGCCCGGCAGGCCCAGTGGGGTGTCACAAGCATTTGGCCCAGGCCAAAGGCGTCTTCTTTTTAGGCACATCTGCCCAAACTCTCACTTTTCCACTCAGGCCGCCCTCTTACTTGAAGTGTGTGTGGAACCTGTTCGCACAGTACACCTCGCTGCACAGCTAACCATAGGTCTGTGCATCGTAGCTTCATGTCATGTGACCGAAGTTCGCAGGCAGATGGGTCCCAAGGAAAAACGAGGAGAGGATCTTGCCCGGTCACAGGCTCCCTACTGCCCCTGCCCCAAATCGGGGTCCGCATAGCAGCCCTGTCTGAGTCCCTGTCCCTAGAGGGAGTATTGGACCAACACTTGTAGAAAACGGAGTCCTCGCGGGCCACTCATTGGAGGGACACAAATAAATCTTTGCCGACGTTCTGATGAAGCTTACGAGCGTTCACACCTAAGCCTCTTACAAGGTCAGCTGTTTGGCTAAACATGAGCTCATGATCTAAATTTACACAATAATGAAGAAATCATCTACAAGGGGTAGACAATCAGCAAAATCAATCAATACCAGAATTAAATTCCCTAGGCCATCCATCAGATGTTGTAATAATCAGGTGCAAGGCAGAAAATATACATAAAACTGGAACTAAAACAAGGAATAAGGATGTTTTCAAAGACTGGTAGGATCTCTAAAATATTTTTAAAGTACATGTCTTTGAAAAAGGTAAATATTCAAAGTTGTGTAGTACAACAGTTTCAACATTGAGAAGAGTGAAAGTATGCTGTTTTGAAAACTATGGCAAGTCAGATTTTCTGCCTAATTATATAAGAAGATTTGTCTAAAAAATACACAGTATTTCAAAGACTTATTGGCTGTGAAATAAGTTAAGGGTATTTCAAATGGCTTGTTTGCAAAGAAAGGTGAGATGTAGGGAATAACAGAGTGTCGAGGGGAAAATAGGTCAATATATACATTGCTATATGGTGAACTAATCCTTAGGCCAGCAACAATGTAGACGACCTGACGCTTAGAAACTTACAAGTAAGCTGGAATCTTCAAATTTCAAATCTTTATAAGTAAAAAGATTTATGAAAATGAATAACCAAGTGTTTTAATTGACATCAGAAGATCAAAACAATAAACCTTGAGAACATAGTAAAAGATAAATAAAGATATGAGCAGAACTTAATACCACAGAAAACGTATAAAATTCAGGTGAGGTAGTAAGTCCAAAGAATATTCTTTGAAAAGATATAAAAGACACACTATGATTAAGGAAAACAAAAACATAAGTAAAGAATATACAAAAGAATCAAGACAATGTTATAGCAGAGAATATATGAAATGCCAGTAAATTTGAACATTTCTGTAAAGTGGACCATTTCCTAGCTCCTAAAGTTTACCAAAACTGACACAAGAGGAAATCATTTAAGGTCATCATGTCTGCCCTTGGCATTCTCGGGACGCCCTGGCCTCAGAATGCAGCATCTGTAGTCCGTGGTAACCTGCGGAGAGGGGGAGGGGCTGAGGGTGGTTGTAACACTGCCCTCCCTGAGGGAGTGGGTGTGGCCATCTCTGCTGTGACTGAACAAAGGGCAGGGCAGCATGGGGAGCATGGCAGGGCCCTCAGAGTCAGGTATGCCCAGTGGAGTGTCACAAGCATTTAGGCCCAGGCCAAAGGGCGCTTTCGATATCTGCACAGCTGTCCAAACTCTCACCGTTCCCCTCAGGCCGCCCTCTTACTTGAAGTGTGTGTGGAACCTGTCCGAGCAGTACACCTTGCTGCACAGCTAACCATAGGTCTGGGCATCGTAGCTTCCTGCCAGGTGACCGAAGTTCACAGGCAGATGGGTCCCTGGGACACGCAGACAGGCTCCTGACCGGGCCACCGGCCGCCCACTGCCCCTGACCCAGATCGGGAACCGCAAACCAGCCCCCTCTGAGTCCCCTGCCTATAGAGGGAGTATTGGAACCACACTTGTAGAAAATGGGTTCCTCGCGGGCAACTCATTGGAGGGACACAAATAATCCTTTGCCGCCTTCTGCTGAAGCTTATGAGCGTTCACACCTAAGCCTCTTACAAGGTAAGCTGTTTAGCTCAACATGAGCTCATGATCTAAATTTACACAATAATTAAGAAAACAGCTACAAGAGGAGACAATCTGCAAAAACAATCAATACCAGAATTAGATTCCCTAGGTCATCCATCAGATGTTGGAATAATCAGGTGCAAGGCAGAAAATATACACAAAACTGGAACTGAAACAAGGAACAAGGATGTTTTCAAAGATTGGTAGGATCTCTAAAACATTTTTAAAGTACATGTCATTGATAAAGCTAAATACTCAAAGGTTGCATAATACAACAGATTCATCATTGAGAAGAGTGAAATTATGCTGTTTTGAAAACTATGGCAGGTCTGATTTTCTGCCTAAATATATAAGAAGATTTCTCTAAAAAATACACATTATTTCAAAGACTTATTAGCTGTGAAATAAGTTAAGGGTATTTCAATTGGCTTGTCTGAAAAGAAAGTTGAGATGTAGGAAATCACAGAAAGTCGAGGGGAAAATAGGTCAATATATACTTTGCTATATGGTGAACTAAGCTTTAGGCCAGCAACAAGGTAGAGGACCTGACCGTTAGAAACTTACAAGTAAGCTGGAATCTAGAAAAGATGAAATCTTTATAAGTAACAACATTTATTAAAATGAATAACCAAGTCTTTCAATTGACATCAGAATATCAAAACAATAAACCTGAGAACACAGAAAAAATATAAATAAGGATATGAGGAGAACTTAATACAATAGAAAATGTATAAAATTCAGGTGAGGTAGTAAGTCCAAAGAATATTATTTGACAAGATTTTAAAGACACATTTTGATTAAGGAAAACCAAAACATAAGTAAAGAATATACAGAAAGAATCAGGACAATGTTATAGCAGAGAATATATGAAATGCCAGTAAATTTGAACATTTGTGTAAAGTGGACCATTTCCTAGCTCCTAAAGTTTACGAAAATTGACAAAAGAGGAAATCATTTAAGGTCATCATGTCTGCCCTTGGCATTCTCGGAACGCCCTGGCCTCAGAATGCAGCATCTGTAGTCCATGGTAACCTGCGGAGAGGGGGCGTGGCTGAGGGAGGTTGGAACACTGCCCTCACTGAGGGAGTGGGTGTGGCCATCTCTGCTGTGACTGAACAAATGGCATGGAAGCAGGGGGCCCAGGGCCCAGCCCTCAGAGCCCGGAAGACCCAGTGGGGTGTCACAAACATTTAGGCCCAGGCCAAAGTGCGCCTTCTTTGTCTGCACAGCTGACCAAACTCTCACCATTCCACTCAGGCCGCCCTCTTATTTGAAGTGTGTTTGGAAGCTGTCCGCGCAGTACTCCTCGCTGCACAGCTCACCATAGGTCAGGGCATCGTAGATTCCTGCCAGGTGACCGAAGTTCGCAGGCAAATGGGTCCCTGGGACACATGAGGAGAGGCTCTTGCCCGGGCCACAGGCCGCCCACTGGCCCTGCCCCAGATCGAAGGCTGAAAAGCAGCCATGTCTGAGTCCAGTGCCTCTCGAAGGAGTATTGGACCAACACTTGTAGAAAACGGGGTCCTTGCGGGCAAATCATTGGAGGGACACAAATAAATCTTTGCCGACTTTCTGCTGAAGCTTACCAGCGTTCACACATAACCCTCTTACAAGGTCAGCTGTTTAGCTAAACATGAGCTCATGATCTAAATTTACACAATATTGAAGAAATCAGCTACAAAGGGAGACAATCAGCAGAAACAATCTATACCAGAATGAGATTCCCTAGGCCATCCATCTGATGTTGGAATAATCAGGTGCAAGGCAGAAAATATACATAAAACTGGAACTGAAACAAGGAACAAGGAGGTTTTCAAAGGCTGGTAGGATCTCTAAAACATTTTTAAAGTACATGTCGTTGATAAACCTAACAACTCAAAGGTTGTTTAATACCACAGATTAAGCATTGAGAAGAGTGAAATTATGCTGTTTTGAAAACTATGGCAGGTGAGATTTTCTGCCTAATTATATAAGAAGATTTCTCTAAAAAAATAGACATTATTTCAAAGACTTATTGGCTGTGAAATAAGTTAAGTGTATTTCAAATTGCTTGTCCGCAAGAAAGGTCAGATGTAGGGAATCACAGAAAGTCGAGGGGAAAATGTCAATATATACATTGCTATGTGGTGAACTAAGCCTTAGGCCAGCCACAATGTAGAGGACCTGACCCTTAGAAACTTAAAAGTGAGCTGGAATCTTTAAAAGTTCAAATCTTTATAAGTAAAAAGATTGACGAAAATGAATAACCAAGTGTTTTAATTGACATCAGAAGATCAAAACAATAAACCCTGAGAACATAGAAAAAAGATAAATAAAGATATGAGCAGAACGTAATACCACAGAAAACGTATCAAATTCAGGTGATGTAGTAGGTCCAAAGAATATTCTTTGAAAAGATTTAAAAGACACACTTTGATTAAGGAAAACACAAACATAATTAAAGAATATATAGAAAGAATCAGGACAATGTTATAGCAGAGAATATATGAAATGCCAGTAAATTTGAACATTTCTGTAAAGTTGACCATTTCCTAGCTCCTACAGTTTACCAAAACTGACACAAGAGGAAATCATTTAAGGTCATCATGTCTGCCCTTGGCATTCTCGTTACGCCCTGGCCTCAGAATGCAGCATCTGTAGTCCATGGTAAACTTCGGAGAGTGGGCGGGGCTGAGGGAGGCTGGAACACTGCCCTCACTGAGGGAGTGGGTGTGGCCATCTCTGCTGTGACGGAACAAAGGGCAGGGGAGCAGGGGGCCAAGGGCAGGGCCCTCAGAGCCCGGCAGGCCCAGTGGGGTGTCACAAGCATTTAGGCCCAGGCCATAGGGCACCTTCTTTGTCTGCACAGCAGCCCAAACTCTCACTTTTCCTCTCAGGCCACCCCCTTAGTAGAAGTGTGTGTGGAATCTGTCCGCGCAGTATACCTCGATGCACAGCTCACCATAGGTCTGGGCATTGTAGCTTCCTGCCAGGTGACCGAAGTTAGCAGGAGAGATGATTCCCAGGTTCACACGCAGAGAGGCTCCTGCCTGGGCCACAGGCCGCCCACTGCCCCTGCCCAAGATCGGGGGCCGAAAGCAGCCTTGTCTAAGACCCCTACCCCTAGACGCAGTATAGGACCAACACTTCTAGAAAACGGTGTCCTTGTGGGCAACTCATTGGAGGGACACAAATAAATCTTTGCCGACTTTTTGCTGAAACTTACGAGCGTTCACACCTAAGCCTCTTACAAGGTCAGCTGTTTAGCTAAACATGAGCTCATGATCTAAATTTACACAATAATGAAGAAATCAGCTACAAAGGGAGACAATCAGCAAAAACAATCAATACCAGAATTAGATACCCTAGGCCATCCGTGAGATGTTGGAATAATCAGGTGCTAGCAGAAAATATACATAAACCTGGAAATGAAACAAGGAACAAGCATGTTTTCAAAGACTGGTAGGATCTCTAAAACATTTTTAAAGTACATGTCATTGATAAAGCTAAATATTCAAAGGTTGTTTAATACAACAAATTAAGCAGTGAGAAGAGTGAAATTATGCTCTTTAGAAAACCATGGAAGGTGAGATTTTCTGCCTAATTATATAAGATGATTTCTCTAAAAAATACACATTATTTCAAAGAATTATTGGCTGTGAAATAAGTTAAGGGTATTTCAAATGGCTTGTCTGCAAAGAAAGGTGAGATGTAGGGAATCACAGAAAGCCGAGGGGATAATATGTCAATATATACATTGCTATATGGTGAACGAAGCCTTAGGCCGGCAACAGTGTAGAGTAATGGACCCTTAGAAACGTACAAGTAAGCTGGAATCTTTCAAAGTTCAAATCTTTATAAGTAAAAAGATTTATTAAAATGAATAACCAAGTGTTTTAATTGACATCAGAAAATCAAAACAATAAACCATGAGAACATAGAAAAAAGATAAATAAAGATATGAGCAGAACTTAATACAACAGAAAACGTATAAAATTCAGGTGATTTAGTAAGTCCAAAGAATATTCTTTGAAAAGATTTAAAAGACACACTTTGATTAAGGAAAACAAAAACATAAATAAAGAATATACAGAAAGAATCAGGACAATGTTATAGAAGAGAATATATGAAATGCCAGTAAATTTGAACATTTCTGTAAAGCGGACCATTTCCTAGCTCCTAAACTTTACCAAAACTGACAGAAGAGGAAATCATTTAAGGTCATCATGTCTGCCCTTGACATTCTCGGAACGCCCTGGCATCAGAATGCAGCATCTGTAGTCCATGGTAACCTGCGGAGAGGGGGCGTGGCTGAGGGAGGTTGGAAGACTGCCCTCACTGAGGGAGTGGGTGTGGCCATCTCTGCTGTGACTGAACAAAGGACAGGGGAGCAGGGGGCCCAGGGCAGGGCCCTCAGAGCCCGGCAGACCCAGTGGGGTGTCACAAGCATTTAGGCCCAGGACAAAGGGCGCCTTCTTTGTCTGCACAGCTGCCCAAACTCTCAACTTTCCACTCAGGCCGCCCTCTTATTTGAAGTGTGTTTGGAAGCTGTCCGCGCAGTATACCTCGCTGCACAGCTAACCATAGGCCAGGGCATCGTAGCTTCCAGCCAGGTGACCGAAGTTCGCAGGCAAATGGGTCCCTGGGACACATGCGGAGAGGCTCTTGCCCGGGCCTCAGGCCGCCCACTGGCCCTGCCCCAGATCGAAGGCTGAAAATCAGCCATGTCTGAGTCCACTGCCTCTCGAAGGAGTATTGGACCAACACTTGTAGAAAACGGGGTCCTTGCGGGCAACTCATTGGAGGGACACAAATAAATCTTTGCCGACTTTCTGCTGAAGCTTACCAGCGTTCACACCTAAGCCTCTTACAAGGTCAGCTGTTTAGCTAAACAAGAGGTCATGATCTAAATTTACACAATATTGAAGAAATCAGCTACAAAGGGAGACCATCAGCAAAAACAATCAATACCAGAATGAGATTCCCTAGGCCATCCATCTGATGTTGAAATAATCAGGTGCAAGTCAGAAAATATACATAAAACTGGAACTGAAACAAGGAACAAGGAGGTTTTCAAAGGCTGGTAGGATCTCTCAAACATTTTTAAAGTACATGTCGTTGATAAACCTAAATACTCAAAGGTTGTTTAATACCACAGATTAAGCATTGAGAAGAGTGAAATTATGCTGTTTTGAAAACTATGGCAGGTGAGATTTTCTGCCTAATTATATAAGAAGATTTCTCTAAAAAATAGACATTATTTCAAAGACTTATTGGCTGTGAAATAAGTTAAGTGTATTTCAAATGGCTTGTCTGATAAGAAAGGTGAGATGTAGGGAATCACAGAAAGTCGAGGGGAAAATGTCAATATATACATTGCTATATGGTGAACTAAGCCTTAGGCCAGCCACAATGTAGAGGACCTGACCCTTAGAAACTTAAAAGTGAGCTGGAATCTTTAAAAGTTCAAATCTTTATAAGTAAAAAGATTGATGAAAATGAATAACCAAGTGTTTTAATTGACATCAGAAGATCAAAACAATAAACCCTGAGAGCATAGAAAAAAGATAAATAAAGATATGAGCAGAACTTAATACCACAGAAAACGTATAAAATTCAGGTGATTTAGTAAGTCCAAAGAATATTCTTTGAAAAGATTAAAAGAAACACTTTGATTAACGAAAACAAAAACATAAGTAAAGAATATATAGAAAGAATCAGGACAAAGTTATAGCAGAGAATATATGAAATGCCAGTAAATTTGAACATTTCTGTAAAGTTGACCATTTCCTAGCTCCTACAGTTTACCAAAACTGACACAAGAGGTAATCATTTAAGGTCATCATGTCTGCCCTTGGCATTCTCGGAACGCCCCGGCCTCAGAATGCAGAATCTGTAGTCCATGGTAACCTGCGGAGAGTGGGCGGGGCTGAGGGAGGCTGGAACACAGCCCTCACTGAGGGAGTGTGTGTGGCCATCTCTGCTGTGACTGAACAAAGGGCAGGGGTGCAGGGGGCCCAGGGCAGGGCCCTCAGAGTCGGGCAGGCCCAGTGGTGTGTCACAAGCCTTTAGGCTCAGGCCATAGGGCACCTTCTTTGTCTGCACAGCTACACAAACTCTCACTTTTCCACTCAGGCCACCCACTTAGTTGAAGTGTGTGTGGAACCTGTCCGCGCAGTATACCTCGCTGCACAGCTAACCATAGGTCTGGGCATCGTAGCTTCCTGCCAGGTGACCGAAGTTCGCAGGAGAGATGATTCCCAGGTTCACACGCAGAGAGGCTCCTGCCCGGGCCACAGGCCGCCCACTGCCCCTGCCCAAGATCGGGGGCCGAAAGCAGCCCTGTCTATGTCCCCTAGTCCTAGAAGGAGTATTGGACCAACACTTCTAGAAAACGGGGTCCTTGTGGGCAACTCATTGGAGGGACACAAAGAAATCTTTGCCGACTTTTTGCTGAAACTTACGAGTGTTCACACCTAAGCCTCTTTCAAGGTCAGCTGTTTAGCTAAGCATGAGCTCATGATCTAAATTTACACAATAATGAAGAAATCAGCTACAAAGGGAGACAATCAGCAAAAACAATCAATACCAGAATTAGATTCCCTAGGCCATCATTGAGATGTTGGAATAATCAGGTGCTAGGCAGAAAATATACATAAACCTGGAAATGAAACAAGGAACAAGCATGTTTTCAAAGACTGGTAGGATCTCTAAAACATTTTTAAAGTACATGTCATTGATAAAGCTAAATACTCAAATGATCTTTAATACAATAAATTAAGCAGTGAGAAGAGTGAAATTATGCTGTTTAGAAAACTATGGAAGGTGAGATTTTCTGCCTAATTATATAAGATGATTTCTCTAAAATGTACACATTATTTCAAAGAATTATAGGCTGTGAAATAAGTTAAGGGTATTTCAAATGGCTTGTCTGCAAAGAAAGGTGAGATGTAGGGAATCACAGAAAGCCGAGGGGATAATATGTCAATATATTCATTGCTAATGGTGATCTAAGCCTTAGGCCGGCAACAGTGTAGAGGAATGGACCCTTAGAAACGTACAAGTAAGCTGGAATCTTTAAAAGTTCAAATCTTTATAAGTAAAAAGATTTATTAAAATGAATAACCAAGTGTTTTACTTGACATCAGAAAATCAAAACAATAAACCCTGAGAACATAGAGAAAAGATAAATAAAGATATGAGCAGAACTTAATACCACAGAAAACGTATAAAATACAGGTGATTTAGTAAGTCCAAAGAATATTCTTTGAAAAGATTTAAAAGACACACTTTGATTAAGGAAAACAAAAACATAAGTAAAGAATATACAGAAAGAATCAGGACAATGTTATAGCAGAGAATATATGAAATGCCAGTAAATTTGAACATTTCTGTAAAGCGGACCATTTCCTAGCTCCTAAACTTTACCAAAAGTGACACAAGAGGAAATCATTTAAGGTCATCATGTCTGCCCTTGGCATTCTCGGAACGCCCTGGCGTCAGAATGCAGCATCTGTAGTCCATGGTAACCTGCGGAGAGGGGGCGTGGCTGAGGGAGCTTGGATGACTGCCCTCACTGAGGGAGTGGGTGTGGCCATCTCTGCTGTGACTGAACAAAGGGCAGGGGAGCAGGGGGCCCAGGGCAGGGCCCTCAGAGCCCGGCAGACAGAGTGGGGTGTCACAAGCATTTAGGCCCAGGACAAAGGGCGCCTTCTTTGTATGCACAGCTGCCCAAACTCTCACCTTTCCACTCAGGCCGCCCTCTTATTTGAAGTGTGTTTGGAACCTGTCCGCGCAGTACTCCTCGCTGCACAGCTCACCATAGGTCAGGGCATCGTAGCTTCCTGCCAGGTGACCGAAGTTCGCAGGCAAATGGGTCCCTGGGACACATGCGGAGAGGCTCCTGCCCGGGCCACAGGCCGCCCACTGGCCCTGCCCCAGATCGAAGGCTGAAAAGCAGCCATGTCTGAGTCCACTGCCTCTCGAAGGAGTATTGGACCAACACTTGTAGAAAACGGGGTCCTTGCGGGCAACTCATTGGAGGGACACAAATAAATCTTTGCCGACTTTCTGCTGAAGCTTACCAGCGTTCACACCTAAGCCTCTTACAAGGTCAGCTGTTTAGCTAAACATGAGCTCATGATCTAAATTTACACAATATTGAAGAAATCAGCTACAAAGGGAGACAATCAGCAGAAACAATCAATACCACAATTAGATTCCCTAGGCCATCCATCTGATGTTGGAATAGTCAGGTGCAAGGCAGAAAATATACATAAAACTGGAACTGAAACAAGGAACAAGGAGGTTTTCAAAGGCTGGTAGGATCTCTCAAACATTTTTAAAGTACATGTCGTTGATAAACCTAAATACTCAAAGGTTGTTTAATACCACAGATTAAGCATTGAGAAGAGTGAAATTATGCTGTTTTGAAAACTATGGCAGGTGAGATTTTCTGCCTAATTATATAAGAAGATTTTTCTAAAAAATAGACATTATTTCAAAGACTTATTGGCTGTGAAATAAGTTAAGTGTATTTCAAATGGCTTGTCTGCAAAGAAAGGTGAGATGTAGGGAATCACAGAAAGTCGAGGGGAAAATGTCAATATATACATTGCTATGTGGTGAACTAAGCCTTAGGCCAGCCACAATGTAGAGGACCTGAACCTTAGAAACTTAAAAGTGAGCTGGAATCTTTAAAAGTTCAAATCTTTATAAGTAAAAAGATTGATGAAAATGAATAACCAAGTGTTTTAATTGACATCAGAAGATCAAAACAATAAACCCTGAGAACATAGAAAAAAGATAAATAAAGATATGAGCAGAACTTAATACCACAGAAAACGTATCAAATTCAGGTGACGTAGTAATTCCAAAGAATATTCTTTGAAAAGATTTAAAAGACACACTATGATTAAGGAAAACACAAACATAATTAAAGAATATATAGAAAGAATCAGGACAATGTTATAGCAGAGAATATATGAAATGCCAGTAAATTTGAACATTTCTGTAAAGTTGACCATTTCCTAGCGCCTACAGTTTACCAAAACTGACACAAGAGGAAATCATTTAAGGTCATCATGTCTGCCCTTGGCATTCTCGCTACGCCCTGGCCTCAGAATGCAGCATCTGTAGTCCATGGTAAACTTCGGAGAGTGGGCGGGGCTGAGGGAGGCTGGAACACTGCCCTCACTGAGGGAGTGGGTGTGGCCATCTCTGCTGTGACTGAACAAAGGGCAGGGGAGCAGGGGGCCCAGGGCAGGGCCCTCGGAGCCCGGCAGACCCAGTGGGGTGTCACAAACATTTAGGCCCAGGCCATAGAGCACCTTCCTTGTCTGCACAGCTGCCCAAACTCTCACTTTTCCCCTCAGGCCACCCACTTAGTTGAAGTGTGTGTGGAAGCTGTCCACGCAGTATACCTCGCTGCACAGCTAACCATAGGTCTGGGCCTCGTAGCTTCCTGCCAGGTGACCGAAGTTCGCAGGAGAGATGATTCCCAGGTTAACACGCAGAGAGGCTCCTGCCCGGGCCACAGGGCGCTCACTGCCCGTGCCCAAGATCGGGGGCCGAAAGCAGCCCTGTCTAAGTCCCCTACCCCTAGAGGGAGTATTGGACCAACTCTTCTAGAAAACGGGGTCCTTGTGGGCAACTCATTGGAGGGACACAAAGAAATCTTTGCCGACTTTTTGCTGAATCTTAGGAGCGTTCACACCTAAGCCACTTACAAGGTCAGCTGTTTAGCTAAACATGAGCTCATGATCTAAATTTACACAATAATGAAGAAATCAACTACAAAGGGAGACAATCAGCAAAAACAATCAATACCAGAATTAGATTCCCTAGGCCATCCTTGAGATGTTGGAATAATCAGGTGCTAGGCAGAAAACATACATAAACCTGGAAATGAAACAAGGAACAATCATGTTTTCAAAGACTGGTAGGATCTCTAAAACATTTTTAAAGTACAAGTCATTGATAAAGCTAAATACTCAAAGGTTGTTCAATACAAAAAATTAAGCAGTGAGAAGAGTGAAATTATGCTGTTTAGAAAACTATGGAAGGTGAGATTTTCTGCCTAATTATATAAGATGATTTCACTAAAAAATACACATTATTTCAAAGAATTATTGGCTGTGAAATAAGTTAAGGGTATTTCAAATGGCTTGTCTGCAAAGAAAGGTGAGATGTAGGGAATCACAGAAAGTCGAGGGGAAAATGTCAATATATACATTGCTATATGGTGAACTAAGCCTTAGGCCAGCCACAATGTAGAGGACCTGACCCTTAGAAAGTTAAAAGTGAGCTGGAATCTTTAAAAGTTCAAATCTTTATAAGTAAAAAGATTGATGAAAATGAATAACCAAGTGTTTTAATTGAAATCAGAAGATCAAAACAATAAACCCTGAGAGCATAGAAAAAAGATAAATAAAGATATGAGCAGAACTTAATACCACAGAAAACGTATAAAATTCAGGTGATTTAGTAAGTCCAAAGAATATTCTTTGAAAAGATTAAAAGAAACACTTTGATTAACGAAAACAAAAACATAAGTAAAGAATATATAGAAAGAGTCAGGACAAAGTTATAGCAGAGAATATATGAAATGCCAGTAAATTTGAACATTTCTGTAAAGTTGACCATTTCCTAGCTCCTACAGTTTACCAAAACTGACACAAGAGGTAATCATTTAAGGTCATCATGTCTGCCCTTGGCATTCTCGGAACGCCCCAGCCTCAGAATGCAGAATCTGTAGTCCATGGTAACCTGCGGAGAGTGGGCGGGGCTGAGGGAGGCTGGAACACAGCCCTCACTGAGGGAGTGTGTGTGGCCATCTCTGCTGTGACTGAACAAAGGGCAGGGGTGCAGGGGGCCCAGGGCAGGGCCCTCAGAGTCGGGCAGGCCCCGTGGTGTGTCACAAGCCTTTAGGCTCAGGCCATAGGGCACCTTCTTTGTCTGCACAGCTACACAAACTCTCACTTTTCCACTCAGGCCACCCACTTAGTTGAAGTGTGTGTGGAACCTGTCCGCGCAGTATACCTCGCTGCACAGCTAACCATAGGTCTGGGCATCGTAGCTTCCTGCCAGGTGACCGAAGTTCGCAGGAGAGATGATTCCCAGGTTCACACGCAGAGAGGCTCCTGCCCGGGCCACAGGCCGCCCACTGCCCATGCCCAAGATCGGGGGCCGAAAGCAGCCGTGTCTATGTCCCCTAGTCCTAGAAGGAGTATTGGACCAACACTTCTAGAAAACGGGGTCCTTGTGGGCAACTCATTGGAGGGACACAAAGAAATCTTTGCCGACTTTTTGCTGAAACTTACGAGTGTTCACACCTAAGCCTCTTTCAAGGTCAGCTGTTTAGCTAAGCATGAGCTCATGATCTAAATTTACACAATAATGAAGAAATCAGCTACAAAGGGAGACAATCAGCAAAAACAATCAATACCAGAATTAGATTCCCTAGGCCATCATTGAGATGTTGGAATAATCAGGTGCTAGGCAGAAAATATACATAAACCTGGAAATGAAACAAGGAACAAGCATGTTTTCAAAGACTGGTAGGATCTCTAAAACATTTTTAAAGTACATGTCATTGATAAAGCTAAATACTCAAATGATCTTTAATACAATAAATTAAGCAGTGAGAAGAGTGAAATTATGCTGTTTAGAAAACTATGGAAGGTGAGATTTTCTGCCTAATTATATAAGATGATTTCTCTAAAAAGTACACATTATTTCAAAGAATTATAGGCTGTGAAATAAGTTAAGGGTATTTCAAATGGCTTGTCTGCAAAGAAAGGTGAGATGTAGGGAATCACAGAAAGCCGAGGGGATAATATGTCAATATATACATTGCTAATGGTGTTCTAAGCCTTAGGCCGGCAACAGTGTAGAGGAATGGACCCTTAGAAACGTACAAGTAAGCTGGAATCTTTAAAAGTTCAAATCTTTATAAGTAAAAAGATTTATTAAAATGAATAACCAAGTGTTTTACTTGACATCAGAAAATCAAAACAATAAACCCTGAGAACATAGAAAAAAGATAAATAAAGATATGAGCAGAACTTAATACAACAGAAAACGTATAAAATTCAGGTGATTTAGTAAGTCCAAAGAATATTCTTTGAAAAGATTTAAAAGACACACTTTGATTAAGGAAAACAAAAACATAAGTAAAGAATATACAGAAAGAATCAGGACAATGTTATAGCAGAGAATATATGAAATGCCAGTAAATTTGAACATTTCTGTAAAGCGGACCATTTCCTAGCTCCTAAACTTTACCAAAAGTGACACAAGAGGAAATCATTTAAGGTCATCATGTCTGCCCTTGGCATTCTCGGAACGCCCTGGCGTCAGAATGCAGCATCTGTAGTCCACGGTAACCTGCGGAGAGGGGGCGTGGCTGAGGGAGCTTGGATGACTGCCCTCACTGAGGGAGTGTGTGTGGCCATCTCTGCTGTGACTGAACAAAGGGCAGGGGAGCAGGGGGCCCAGGGCAGGGCCCTCAGAGCCCGGCAGACAGAGTGGGGTGTCACAAGCATTTAGGCCCAGGACAAAGGGCGCCTTCTTTGTATGCACAGCTGCCCAAACTCTCACCTTTCCACTCAGGCCGCCCTCTTATTTGAAGTGTGTTTGGAACCTGTCCGCGCAGTACTCCTCGCTGCACAGCTCACCATAGGTCAGGGCATCGTAGCTTCCTGCCAGGTGACCGAAGTTCGCAGGCAAACGGGTCCCTGGGACACATGCGGAGAGGCTCCTGCCCGGGCCACAGGCCGCCCACTGGCCCTGCCCCAGATCGAAGGCTGAAAAGCAGCCATGTCTGAGTCCACTGCCTCTCGAAGGAGTATTGGACCAACACTTGTAGAAAACGGGGTCCTTGCGGGCAACTCATTGGAGGGACACAAATAAATCTTTGCCGACTTTCTGCTGAAGCTTACCAGCGTTCACACCTAAGCCTCTTACAAGGTCAGCTGTTTAGCTAAACATGAGCTCATGATCTAAATTTACACAATATTGAAGAAATCAGCTACAAAGGGAGACAATCAGCAGAAACAATCAATACCACAATTAGATTCCCTAGGCCATCCATCTGATGTTGGAATAGTCAGGTGCAAGGCAGAAAATATACATAAAACTGGAACTGAAACAAGGAACAAGGAGGTTTTCAAAGGCTGGTAGGATCTCTCAAACATTTTTAAAGTACATGTCGTTGATAAACCTAAATACTCAAAGGTTGTTTAATACCACAGATTAAGCATTGAGAAGAGTGAAATTATGCTGTTTTGAAAACTATGGCAGGTGAGATTTTCTGCCTAATTATATAAGAAGATTTTTCTAAAAAATAGACATTATTTCAAAGACTTATTGGCTGTGAAATAAGTTAAGTGTATTTCAAATGGCTTGTCTGCAAAGAAAGGTGAGATGTAGGGAATCACAGAAAGTCGAGGGGAAAATGTCAATATATACATTGCTATGTGGTGAACTAAGCCTTAGGCCAGCCACAATGTAGAGGACCTGAACCTTAGAAACTTAAAAGTGAGCTGGAATCTTTAAAAGTTCAAATCTTTATAAGTAAAAAGATTGATGAAAATGAATAACCAAGTGTTTTAATTGACATCAGAAGATCAAAACAATAAACCCTGAGAACATAGAAAAAAGATAAATAAAGATATGAGCAGAACTTAATACCACAGAAAACGTATCAAATTCAGGTGACGTAGTAATTCCAAAGAATATTCTTTGAAAAGATTTAAAAGACACACTATGATTAAGGAAAACACAAACATAATTAAAGAATATATAGAAAGAATCAGGACAATGTTATAGCAGAGAATATATGAAATGCCAGTAAATTTGAACATTTCTGTAAAGTTGACCATTTCCTAGCTCCTACAGTTTACCAAAACTGACACAAGAGGAAATCATTTAAGGTCATCATGTCTGCCCTTGGCATTCTCGCTACGCCCTGGCCTCAGAATGCAGCATCTGTAGTCCATGGTAAACTTCGGAGAGTGGGCGGGGCTGAGGGAGGCTGGAACACTGCCCTCACTGAGGGAGTGGGTGTGGCCATCTCTGCTGTGACTGAACAAAGGGCAGGGGAGCAGGGGGCCCAGGGCAGGGCCCTCGGAGCCCGGCAGACCCAGTGGGGTGTCACAAACATTTAGGCCCAGGCCATAGAGCACTTTCCTTGTCTGCACAGCTGCCCAAACTCTCACTTTTCCCCTCAGGCCACCCACTTAGTTGAAGTGTGTGTGGAAGCTGTCCACGCAGTATACCTCGCTGCACAGCTAACCATAGGTCTGGGCATCGTAGCTTCCTGCCAGGTGACCGAAGTTCGCAGGAGAGATGATTCCCAGGTTAACACGCAGAGAGGCTCCTGCCCGGGCCACGGGCCGCTCACTGCCCGTGCCCAAGATCGGGGGCCGAAAGCAGCCCTGTCTAAGTCCCCTACCCCTAGAGGGAGTATTGGACAAACTCTTCTAGAAAACGGGGTCCTTGTGGGCAACTCATTGGAGGGACACAAAGAAATCTTTGCCGACTTTTTGCTGAATCTTAGGAGCGTTCACACCTAAGCCAATTACAAGGTCAGCTGTTTAGCTAAACATGAGCTCATGATCTAAATTTACACAATAATGAAGAAATCAACTACAAAGGGAGACAATCAGCAAAAACAATGAATACCAGAATTAGATTCCCTAGGCCATCCTTGAGATGTTGGAATAATCAGGTGCTAGGCAGAAAACATACATAAACCTGGAAATGAAACAAGGAACAATCATGTTTTCAAAGACTGGTAGGATCTCTAAAACATTTTTAAAGTACATGTCATTGATAAAGCTAAATACTCAAAGGTTGTTCAATACAAAAAATTAAGCAGTGAGAAGAGTGAAATTATGCTGTTTAGAAAACTATGGAAGGTGAGATTTTCTGCCTAATTATATAAGATGATTTCACTAAAAAATACACATTATTTCAAAGAATTATTGGCTGTGAAATAAGTTAAGGGTATTTCAAATGGCTTGTCTGCAAAGAAAGGTGAGATGTAGGGAATCACAGAAAGCCGAGGGGATAATGTGGCAATATATACATTGCTATATGGTGAACTAAGCCTTACGCCGGCAACAGTGTAGAGGAATGGACCCTTAGAAACGTACAAGTAAGCTGGAATCTTTCAAAGTTCAAATCTTTATAAGTAAAAAGATTTATTAAAATGAATAACCAAGTGTTTTACTTGACATCAGAAAATCAAAACAATAAACCCTGAGAACATAGAAAAAAGATAAATAAAGATATGAGCAGAACTTAATACAACAGAAAACGTATAAAATTCAGGTGATTTAGTAAGTCCAAAGAATATTCTTTGAAAAGATTTAAAAGACACACTTTGATTAAGGAAAACAAAAACATAAGTAAAGAATATACAGAAAGAATCAGGACAAAGTTATAGCAGAGAATATATGAAATGCCAGTAAATTTGTACATTTCTGTAAAGTTGACCATTTCCTAGCTCCTACAGTTTACCAAAACTGACACAAGAGGAAATCATTTAAGGTCATTATGTCTGCCCTTGGCATTCTCCTTACGCCCTGGCCTCAGAATGCAGCATCTGTAGTCCATGGTAACCTGCGGAGAGTGGGCGGGGCTGAGGGAGGCTGGAACGCTGCCCTCACTGAGGGAGTGGGTGTGGCCATCTCTGCTGTGACTGAACAAAGGGCAGGGGAGCAGGGGGCCCAGTGCAGGGCCCTCAGAGCCCGGCAGGCCCTGTGGTGTGTCACAAGCCTTTACGCCCAGGCCATAGGGCACCTTCTTTGTCTGGACAGCTGCCCAAACTCTCACTTTTCCACTCAGGCCACCCACTTAGTTGAAGTGTGTGTGGAACCTGTCCGCGCAGTATACCTCGCTGCACAGCTAACCATAGGTCTGGGCATCGTAGCTTCCTGCCAGGTGACAGAAGTTCGCAGGAGAGATGATTTCCAGGTTCACACGCAGAGAGGCTCCTGCCCGGGCCACTGGCCGCCCACTGCCCCTGCCCAAGATCGGGGGCCAAAAGCAGCCTTGTCTAAGTCCCCTACCCCTAGAAGGAGTATTGGACCAACACTTCTAGAAAACGGGGTCCTTGTGGGCAACTCATTGGAGGTACACAAATAAATCTTTGCCGACTTTTTGCTAAAACATACGAGCGTTCACACCTAAGCCTCTTACAAGGTCCGCTGTTTAGCTAAACATGAGCTCATGATCTAAATTTACACAATAATGAAGAAATCAGCTACAAAGGGAGACAATCAGCAAAAACAATCAATACCAGAATTAGATTCCCTAGGCCATCCTTGAGATGTTGGAATAATCAGGTGCTAGGCAGAAAATATACATAAAACTGGAAATGAAACAAGGAACAAGCATGTTTTCAAAGACTGGTAGGATCTCTAAACATTTTTAAAGTACATGTCATTGATAAAGCTAAATACTCAAATGTTCTTTAATACAATAAATTAAGCAGTGAGAAGAGTGAAATTATGCTGTTTAGAAAACTATGGAAGGTGAGATTTTCTGCCTAAATATATAAGATGATTTCTCTAAAAAATACACATTATTTCAAAGACTTATTGGCTGTGAAATAAGTTAAGGGTATTTCAAATGGCTTGTCTGCAAAGAAAGGTGAAATGTAGGGAATCACAGAAAGCCGAGGGGATAATATGTCAATATATACATTGCTAATGGTGATCTAAGCCTTAGGCCGGCAACAGTGTAGAGGAATGGACCCTTAGAAACGTACAAGTAAGCTGGAATCTTTAAAAGTTCAAATCTTTATAAGTAAAAAGATTTATTAAAATGAATAACCAAGTGTTTTACTTGACATCAGAAAATCAAAACAATAAACCCTGAGAACATAGAAAAAAGATAAATAAAGATATGAGCAGAACTTAATACCACAGAAAACGTATAAAATTCAGGTGATTTAGTAAGTCCAAAGAATATTCTTTGAAAAGATTTAAAAGACACACTTTGATTAAGGAAAACAAAAACATAAGTAAAGAATATACAGAAAGAATCAGGACAATGTTATAGCAGAGAATATATGAAATGCCAGTAAATTTGAACATTTCTGTAAAGCGGACCATTTCCTAGCTCCTAAACTTTACCAAAACTGACACAAGAGGAAATCATTTAAGGTCATCATGTCTGCCCTTGGCATTCTCGGAACGACCTGGCGTCAGAATGCAGCATCTGTAGTCCATGGTAACCTGCGGAAGGGGGCGTGGCTGAGGGAGCTTGGAAGACTGCCCTCACAGAGTGAGTGTGTGTGGCCATCTCTGCTGTGACTGAACAAAGGGCAGGGGATCAGGGGGCCCAGGGCAGGGCCCTCGGAGCCCGGCAGACCCAGTGGGGTGTCACAAGCATTTAGGCCCAGGACAAAGGGCGCCTTATTTGTCTGCACAGCTGCCCAAACTCTCACCTTTCCACTCAGGCCGCCCTCTTATTATAAGTGTGTTTTGAACCTGTCCGCGCAGTACCCCTCGCTGCACAGCTCACCATAGGTCAGGGCATCGTAGCTTCCTGCCAGGTGACCGAAGTTCGGAGGCAAATGGGTCCCTGGGACACATGCGGAGAGGCTCTTGCCCGGGCCACAGGCCGCCCACTGCCCCTGCCCCAGATCGAAGGCTGAAAAGCAGCCATGTCTGAGTCCACTGCCTCTCTAAGGAGTATTGGACCAACACTTGTAGTAAACGGGGTCCTTGCGGGCAACTCATTGGAGGGACACAAATAAATCTTTGCCGAGTTTCTGCTGAAGCTTACCAGCGTTCACACCTAAGCCTCTTACAAGGTCAGCTGTTTAGCTGAACATGAGCTCATGATCTAAATTTACACAATATTGAAGAAATCAGCTACAAAGGGAGACCATCAGCAAAAACAATCAATACCAGAATGAGATTCCCTAGGCCATCCATCTGATGTTGGAATAATCAGGTGCAAGGCAGAAAATATACATAAAACTGGAACTGAAACAAGGAACTAGGAGGTTTTCAAAGGCTGGTAGGATCTCTAAAATATTTTTAAAGTACATGTCGTTGATAAACCTAAATACTCAAAGGTTGTTTAATACCACAGATTAAGCATTGAGAAGAGTGAAATTATGCTGTTTTGAAAACTATGGCAGGTGAGATTTTCTGCCTAATTATATAAGAAGATTTCTCTAAAAAATAGACATTATTTCAAAGACTTATGGGCTGTGAAATAAGTTAAGTGTATTTCAAATGGCTTGTCTGCAAAGAAAGGTGAGATGTAGGGAATCACAGAAAGTCGAGGGGAAAATGTCAATATATACATTGCTATAGGGTGAACTAAGCCTTAGGCCAGCCACAATGTAGAGGACCTGACCCTTAGAAACTTAAAAGTGAGCTGGAATCTTTAAAAGTTCAAATCTTTATAAGTAAATAGATTGATGAAAATGAATAACCAAGTGTTTTAATTGACATCAGAAGATCAAAACAATAAACCCTGAGGACATAGAAAAAAGATAAATAAAGATATGAGCAGAACTTCATACCACAGAAAACGTATCAAATTCAGGTGAGGTAGTAAGTCCAAAGAATATTCTTTGAAAAGATTTAAAAGACACACTTTGATTAAGGAAAACACAAACATAATTAAAGAATATATAGAAAGAAATAGGACAATGTTATAGCAGAGAATATATGAAATGCCAGTAAATTTGAACATGTCTGTAAAGTTGACCATTTCCTAGCTCCTACAGTTTACCAAAACTGACACAAGAGGAAATCATTTAAGGTCATCATGTCTGCCCTTGGCATTCTTGGAACGCCCTGGCCTCAGAATGCAGAATCTGTAGTCCATGGTAACCTGCGGAGAGTGGGCGGGACTGAGGGAGGCTGGAAAACTGCCCTCACTGAGGGAGTCGGTGTGGCCATCTCTGCTGTGACTGAACAAAGGGCAGGGGAGCAGGGGGCCCAGGGCACGGCCCTTAGAGCCGGGCAGGCCCATTGGTGTGTCACAAACCTTTAGGCCCAGGCCATAGGGCACCTTTTTGTCTGCACAGCTGCCCAAACTCTCACTTTTCCACTCAGGCCACCCACTTAGTTGAAGTGTGTGTGGAACCTGTCCGCGCAGTATACCTCGCTGCACAGCTAACCATAGGTCTGGCATCGTAGCTTCCTGCCAGGTGACCGAAGTTCGCAGGAGAGATGATTCCCAGGTTCACACGCAGAGAGGCTCCTGCCCGGGCCACAGGCCGCCCACTGCCCGTGCCCAAGATCGGGGGCGGAAAGCAGCCCTGCCTAAGTCCCCTACCCCTAGAGGGAGTATTGGACCAACACTTCTAGAAAACGGGGTCCTTGTGGGCAACTCATTGGAGGGACACAAATAAATCTTTGCCGACTTTTTGCTGAAACTTACGAGCGTTCACACCTAAGCCTCTTACAAGGTCAGCTGTTTAGCTAAACATGAGCTCATGATCTAAATTTACACAATAATGAAGAAATCAGCTACAAAGGGAGACAATCAGCAAAAACAATCAATACCAGAATTAGATTCCCTAGGCCACCCATCAGATGTTGGAATAATCAGGTGCTAGGCAGAAAATATACATAAAACTGGAAATGAAACAAGGAACAAGGAGGTTTTCAAAGACTGGTAGGATCTCTAAAACATTTTTAAAGAACATGTCATTGATAAAGCTAAATACTCAAATGTTCTTTAATACAACAAATTAAGCAGTGAGAAGAGTGAAATTATGCTGTTTAGAAAACTATGGAAGGTGAGATTTTCTGCCTAATTATATAAGATGATTTCTCTAAAAAATACACATTATTTCAAAGAATTATTGGCTGTGAAATAAGTTAAGGGTATTTCAAATGTCTTGTCTGCAAAGAAAGGTGAGATGTAGGGAATCACAGAAAGCCGAGGGGATAATATGTCAATATATACATTGCTAATGGTGATCTAAGCCTTAGGCCGGCAACAGTGTAGAGGAATGGACCCTTAGAAACGTACAAGTAAGCTGGAATCTTTAAAAGTTCAAATCTTTATAAGTAAAAAGATTTATTAAAATGAATAACCAAGTGTTTTACTTGACATCAGAAAATCAAAACAATAAACCCTGAGAACATAGAAAAAAGATAAATAAAGATATGAGCAGAACTTAATACCACAGAAAACGTATAAAATTCAGGTGATTTAGTAAGTCCAAAGAATATTCTTTGAAAAGATTTAAAAGACACACTTTGATTAAGGAAAACAAAAACATAAGTAAAGAATATACAGAAAGAATCAGGACAATGTTATAGCAGAGAATATATGAAATGCCAGTAAATTTGAACATTTCTGTAAAGCGGACCATTTCCTAGCTCCTAAACTTTACCAAAACTGACACAAGAGGAAATCATTTAAGGTCATCATGTCTGCCCTTGGCATTCTCGGAACGCCCTGGCGTCAGAATGCAGCATCTGTAGTCCATGGTAACCTGCGGAGAGGGGGCGTGGCTGAGGGAGCTTGGAAGACTGCCCTCACTGAGGGAGTGGTTGCGGCCATCTCTGCTGTGACTGAACAAAGGGCAGGGGAGCAGGGGGCCCAGGGCAGGGCCCTCAGAGCCCGGCAGACCCAGTGGGGTGTCACAAGCATTTAGGCCCAGGACAAAGGGCGCCTTCTTTGTCTGCACAGCTGCCCAAACTCTCACCTTTCCACTCAGGCCGCCCTCTTATTTGAAGTGTGTTTGGAACCTGTCCGCGCAGTACTCCTCGCTGCACAGCTCACCATAGGTCAGGGCATCGTAGCTTCCTGCCAGGTGACCGAAGTTCGCAGGCAAATGGGTCCCTGGGACACATGCGGAGAGGCTCCTGCCCGGGCCACTGGCCGCCCACTGGCCCTGCCCCAGATCGAAGGCTGAAAAGCAGCCATGTCTGAGTCCACTGCCTCTCGAAGGAGTATTGGACCAACACTTGTAGAAAACGGGGTCCTTGCGGGCAACTCATTGGAGGGACACAAATAAATCTTTGCCGACTTTCTGCTGAAGCTTACCAGCGTTCACACCTAAGCCTCTTACAAGGTCAGCTGTTTAGCTAAACATGAGCTCATGATCTAAATTTACACAATATTGAAGAAATCAGCTACAAAGGGAGACAATCAGCAGAAACAATCAATACCAGAATGAGATTCCCTAGGCCATCCATCTGATGTTGGAATAGTCAGGTGCAAGGCAGAAAATATACATAAAACTGGAACTGAAACAAGGAACAAGGAGGTTTGCAAAGGCTGGTAGGATCTCTAAAACATTTTTAAAGTACATGTCGTTGATAAACCTAAATACTCAAAGGTTGTTTAATACCACAGATTAAGCATTGAGAAGAGTGAAATTATGCTGTTTTGAAAACTATGGCAGGTGAGATTTTCTGCCTAATTATATAAGAAGATTTCTCTAAAAAATAGACATTATTTCAAAGACTTATTGGCTGTGAAATAAGTTAAGTGTATTTCAAATGTCTTGTCTGCAAAGAAAGGTGAGATGTAGGGAATCACAGAAAGTCGAGGGGAAAATGTCAATATATACATTGCTATGTGGTGAACTAAGCCTTAGGCCAGCCACAATGTAGAGGACCTGACCCTTAGAAACTTAAAAGTGAGCTGGAATCTTTAAAAGTTCAAATCTTTATAAGTAAAAAGATTGATGAAAATGAATAACCAAGTGTTTTAATTGACATCAGAAGATCAAAACAATAAACCCTGAGAACATAGAAAAAAGATAAATAAAGATATGAGCAGAACTTAATACCACAGAAAACGTATCAAATTCAGGTGACGTAGTAATTCCAAAGAATAATCTTTGAAAAGATTTAAAAGACACACTTTGATTAAGGAAAACACAAACATAATTAAAGAATATATAGAAAGAATCAGGAAAATGTTATAGCAGAGAATATATGAAATGCCAGAAAATTTGAACATTTCTGTAAAGTTGACCATTTCCTAGCTCCTACAGTTTACCAAAACTGACACAAGAGGAAATCATTTAAGGTCATCATGTCTGCCCTTGGCATTCTCGTTACGCCCTGGCCTCAGAATGCAGCATCTGTAGTCCATGGTAACCTGGGGAGAGTGGGCGGGGCTGAGGGAGGCTGGAACACTGCCCTCACTGAGGGAGTGGGTGTGGCCATCTCTGCTGTGACTGAACAAAGGGCAGGGGAGCCGGGGGCCCAGGGCAGGGCCCTCAGAGCCCGGCAGGCCCAGTGGGGTGTCACAAACATTTAGGCCCAGGCCATAGAGTACCTTCCTTGTCTGCACAGCTGCCCAAACTCTCACTTTTCCTCTAAGGCCACCCCCTTAGTTGAAGTGTGTGTGGAAGCTGTCCACGGAGTATACCTCGCTGCACAGTTAACCATAGGTCTGGGCATCGTAGCTTCCTGCCAGGTGACCGAAGTTCGCAGGAGAGATGATTCCCAGGTTCACACGCAGAGAGGCTCCTGCCCGGGCCACAGGCCGCCCACTGCCCGTGCCCAAGATCGGGGGCGGAAAGCAGCCATGTCTAAGTCCCCTACCCCTAGAGGGAGTATTGGACCAACACTTCTAGAAAACGGGGTCCTTGTGGGCAACTCATTGGAGGGACACAAATAAATCTTTGCCGACTTTCTGCTGAAGCTTACCAGCGTTCACACCTAAGCCTCTTACAAGGTCTGCTGTTTAGCTAAACATGAGCTCATGATCTAAATTTACACAATAATGAAGAAAGCAGCTACAAAGGGAGACAATCAGCAAAAACAATCAATACCAGAATTAGATTCCCTAGGCCACCCATCAGATGTTGGAATAATCAGGTGCTAGGCAGAAAATATACATAAACCTGGAAATGAAACAAGGAACAAGGAGGTTTTCAAAGACTGGTAGGATCTCTAAAACATTTTTAAAGAACATGTCATTGATAAAGCTAAATACTCAAAGGTTCTTTAATACAACAAATTAAGCAGTGAGAAGAGTGAAATTATGCTGTTTAGAAAACTATGGAAGGTGAGATTTTCTGCCTAATTATATAAGATGATTTCTCTAAAAAATACACATTATTTCAAAGAATTATTGGCTGTGAAATAAGTTAAGGGTATTTCAAATGTCTTGTCTGCAAAGAAAGGTGAGATGTAGGGAATCACAGAAAGCCGAGGGGATAATATGTCAATATATACATTGCTAATGGTGATCTAAGCCTTAGGCCGGCAACAGTGTAGAGGAATGGACCCTTAGAAACGTACAAGTAAGCTGGAATCTTTAAAAGTTCAAATCTTTATAAGTAAAAAGATTTATTAAAATGAATAACCAAGTGTTTTACTTGACATCAGAAAATCAAAACAATAAACCCTGAGAACATAGAAAAAAGATAAATAAAGATATGAGCAGAACTTAATACAACAGAAAACGTATAAAATTCAGGTGAGGTAGTAAGTGCAAAGAATATTCTTTGAAAAGATTTAAAAGTCACATTTTGATTAAGGAAAACATAAACATAAGTAAAGAATATACAGAAAGAATCAGGACAATGTTATAGCAGAGAATATATGAAATGCCAGTAAATTTGAACATTTCTGTAAAGTGGACCATTTCCTAGCTCCTACAGTTTACCAAAACTGACACAAGAGGAAATCATTTAAGGTCATCATGTCTGCCCTTGGCATTCTCGGAACGCCCTGGCCTCAGAATGCAGCATCTGTAGTCCATGGTAACCTGCGGAGAGTGGGCGGGGCTGAGGGAGGCTGGAACACTGCCCTCACTGAGGGAGTGGGTGTGGCTATCTCTGCTGTGACTGTACAAAGGGCAGGGGAGCAGGGGGCCCAGGGCACGGCCCTCAGAGCCCGGCAGGCCCTGTGGGGTGTCACAAGCATTAAGGCCCAGGCCATAGGGCGCCTTCTTTGTCTGCACAGCTGCCCAAACTCTCACTTTTCCACTCAGGCCACACTCTTAGTTGAAGTGTATGTGGAACCTGTCCGCGCAGTATACCTCGCTGCACAGCTAACCATAGGCCTGGGCATCGTAGCTTCCTGCCAGGTGACCGAAGATCGCAGGAGAGATGATTCCCAGGTTCACACGCAGAGAGGCTCCTGCCCGGGCCACAGGCCGCCCACTGCCCCTGCCCAAGATCGGGAGCGGAAAGCAGCCCTGTCTAAGTCCCCTACCCCTAGAGGGAGTATTGGACCAACACTTGTAGAAAACGGGGTCCTTGTGGGCAACTCATTGGAGGGACACAAATAAATCTTTGCCGACTTTTTGCTGAAACTTACGAGCGTTCACACCTAAGCCTCTTACAAGGTCAGCTGTTTAGCTAAACATGAGCTCATGATCTAAATTTACACAATAATGAAGAAATCAGCTACAAAGGGAGACAATCAGCAAAACAATCAATACCAGAATTAGATTCCTTAGGCCATCCTTGAGATGTTGGAATAATCAGGTGCTAGGCAGAAAATATACATAAACCTGGAAATGAAACAAGGAACAAGCATGTTTTCAAAGACTGGTAGGATCTCTAAAACATTTTTAAAGTACATGTCATTGATAAATCTAAATACTCAAAGGTTGTTTAATACAACAAATTAAGCAGTGAGAAGAGTGAAATTATGCTGTTTAGAAAACTATGGAAGGTGAGATTTTCTGCCTAATTATATAAGATGATTTCTCTAAAAAATACACATTATTTCAAAGAATTATTGGCTGTGAAATAAGTTAAGGGTATTTCAAATGGCGTGTCTGCAAAGAAAGATGAGATGTAGGCATCACAGAAAGCCGAGGGGATAATATGTCAATATATACATTGCTATATGGTGAACTAAGCCTTAGGCCGGCAACAGTGTAGAGGAATGGACCCTTAGAAACGTACAAATAAGCTGGAATCTTTAAAAGTTCAAATCTTTATAAGTAAAAGATTTATTAAAATGAATAACCAAGTGTTTTACTTGACATCAGAAAATCAAAACAATAAACCCTGAGAACATAGAAAAAAGATAAATAAAGATATGAGCAGAACTTAATACAACAGAAAACGTATAAAATTCAGGTGATTTAGTAAGTCCAAAGAATATTCTTTGAAAAGATTTAAAAGACACACTTTGATTAAGGAAAACAAAAACATAAGTAAAGAATATACAGAAAGAATCAGGACAATGTTATAGCAGAGAATATATGAAATGCCAGTAAATTTGAACATTTCTGTAAAGTGGACCATTTCCTAGCTCCTACAGTTTACCAAAACTGACACAAGAGGAAATCATTTAAGGTCATCATGTCTGCCCTTGGCATTCTCGGAACGCCCTGGCCTCAGAATGCAGCATCTGTAGTCCATGGTAACCTGCGGAGAGTGGGCGGGGCTGAGGGAGGCTGGAAAACTGCCCTCACTGAGGGAGTGGGTGTGGCCATCTCTGCTGTGACTGAACAAAGGGCCGGGGAGCAGGGGGCCCAGGTCAGGGCCCTCAGAGCACGGCAGGCCCAGTGGGGTGTCACAAGCATTAAGGCCCAGGCCATAGGGCGCCTTCTTTGTCTGCACAGCTGCCCAAACTCTCACTTTTCCACACAGGCCACCCACTTAGTTGAAGTGTGTGTGGAACCTGTCCGCGCAGTATACCTCGCTGCACAGCTAACCATAGGTCTGGGCATCGTAGCTTCCTGCCAGGTGACCGAAGATCGCAGGAGAGATGATTCCCAGGTTCACACGCAGAGAGGCTCCTGCCCGGGCCACAGGCCGCCCACTGCCCCTGCCCAAGATCGGGAGCGGAAAGCAGCCCTGTCTAAGTCCCCTGCCCCTAGAAGGAGTACTGGACCAACACTTGTAGAAAACGGTGTCCTTGTGGGCAACTCATTGGAGGGACACAAATAAATCTTTGCCGACTTTTTGCTGAAACTTACGAGCGTTCACACCTAAGCCTCTTAAAAGGACAGCTGTTTGGCTAAACATGAGCTCATGATCTAAATTTACACAATAATGAAGAAATCAGCTACAAAGGGAGACAATCAGCAAACAATCAATACCAGAATTAGATTCCTTAGGCCATCCTTGAGATGTTGGAATAATCAGGTGCTAGGCAGAAAATATACATAAACCTGGAAATGAAACAAGGAACAAGCATGTTTTCAAAGACTGGTAGGATCTCTAAAACATTTCTTAAGTACATGTCATTGATAAAGCTAAATACTCAAAGGTTGTTTAATACAACAAATTAAGCAGTGAGAAGTGTGAAATTATGCTGTTTAGAAAACTATGGAAGGTGAGATTTTCTGCCTAATTATATAAGATGATTCCTCTAAAAAATACACATTATTTCAGAGACTTATTGGCTGTGAAATAAGTTAAGGGTATTTCAAATGGCTTGTCTGCAAAGAAAGGTGAGATGTAGGCAATCACAGAAAGCCGAGGGGAAAATATGTCAATATATACATTGCTATATGGTGAACTAAGCCTTAGGCTGGCAACAGTGTAGAGGAATGGACCCTTAGAAACGTACAAATAAGCTGGAATCTTTATAAGTTCAAATCTTTATAAGTAAAAGATTTATTAAAATGAATAACCAAGTGTTTTACTTGACATCAGAAAATCAAAACAATAAACCCTGAGAACATAGAAAAAAGATAAATAAAGATATGAGCAGAACTTAATACAACAGAAAACGTATAAAATTCAGGTGATTTAGTAAGTCCAAAGAATATTCTTTGAAAAGATTTAAAAGACACACTTTGATAAAGGAAAACAAAAACATAAGTAAAGAATATACAGAAAGAATCAGGACAATGTTATAGCAGAGAATATATGAAATGCCAGTAAATTTGAACATTTCTGTAAAGTTGACCATTTTCTAGCTCCTACAGTTTACCAAAACTGACACAAGAGGAAATCATTTAAGGTCATCATGTCTGCCCTTGGCATTCTCGGAACGCCCTGGCCTCAGAATGCAGCATCTGTAGTCCATGGTAACCTGCGGAGAGTGGGCGGGGCTGAGGGAGGCTGGAAAACTGCCCTCACTGAGGGAGTGGGTGTGGCCATCTCTGCTGTGACGGAACAAAGGGCAGGGTAGCAGGGGGCAAAGTGCAGGGCCCTCAGTGCCCGGCAAGCCCAGTGTTGTGTCACAAGCATTTAGGCCCAGGACAAAGAACGCCTTCTTTGTATGCACAGCTGCCCAAACTCTCACCTTTCCACTCAGGCCGCCCTCTTACTTGAAGTGTGTGTGGAACATCTCCGTGCAGTACACCTCGCTGCACAGCCGACCATAGGTCTGGGCATCGTAGCTTCCTGCCAGGTGACCGAAGGTCGCAGGCAGATGGGTCCCTGGGACACACGCGGAGAGGCTCCTGCCCGGGCCACAGGCCGCCCACTGCCACTGCCACTGATCGTGGGTCGCAAAGCAGCCCTGTCTGAGGCCGTGCCTCTAGCGGGAGTATTGGACCAACACTTGTAGAAAACAGGGTCCTCGCGGGCAACTCATTGGAGGGACACAAATAAATTTTTGCGGACTTTCTGATGAAGCTTACGATTGTTCACACCTAAGCCTCTTACCAGGTCAGATGTTTAGCTAAACATGAGCTTATGATCTAAATTTACACAATAATGAAGAAATCAGCTACAGGGTGAGTCAATCAGCAAAAACAATCAATACCAGAATTAGATTCCCTAGGCCATCCATCAGACGTTGGAATAATCAGGTGCAATGCAGAAAATATACATGATACTGGAACTGAAACAAGGAACAAGGATGTTTTCAAAGACTGCTAGGATCTGTAAAACATTTTTAAAGTACATGTCATTGATAAAGCTAAATACTCAAAGGTTGTGTAATACAACAGATTCATCATTGAGAAGAGTGAAATTATGCTGTTTTGAAAACTATGGCAGGTCAGATTTTCTGCCTAAATATATAAGAAGATTTCTCTAAAAAATAGACATTATTTCAAAGACTTATTGGCTGTGAAACAAGTTAAGGGTATTTCAAATGGCTTGTCTGAAAAGAACGGGGAGATGTAGGGTATCACAGAAAGTCGAGGTGAAAATAGGTCAAAATACTCTTTACTATATTGTGAACAAAGCCTTAGGCCAGCAACAATGTAGAGGACCTGACCCTTAGAAAGTTACAAGGAAGCTGGAATCTTCAAAAGTTCAAATCTTTATAAGTAAAAAGATTTATTAAAATGAATAACCAAGTGTTTTAATTGACATCAGAAGTTCAAAGCAATAAACCCTGAGAACATAGAAAAAAGAAAAATAAAGTTATAAGCAGAACTTAATACAACGGAAAACGTATAAATTTCAGGTGATGTAGTAAGTCCAAAGAATATTCTTTGACAAGATTTAAAGGACACATTTTGATTAAGGAAAACAAAAACATAAGTAAGAATATACAGAAAGAATCAGGACAATGTTATAGCAGAGAATATCTGAAATGCCAGTAAATTTGAACATTTGTGTAAAATGAACCATTTCCTAGCTCCTAAAGTTTACCAAAACTGACACAAGAGGAAATCATTTAAGGTCATCATGTCTGCCCTTGGCATTCTCGGAACGCTCTGGCCTGAGAATGCAGCATCTGTAGTGAATGGTAACCTGTGCAGAGGGGGCGGGGCTGAGGGAGGTTGGAACACTGCCCTCACTGAGGGAGTGGGTGTGGCCATCTCTGCTATGACTGAACAAAGGGCAGGGGAGCAGGGGGCCCAGGGCAGGGCCCTCAGAACCCGGCAGGCCCAGTGGGGTGTCACAAGCATTTAGGCCCAAGCTAAAGGGCGCAATCTTTGTCTGCACAGCTGCCCAAACTCTCACCTTTCCACTCAGGCCTCCCTCTTACTTGAAGTGTTTGTGGAACCTGTCCATGCAGTACACCTCGCTGCACAGCTAACCATAGGTCTGGGCATCGTGGCTTCCTGTCAGTTGACCGAAGTTCACAGGCAGATGGGTCACTGGGACACACGAGGAGAGGCTCCTGCCCGAGCCACAGGCCGCCCACTGCCACTGCTCCAGATCGTGGGGCACAAAGCTGCCCTGTCTGAGGCCGTGCCTCTAGAGGGAGTATTGGACCAACATTTGTAGAAAACGGGGTCCTCGCGGGTAACTCATTGGAGGGACACAAATAAATCTTTGCGGACTTTCTGATGAAGCTTACGAGTGTTCACACCTAAGCCTCTTACAAGGTCAGATGTTTAGCTAAACATGAGCTCATGATCTAAATTTACACAATAATGAAGAAATCAGCTACAGGGGGAGACAATCAGCAAAAACAATCAATACCAGAATTAGATTCCCTATGCCATACATAAGGCGTTGGAATAATCAGGTGCAAGGCAGAAAATATACATGAAACTGGAACTGAAACAAGGAACAAGGATGTTATCAAAGACTGTTAGGATCTCTAAAACACTTTTAAAGTACATGTCATTGATAAAGCTAAATACTCAAAGGTTGTGTAATACAACAGATTCATCCTTGAGAAGGGTGAAATTATGCTGTTTTGAAAACTATGGCAGGTCAGATTTTCTTCCTAAATATATAAGAAGATTTCTCTAAAAATACACATTATTTCAAAGACTTATTGGCTGTGAAATAAGTTAAGGGTATTTCAAATGGCTTGCCTGCAAAGAAAGGTGAGATGTAGGAAATCACAGAAAGTAGAGGGTAAAATAGGTCAATTTATACTTTGCTATATTGTGAACTAAGCCTTAGGCCAGCAACAATGTAGAGGACCTGACCCTTAGAAACTTACAGGTAAGCGGGTATCTTGAAAAGTTCAAATCTTTATAAGTAAAAAGATTTATTAAAATGAATAACCAAGTGTTTTATTTGACATCAGATGATCAAAACAATAAACCCTGAGAACATAGAAAAAAGATAAATAAAGATATGAGCAGAACTTAATACAACAGAAAACGTATAAAATTCAGGTGATGTAGTAAGTCCATAGAATATTCTTTGACAATATTTAAAATACACACTTTGATTAAAGAAAACCAAAATATAATTAAAGAATATACAGAAAAAATCAGGAGAATGTTGAAGCAGAGAATATATGAAATGACAGTAAATTTGAATATTTCTGTAAAGTGGACCATTTCCTAGCCCCTAAAGTTTACCAAAATTGACATTAGAGGAAATCATTTAAGGTCATCATGTCTGCCCTTGGCATTCTCGGTACGCCCTGGCCTCAGAATGCAGCATCTGTTCTCCATAGTAACCTGCGGAGAGCGAGCGGGGATGAGGGAGGTTGGAACACTGCCCTCACTGAGGGAGTGGGTGTGGCCATCTCTGCGGTGACAGAACAAAGGCAGGGGAGAAGGGGGCCAAGGGCAGGGCCCTCAGAGCCCGGCACGCCCAGTCGGGTGTCACAAGCATTTAGGCCTAGGCCAAAGGGCGCCTTCTTTGTCTGCACAGCTGCCCAAACTCTCACCTTTCCACTCAAGCCGCCCTCTTACTTGAAGTGTGTGTGGAACCGGTTCGCACAGTACACCTCGTTGCACAGCTAAACATAGGTCTGGGCATCGTAGCTTCCTGCCAGGGGACCGAAGTTCGCAGGCACATAGGTCGTGGGACACACGCGGGGCGCCTCCTGCCCTGGCCACAGGCCGCCAAAAGCCACTACCCCAGATCGGTGGCAGCAAAGCAGGCCTGTCTGAGTCCCTGCCTCTAGACGGAGTATTGGACCAACACTTGTAGTAAACGGGGTCATCGGGGTAACTCATGGAGGGACACAAATAAATCTTTGCGGACTTTCTGATGAAGCTTACGAGCGTTCACACCTAAGCCTATTACAAACTCAGATGTTTACCTAAATATGAGCTCATGATCTAAATTTACACGATAATGAAGAAATCAAATACCAGGGGAGACATTCAGAAAAAACAATCAATACCAGAATTAGATTCCCTAGGCCATCCATCAGATGTTGGAATAATCAGGTTCAAGGCAGAAAATATACACAAAACTGGAAGTGAAACAAGGAACAAGGATGTTTTCAAAGACTGGTAGGATCTCTAAAACATTTTTAAAGTACATGTCATTGATAAAGCTAAATACTCAAAGGTTGTGTAATACAACAGATTCATCATTGAGAAGAGTGAAATTATGCTGTTTTGAAAACTATGGAAGGTGACATTTTCTGCCTAATAATATGAGAAGATTTCTCTAAAAATATACATTATTTCAAAGAATTAATGGCTGTGTAATATGTTAAATGTATTTCTAATGGCTTGTCTGCAAAGAAAGGTGAGATGTAGGAAATCACAGAAATTCGAGGGGAAAATAGGTCAATATATACTTTGCTACATTGTGAACTAAGCCTTAGGACAGCAACAATGTAGAGGACCTGACCCTTAGAAACTTACAAGTAAGCTGGAATATTAAAATGTTCAAATCTTTATAAGTAAAAAGATTTATTAAAATGAGTAACCAAGTGTTTAATTGACATCAGAAGATCAAAGCAATAAACCCTGAGAACATAGAAAAAAAGAAAAATAAAGATATGAGCAGAACTTAATACAACGGAAAACGTATAAAATTCAGGTGATGTAGTAAGTCCAAAGAATATTCTTTGACAAGATTTAAAAGACACACTTTGATTTAGGAAAACAAAAACATAAGTAAAGAATATACAGAAAGAATCAGGTCAATGTTATAGCAGAGAATATCTGAAATGCCAGTAAATTTGAACATTTGTGTAAAATGAACCATTTCCTAGCTCCTAAAGTTTACCAAAACTGACACAAGAGGAAATCATTTAAGGCCATCATGTCTGCCCTTGGCATTCTCGGAACGCCCTGGCCTCAGAATGCAGCATCTGTAGTGCATGGTAAACTGCGCAGAGAGGGCGGGGCTGAGGGAGTTTGGAACACTTCCCTCACTGAGGGAGTGGGTGTGGCCATCTCTGCTATGACAGAACAAAGGGCAGGGGAGCACGGGTCCCAGGGCAGGGCCCTCAGAGCCCGGCAGGCCCAGTGGGGTGTCACAATCATTTAGGCCTAGGCTAAAGGGCGCCTTCATTGTCTGCACAGCTGCCCAAACTCTCACCTTTCCACTCAGGCCTCCCTCTTACTTGAAGTGTTTGTGGAACCTGTCCATGCAGTACACCTCGCTGCACAGCTAACCATAGGTCTGGGCATCGTGGCATCCTGTCAGGTGACCGAAGTTCACAGGCAGTTGGGTCCCTGGGACACACGCGAATATGCTCCTGCCTGGGCCATAGGCCGCCCACTGGCCCTGCCCCAGATCGAAGGTCTCAAAGAAGCCCTGTCTGAGTTCCCTGCCTTTAGAGGGAGTATTGGACCAACACTTGTAGAAAACGGGGTCCTTGCGGGCAACTCATTGGAGGGACACTAATAAATCTTTGCCGACTTTCTGCTGAAGCTTACCGGCGTTCACACCTAAGCCTCTTACAAGGTCAGCTGTTTAGCGAAACATGAGCTCATGATCTAAATTTACACAATATTGAAGAAATCAGCTACAAGGTGAGACAATCAGCAAAAACAATCAATACCAGAATGAGATTCCCTAGGCCATCCATCTGATGGAATAATCAGGTGCAAGGCAGAAAATATACATAAAACTGGAACTGAAACAAGGAACAAGGAGGTTTTCAAAGGCTGGTAGGATCTCTCAAACATTTTTAAAGTACATGTCGTTGATAAACCTAAATACTCAAAGGTTGCTTAATACCACAGATTAAGCATTGAAAAGAGTGAAATTATGCTCTTTTGAAAACTATGGCAGGTGAGATTTTCTGCCTAATTATATAAGAAGATTTCTCTAAAAATTAGACATTATTTCAAAGACTTATTGGCTGTGAAATAAGTTAAGTGTATTTCAAATGGCTTGTCTGCAAAGAAAGATGAGATGTAGGGAATCACAGAAATTCGAGGGGAAAATGTCAATATATACATTGCTATATGGTGAACTAAGCCTTAGGCCAGCCACAATGTAGAGGACCTGACCCTTAGAAACTTAAAAGTGAGCTGGAATCTTTAAAAGTTCAAATCTTTATAAGTAAAAAGATTGATGAAAATGAATAACCAAGTGTTTTAATTGACATCAGAAGATCAAAACAATAAACACTGAGAACATAGAAAAAAGATAAATAAAGATATGAGCAGAACTTAATACCACAGAAAACGTATAAAATTCAGGTGAGGTAGTAAGTCCAAAGAATATTCTTTGAAAAGATTTAAAAGACACACTTTGATTAAGGAAAACACAAACATAATAAAAGAATATATAGAAAGAATCAGGACAATGTTATAGCAGAGAATATATGAAATGCCAGTAAATTTGAACATTTCTGTAAAGTTGACCATTTCCTAGCTCCTACAGTTTACCAAAACTGACACAAGAGGAATTCATTTAAGGTCATCATGTCTGCCCTTGGCATTCTCGGAACGCCCTGGCCTCAGAATGCAGCATCTGTAGTCCATGGTAACCTGTGGAGAGTGGGCGGGGCTGAGGGAGGCTGGAACACTGCCCTCACTGAGGGAGTGGGTGTGGCCATCTCTGCTGTGACGGAACAAAGGGCAGGGGAGCAGGGGGCCCAGGGCACGGCCCTCAGAGCCCGGCAGGCCCAGTGGGGTGTCACAAGCATTAAGGCCCAGGCCATAGGGCGCCTTCTTTGTCTGCACAGCTGCCCAAACTCTCACATTTCCACTCAGGCCACCCACTTAGTTGAAGTGTGTGTGGAACCTGTCCGCGCAGTATACCTCGCTGCACAGCTAACCATAGGTCTGGGTATCGTAGCTTCCTGCCAGGTGACCGAAGATCGCAGGAGAGATGATTCCCAGGTTCACACGCAGAGAGGCTCCTGCCCGGGCCACAGGCCGCCCACTGCCCCTGCCCAAGATCGGGAGCGGAAAGCAGCCCTGTCTAAGTCCCCTATACCTAGAGGGAGTATTGGACCAAAACTTCTAGAAAACGGTGTCCTTGTGGGCAACTCATTGGAGGGACACAAATAAATCTTTGCCGACTTTTTGCTGAAACTTATGAGCGTTCAAACCTAAGCCACTTATAAGGTCAGCTGTTTAGCTAAACATGAGCTCATGATCTAAATTTACACAATAATGAAGAAATCAGCTACAAAGGGAGACAATCAGCAAAAACAATCAATACCAGAATTAGATTCCCTAGGCCATCCTTGAGATGTTGGAATAATCAGGTGCTAGGCAGAAAATATACATAAACCTGGAAATGAAACAAGGAACAAGCATGTTTTCAAAGACTGGTAGGATCTCTAAAACATTTTTAAAGTACATGTCATTGATAAAGCTAAATACTCAAAGGTTGTTTAATACAACAAATTAAGCAGTGAGAAGAGTGAAATTATGCTGTTTAGAAAACTATGGAAGGTGAGATTTTCTGCCTAATTATATAAGATGATTTCTCTAAAAAATACACATTATTACAAAGACTTATTTGCTGTGAAATAAGTTAAGGGCTTTCAAATGGCTTGTCTGCAAAGAAAGGTGAGATGTAGGGAATCACAGAAAGCCGAGGGGATAATATGTCAATATATACATTGCTATATGGTGAACTAAGCCTTAGGCCGGCAACAGTGTAGAGGAATGGACCCTTAGAAATGTACAAGTAAGCTGGAATCTTTAAAAGTTCAAATCTTTATAAGTAAAAGATTTATTAAAATGAATAACCAAGTGTTTTACTTGACATCAGAAAATCAAAACAATAAACCCTGAGAACATAGAAAAAAGATAAATAAAGATAAGAGCAGAACGTAATACAACAGAAAACGTATAAAATTCAGGTGATTTAGTAAGTCCAAAGAATATTCTTTGAAAAGATTTAAAAGACACACTTTGATTAAGGAAAACAGAAACATAAGTAAAGAATATACAGAAAGAATCAGGACAATGTTATAGCAGAGAATATCTGAAATGCCAGTAAATTTGAACATTTCTGTAAAGCGGACCATTTCCTAGCTCCTAAAGTTTACCAAAACTGACACAAGAGGAAATCATTTAAGGTCATCATGTCTGCCCTTGGCATTCTCGGAACGCCCTGGCCTCAGAATGCAGCATCTGTAGTCCAAGGTAACCTGCGAAGAGTGGGCGGGGCTGAGGGAGGCTGGAACATGCCCTCACTGAGGGAGTGGGTGTGGCCATCTCTGCTGTGACTGACCAAAGAGCAGGGGAGCAGGGGGCCCAGGTCAGGGCCCTCAGAGCCCGGCAGACCCAGTGGGTGTCACAAGCATTAAGGCCCAGGCCATAGGGCGCCTTCTTTGTCTGCACAGCTGCCCAAACTCTCACTTTTCCACTCAGGCCACCCACTTAGTTGAAGTGTGTGTGGAACCTGTCCACGCAGTATACCTCGCTGCACAGCTAACCATAGGTCTAGGCATCGTAGCTTCCTGCCAGGTGACCTATGATCGCAAGAGAGATGATTCCCAGGTTCACACGCAGAGAGGCTCCTGCCCGGGCCACAGGCCGCCCACTGCCCCTGCCCAAGATCGGGAGCGGAAAGCAGCCCTGTCTAAGTCCCCTACCCCTAGAGGGAGTATTGGACCAACACTTGTAGAAAACGTGGTCCTTGTGGGCAACTCATTGGAGGGACACAAATAAATCTTTGCCTACTTTTTGCTGAAACTTACGAGCGTTCACACCTAAGCCTCTCACAAGGTCAGCTGTTTAGCTAAACATGAGCTCATGATCTAAATTTACACAATAATGAAGAAATCAGCTACAAAGGGAGACAATCAGCAAAGCAATCAATACCAAAATTAGATTCCCTAGGCCATCCTTGAGATGTTGGAATAATCAGGTGCTAGGCAGAAAATATACATAAACCTGGAAATGAAACAAGGAACAAGCATGTTTTCAAAGACTGGTAGGATCTCTAAAACATTTTTAAAGTACATGTCATTGATAAAGCTAAATACTCAAAGGTTGTTTAATACAACAAATTAAGCAGTGAGAAGAGTGAAATTATGCTGTTTAGAAAACTATGGAAGGTGAGATTTTCTGCCTAATTATATAAGATGATTTCTCTAAAAAATACACATTATTTCAAAGAATTATTGGCTGTGAAATAAGTTAAGGGTATTTCAAATGGCTTGTCTGCAAAGAAAAGTGAGATGTAGGCAATCACAGAAAGCCGAGGGGATAATATGTCAATATATACATTGCTATATGGTGAACTAAAACTTAGGCCGGCAACAGTGTAGAGGAATGGACCCTTAGAAACGTACAAATAAGCTGGAATCTTTAAAAGTTCAAATCTTTATAAGTAAAAGATTTATTAAAATGAATAACCAAGTGTTTTACTTGACATCAGAAAATCAAAACAATAAACCCTGAGAACATAGAAAAAAGATAAATAAAGATATGAGCAGAACTTAATACAACAGAAAACGTATAAAATTCAGGTGATTTAGTAAGTCCAAAGAATATTCTTTGAAAAGATTTAAAAGACACACTTTGATAAAGGAAAACAAAAACATAAGTAAAGAATATACAGAAAGAATCAGGACAATGTTATAGCAGAGAATATATGAAATGCCAGTAAATTTGAACATTTCTGTAAAGTTGACCATTTCCTAGCTCCTACAGTTTACCAAAACTGACACAAGAGGCAATCATTTAAGGTCATCATGTCTGCCCTTGGCATTCTCGGAACGCCCTGGCCTCAGAATGCAGCATCTGTAGTCCATGGTAACCTGCGGAGAGGGGGCGGGTCTGAGGGAGGCTGGAAAACGGCCCTCACTGAGGGAGTGGGTGTGGCCATCTCTGCTGTGACGGAACAAAGGGCAGGGGAGCAGGGGGCCCAGGGCAGGGCCCTCAGAGCCCGGCAGACCCAGTGGGGTGTCACAAGCATTTAGGCCCAGGCGAAAGGGCGCCTTCTTTGTCTGCACAGCTGCCCAAACTCTCACCTTTCCACTCAGGCCGCCCTCTTATTTGAAGTGTGTTTGGAACCTGTCCGCGCAGTACACCTCGCTGCACAGCTAACCATAGGTCAGGGCATCGTAGCTTCCTGCCAGGTGACCGAAGTTCGCAGGCAATTGGGTCCCTGGGACACATGCGGAGAGGCTCCTTCCCGGGCCACAGGCCGCCCACACTCCCTGCCCCAGATCGAAGGCTGAAAAGCAGCCATGTCTGAGTCCACTGCCTCTCGAAGGAGTATTGGACCAACACTTGTAGAAAACGGGGTCCATGCGGGCAACTCATTGGAGGGACACAAATAAATCTTTGCCGACTTTCTGCTGAAGCTTACCAGCGTTCACACCTAAGCCTCTTACAAGGTCAGCTGTTTAGCTAAACATGAGCTCATGATCTAAATTTACACAATATTGAAGAAATCAGCTACAAGGTGAGACAATCAGCAAAAACAATCAATACCAGAATGAGATTCCCTAGGCCATCCATCTGATGTTGGAATAATCAGGTGCAAGGCAGAAAATATACATAAAACTGGAACTGAAACAAGGAACAAGGAAGTTTTCAAAGTCTGGTAGGATCTCTCAAACATTTTTAAAGTACATGTCGTTGATAAACCTAAATACTCAAAGGTTGTTTAATACCACAGATTAAGCATTGAGAAGAGTGAAATTATGCTGTTTTGAAAACTATGGCAGGTGAGATTTTCTGCCTAATTATATAAGAAGATTTCTCTAAAAAATAGACATTATTTCAAAGACTTATTGGCTGTGAAATAAGTTAAGTGTATTTCAAATGGCTTGTCTGCAAAGAAAGGTGAGATGTAGGGAATCACAGAAATTCGAGGGGAAAATGTCAATATATACATTGCTATATGGTGAACTAAGCCTTAGGCCAGCCACCATGTAGAGGACCTGACCCTTAGAAACTTAAAAGTGAGCTGGAATCTTTAAAAGTTCAAATCTTTATAAGTAAAAAGATTGATGAAAATGAATAACCAAGTGTTTTAATTGACATCAGAAGATCAAAACAATAAACCCTGAGAACATAGAAAAAAGATAAATAAAGATATGAGCAGAACTTAATACCACAGAAAACGTATAAAATTCAGGTGAGGTAGTAAGTCCAAAGAATATTCTTTGAAAAGATTTAAAAGACACACTTTGATTAAGGAAAACAAAAACATAAGTAAAGAATATACAGAAAGAATCAGGACAATGTTATAGCAGAGAATATATGAAATGCCAGTAAATTTGAACATTTCTGTAAAGTTGACCATTTCCTAGCTCCTACAGTTTACCAAAACTGACACAAGAGGCAATCATTTAAGGTCATCATGTCTGCCCTTGGCATTCTCGGAACGCCCTGGCCTCAGAATGCAGCATCTGTAGTCCATGGTAACCTGCGGAGAGGGGGCGGGTCTGAGGGAGGCTGGAAAACGGCCCTCACTGAGGGAGTGGGTGTGGCCATCTCTGCTGTGACGGAACAAAGGGCAGGGGAGCAGGGGGCCCAGGGCAGGGCCCTCAGAGCCCGGCAGACCCAGTGGGGTGTCACAAGCATTTAGGCCCAGGCGAAAGGGCGCCTTCTTTGTCTGCACAGCTGCCCAAACTCTCACCTTTCCACTCAGGCCGCCCTCTTATTTGAAGTGTGTTTGGAACCTGTCCGCGCAGTACACCTCGCTGCACAGCTAACCATAGGTCAGGGCATCGTAGCTTCCTGCCAGGTGACCGAAGTTCGCAGGCAATTGGGTCCCTGGGACACATGCGGAGAGGCTCCTTCCCGGGCCACAGGCCGCCCACACTCCCTGCCCCAGATCGAAGGCTGAAAAGCAGCCATGTCTGAGTCCACTGCCTCTCGAAGGAGTATTGGACCAACACTTGTAGAAAACGGGGTCCATGCGGGCAACTCATTGGAGGGACACAAATAAATCTTTGCCGACTTTCTGCTGAAGCTTACCAGCGTTCACACCTAAGCCTCTTACAAGGTCAGCTGTTTAGCTAAACATGAGCTCATGATCTAAATTTACACAATATTGAAGAAATCAGCTACAAGGTGAGACAATCAGCAAAAACAATCAATACCAGAATGAGATTCCCTAGGCCATCCATCTGATGTTGGAATAATCAGGTGCAAGGCAGAAAATATACATAAAACTGGAACTGAAACAAGGAACAAGGAAGTTTTCAAAGTCTGGTAGGATCTCTCAAACATTTTTAAAGTACATGTCGTTGATAAACCTAAATACTCAAAGGTTGTTTAATACCACAGATTAAGCATTGAGAAGAGTGAAATTATGCTGTTTTGAAAACTATGGCAGGTGAGATTTTCTGCCTAATTATATAAGAAGATTTCTCTAAAAAATAGACATTATTTCAAAGACTTATTGGCTGTGAAATAAGTTAAGTGTATTTCAAATGGCTTGTCTGCAAAGAAAGGTGAGATGTAGGGAATCACAGAAATTCGAGGGGAAAATGTCAATATATACATTGCTATATGGTGAACTAAGCCTTAGGCCAGCCACCATGTAGAGGACCTGACCCTTAGAAACTTAAAAGTGAGCTGGAATCTTTAAAAGTTCAAATCTTTATAAGTAAAAAGATTGATGAAAATGAATAACCAAGTGTTTTAATTGACATCAGAAGATCAAAACAATAAACCCTGAGAACATAGAAAAAAGATAAATAAAGATATGAGCAGAACTTAATACCACAGAAAACGTATAAAATTCAGGTGAGGTAGTAAGTCCAAAGAATATTCTTTGAAAAGATTTAAAAGACACACTTTGATTAAGGAAAACACAAACATAATTAAAGAATATATAGAAAGAATCAGGACAATGTTATAGCAGAGAATATATGAAATGCCAGTAAATTTGAACATTTCTGTAAAGTTGACCATTTCCTAGCTCCTACAGTTTACCATAACTGACACAAGAGGAAATCATTTAAGGTCATCATGTCTGCCCTTGGCATTCTCGGAACGCCCTGGCCTCAGAATGCAGCATCTGTAGTCCATGGTAACCTGCGGAGAGTGGGCGGGGCTGAGGGAGGCTGGAAAACTGCCCTCACAGAGGGAGTGGGTGTGGCCATCTCTGCTGTGACTGAACAAAGGGCAGGGGAGCAGGGGGCAAAGTGCAGGGCCCTCAGAGCCCGGCAGGCCCAGTGGGGTGTCACAAGCATTAAGGCCCAGGCCATAGGGCGCCTTCTTTGTCTGCACAGCTGACCAAACTCTCACTTTTCCACTCAGGCCACCCACTTAGTTGAAGTGTGTGTGGAACCTGTCCGCGCAGTATACCTCGCTGCACAGCTAACCATAGGTCTGGGCATCGTAGCTTCCTGCCCGGTGACAGAAGATCGCAGGAGAGATGATTCCCAGGTTCACACGCAGAGAGGCTCCTGCCCGGGCCACAGGCCGCCCACTGCCCCTGCCCAAGATCGGGAGCGGAAAGCAGCCCTGTCTAAGTCCCCTACCCTTAGAGGGAGTATTGGACCAACACTTGTAGAAAACGGGGTCCTTGTGGGCAACTCATTGGAGGGACACAAATAAATCTTTGCCGACTTTTTGCTGAAACTTACGAGCGTTCACACCTAAGCCTCTTGAAAGGTCAGCTGTTTGGCTAAACATGAGCTCATGATCTAAATTTACACAATAATGAAGAAATCCGCTACAAAGGGAGACAATCAGCAAAAACAATCAATACCAGAATTAGATTCCCTAGGCCATCCTTGAGATGTTGGAATAATCAGGTGCTAGGCAGAAAATATACATAAACCTGGAAATGAAACAAGCAACAAGCATGTTTTCAAAGACTGGTAGGATCTCTAAAACATTTTTAAAGTACATGTCATTGATAAAGCTAAACACTCAAAGGTTGTTTAATACAACAAATTAAGCAGTGAGAAGAGTGAAATTATGCTGTTTAGAAAACTATGGAAGGTGAGATTTTCTGCCTAATTATATAAGATGATTTCTCTAAAAAATACACATTATTACAAAGACTTATTGGCTGTGAAATAAGTTAAGGGCTTTCAAATGGCTTGTCTGCAAAGAAAGGTGAGATGTAGGGAATCACAGAAAGCCGAGGGGATAATATGTCAATATATACATTGCTATATGGTGAACTAAGCCTTCGGCCGGCAACAGTGTAGAGGAATGGACCCTTAGAAACGTACAAATAAGCTGGAATCTTTAAAAGTTCAAATCTTTATAAGTAAAATATTTATTAAAATGAATAACCAAGTGTTTTACTTGACATCAGAAAATCAAAACAATAAACCCTGAGAACATAGAAAAAAGATAAATAAAGATATGAGCAGCACTTAATACAACAGAAAACGTAGAAAATTCAGATGATTTAGTAAGTCCAAAGAATATTCTTTGAAAAGATTTAAAAGACACACTTTGATAAAGGAAAACAAGAACATAAGTAAAGAATATACAGAAAGAATCAGGACAATGTTATAGCAGAGAATATATGAAATGCCAGTAAATTTGAACATTTCTGTAAAGCGGACCATTTCCTAGCTCCTAAAGTTTACCTAAACTGACACAAGAGGAAATCATTTAAGGTCATCATGTCTGCCCTTGGCATTCTCGGAACGCCCTGGCCTCAGAATGCAGCATCTGTAGTCCATGGTAACCTGCGGAGAGGGGGCGTGGCTGAGGGAGGTTGTAAGACTGCCCTCACTGAGGGAGTGGGTGTGGCCATCTCTGCTGTGACTGAACAAAAGGCAGGGGAGCAGGGGGCCTAGGGCAGGGCCCTCAGAGCCCGGCAGACCCAGTGGGGTGTCACAAGCATTTAGGCCCAGGCCAAAGGGCGCCTTCTTTGTCTGCACAGCTGCCCAAAATCTCACCTTTCCACTCAGGCCGCCCTCTTATTTGAAGTGTGTTTGGAACCTGTCCGCGCAGTACACCTCGCTGCACAGCTAACCATATGTCAGGGCATCGGAGCTTCCTGCCAGGTGACCGAAGTTCGCAGGCAAATGGGTCCCTGGGACACATGCGGAGAGGCTCCTTCCCGGGCCACAGGCCGCCCACAGGCCCTGCCCCAGATCGAAGGCTGAAAAGCAGCCATGTCTGAGTCCACTGCCTCTCGAAGGAGTATTGGACCAACACTTGTAGAAAACGGGGTCCATGCGGGCAACTCATTGGAGGGACACAAATAAATCTTTGCCGACTTTCTGCTGAAGCTTACCAGCGTTCACACCTAAGCCTCTTACAAGGTCAGCTGTTTAGCTAAACATGAGCTCATGATCTAAATTTACACAATATTGAAGAAATCAGCTACAAAGGGAGACCATCAGCAAAAACAATCAATACCAGAATGAGATTCCCTAGGCCATCCATCTGATGTTGAAATAATCAGGTGCAAGGCAGAAAATATACATAAAACTGGAACTGAAAGAAGGAACAAGGAGGTTTTCAAAGTCTGGTAGGATCTCTCAAACATTTTTAAGTACATGTCGTTGATAAACCTAAATACTCAAAGGTTGTTTAATACCACAGATTAAGCATTGAGAAGAGTGAAATTATGCTGTTTTTAAAACTATGGCAGGTGAGATTTTCTGCCTAATTATATAAGAAGATTTCTCTAAAAAATAGACATTATTTCAAAGACTTATTGGCTGTGAAATAAGTTAAGTGTATTTCAAATGGCTTGTCTGCAAAGAAAGGAGAGATGTAGGGAATCACAGAAATTCGCGGGGAAAATGTCAATATATACTTTGCTATATGGTGAACTAAGCCTTAGGCCAGCCACAATGTAGAGGACCTGACCCTTAGAAACTTAAAAGTGAGCTGGAATCTTTAAAAGTTCAAATCTTTATAAGTAAAAAGATTGATGAAAATGAATAACCAAGTGATTTAATTGACATCAGAAGATCAAAACAATAAACCCTGAGAACATAGAAAAAAGATAAATAAAGATATGAGCAGAACTTAATACCACAGAAAACGTATAAAATTCAGGTGAGGTAGTAAGTCCAAAGAATATTCTTTGAAAAGATTTAAAAAAACACTTTGATTAAGGAAAACACAAACATAATTAAAGAATATATAGAAAGAATCAGGACAATGTTATAGCAGAGAATATATGAAATGACAGTAAATTTGAACGTTTCTGTAAATTTGACCGTTTCCTAGCTCCTACAGTTTACCAAAACTGACACAAGAGGAAATCATTTAAGGTCATCATGTCTGCCCTTGGCATTCTCGGAACGCCCTGGCCTCAGAATGCAGCATCTGTAGTCCATGGTAACCTGCGGAGAGTGGGCGGGGCTGAGGGAGGCTGGATCTCTGCCCACACTGAGGGAGTGGGTGTGGCCATCTCTGCTGTGACAGAACAAAGGGCAGGGGAGCAGGGGGCCCAGGGCAGGGCCCTCAGAGCCCGGCAGGCCCAGTGGGGTGTCACAAGCATTAAGGCCCACGCCATAGGGCGCCTTCTTTGTCTGCACAGCTGCCCAAACTCTCACTTTTCCACTCAGGCCACACTCTTAGTTGAAGTGTATGTGGAACCTGTCCGCGCAGTATACCTCGCTGCACAGCTAACCATAGGTCTGAGCATCGTAGCTTCCTGCCAGGTTACCGAAGTTCGCAGGAGAGATGATTCCCAGGTTCACACACCGAGAGGCTCCTGCCCGGGCCACAGGCCGCCCACTGCCCCTGCCCAAGATCGGGAGCGGAAAGCGGCCCTGTCTAAGTCCCCGACCCCTAGAGGGAGTATTGGACCAACACTTGTAGAAAACGGGGTCCTTGTGGGCAACTCATTGGAGGGACACAAATAAATCTTTGCCGACTTTTTGCTGAAACTTACGAGCGTTCACACCTAAGCCTCTTACAAGGTCATCTGTTTACCTAAACATGAGCTCATGATCTAAATTTACACAATAATGAAGAAATCAGCTACAAAGGGAGACAATCAGCAAAAACAATCAATACCAGAATTAGATTCCTTAGGCCATCCTTGAGATGTTGGAATAATCAGGTGCTAGGCAGAAAATATACATAAACCTGGAAATGAAACCAGGAACAAGCATGTTTTCAAAGACTGGTAGGATCTCTAAAACATTTTTAAAGTACATGTCATTGATAAAGCTAAATACTCAAAGGTTGTTTAATACAACAAATTAAGCAGTGAGAAGAGTGAAATTATGCTGTTTAGAAAACTATAAAGGTGAGATTTTCTGCCTAATTATATAAGATGATTTCTCTAAAAAATACACATTATTTCAAAGACTTATTGGCTGTGAAATAAGTTAAGGGTATTTCAAATGGCTTGTCTGCAAAGAAAGGTGAGATGTAGGCAATCACAGAAAGCCGAGGGGATAATATGTCAATATATACATTGCTATATGGTGAACTAAGCCTTAGGCCGGCAACAGTGTAGAGGAATGGACCCTTAGAAACGTACAAATAAGCTGGAATCTTTAAAAGTTCACATCTTTATAAGTAAAATATTTATTAAAATGAATAACCAAGTGTTTTACTTGACATCAGAAAATCAAAACAATAAACCCTGAGAACATAGAAAAAAGATAAATAAAGATATGAGCAGAACTTAATACAACAGAAAAAGTATAAAATTCAGGTGATTTAGTAAGTCCAAAGAATATTCTTTGAAAAGATTTAAAAGACACACTTTGATTAAGGAAAACAAAAACATAAGTAAAGAATATACAGAAAGAATCAGGACAATGTTATAGCAGAGAATATATGAAATGCCAGTAAATTTGAACATTTCTGTAAAGTGGACCATTTCCTAGCTCCTACAGTTTACCAAAACTGACACAAGAGGAAATCATTTAAGGTCATCATGTCTGCCCTTGGCATTCTCGGAACGCCCTGGCCTCAGAATGCAGCATCTGTAGTCCATGGTAACCTGCGGAGAGTGGGCGGGGCTGAGGGAGGCTGGAACACTGCCCTCACTGAGGGAGTGGGTGTGGCCATCTCTGCTGTGACGGAACAAAGGGCAGGGGAGCAGGGGGCCCAGGGCAGGGCCCTCAGAGCACGGCACGCCCAGTGGGGTGTCACAAGCATTAAGGCCCAGGCCATAGGGCGCCTTCTTTGTCTGCACAGCTGCCCAAACTCTCACTTTTCCACTCAGGCCACCCACTTAGTTGAAGTGTGTGTGGAACCTGTCCGCGCAGTATACCTCGCTGCACAGCTAACCATAGGTCTGGGCATCGTAGCTTCCTGCCAGGTGACCGAAGATCGCAGGAGAGATGATTCCCAGGTTCACACGCAGAGAGGCTCCTGCCCGGGCCACAGGCCGCCCACTGCCCCTGCCCAAGATCGGGAGCGGAAAGCAGCCCTGTCTAAGTCCCCTACCCCTAGAGGGAGTATTGGACCAACACTTGTAGAAAACGGGGTCCTTGTGGGCAACTCATTGGAGGGACACAAATAAATCTTTGCCGACTTTTTGCAGAAACTTACGAGCGTTCACACCTAAGCCTCTTAAAAGGACAGCTGTTTGGCTAAACATGAGTTCATGATCTAAATTTACACAATAATGAAGAAATCAGCTACAAAGGGAGACAATCAGCAAAAACAATCAATACCAGAATTAGATTCCCTAGGCCATCCTTGAGATGTTGGAATAATAGGGTGCTAGGCAGAAAATATACATAAACCTGGAAATGAAACAAGGAACAAGCATGTTTTCAAAGACTGGTAGGATCTCTAAAACATTTTTAAAGTACATGTCATTGATAAAGCTAAATACTCAAAGGTTGTTTAATACAACAAATTAAGCAGTGAGAAGAGTGAAATTATGCTGTTTAGAAAACTATGGAAGGTGAGATTTTCTGCCTAATTATATAAGATGATTTCTCTAAAAAATACACATTATTACAAAGACTTATTGGCTGTGAAATAAGTTAAGGGCTTTCAAATGGCTTGTCTGCAAAGAAAGGTGAGATGTAGGGAATCACAGAAAGCCGAGGGGATAATATGTCAATATATACATTGCTATATGGTGAACTAAGCCTTAGGCCGGCAACAGTGTAGAGGAATGGACCCTTAGAAACGTACAAGTAAGCTGGAATCTTTAAAAGTTCAAATCTTTATAAGTAAAAGATTTATTAAAATGAATAACCAAGTGTTTTACTTGACATCAGAAAATCAAAACAATAAACCCTGAGAACATAGAAAAAAGATAAATAAAGATATGAGCAGCACTTAATACAACAGAAAACGTAGAAAATTCAGGTGATTTAGTAAGACCAAAGAATATTCTTTGAAAAGATTTAAAAGACACACTTTGATAAAGGAAAACAAAAAAAAAGTAAAGAATATACAGAAAGAATCAGGACAATGTTATAGCAGAGAATATATGAAATGCCAGTAAATTTGAATATTTCTGTAAAGCGGACCATTTCCTAGCTCCTAAAGTTTACCAAAACTGACACAAGAGGAAATCATTTAAGGTCATCATGTCTGCCCTTGGCATTCTCGGAACGCCCTGGCCTCAGAATGCAGCATCTGTAGACCATGGTAACCTGCGGAGAGGGGGCGTGGCTGAGGGAGGTTGGAAGACTGCCCTCACTGAGGGAGTGGTTGTGGCCATCTCTGCTGTGACTGAACAAAAGGCAGGGGAGCAGGGGGCCTAGGGCAGGGCCCTCAGAGCCCGTCAGACCCAGTGGGGTGTCACAAGCATTTAGGCCCAGGCCAAAGGGCGCCTTCTTTGTCTGCACAGCTGCCCAAACTATCACCTTTCCACTCAGGCCGCCCTCTTATTTGAAGTGTGTTTGGAACCTGTCCGCGCAGTACACCTCGCTGCACATCTAACCATAGGTCAGGGCATCGTAGCTTCCTGTCACGTGACCGAAGTTCGCAGGCAAATGGGTCCCTGGGACACATGCGGAGAGGCTCCTTCCCGGGCCACAGGCCGCCCACAGGCCCTGCCCCTGATCGAAGGCTGAAAAGCAGCCATGTCTGAGTCCACTGCCTCTCGAAGGAGTATTGGACCAACACTTGTAGAAAACGGGGTCCATGCGGGCAACTCATTGGAGGGACACAAATAAATCTTTGCCGACTTTCTGCTGAAGCTTACCAGCGTTCACACCTAAGCCTCTTACAAGGTCAGCTGTTTAGCTAAACATGAGCTCATGATCTAAATTTACACAATATTGAAGTAATCAGCTACAAGGTGAGACAATCAGCAAAAACAATAAATACCAGAATGAGATTCCCTAGGCCATCCATCTGATGTTGGAATAATCAGGTGCAAGGCAGTAAATATACATAAAACTGGAACTGAAACAAGGAACAAGGAGGTTTTCAAAGTCTGGTAGGATCTCTCAAACATTTTTAAGTACATGTCGTTGATAAACCTAAATATTCAAAGGTTGTTTAATACCACAGATTAAGCATTGAGAAGAGTGAAATTATGCTGTTTTGAAAACTATGGCAGGTGAGATTTTCTGCCTAATTATATAAGAAGATTTCTCTAAAAAATAGACATTATTTCAAAGACTTATTGGCTGTGAAATAAGTTAAGTGTATTTCAAATGGCTTGTCTGCAAAGAAAGGTGAGATGTAGGGAATCACAGAAAGTCGAGGGGAAAATGTCAATATATACATTGCTATATGGTGAACTAAGCCTTAGGCCGGCAACAGTGTAGAGGAATGGACCCTTAGAAACGTACAAATAAGCTGGAATCTTTAAAAGTTCAAATCTTTATAAGTAAAAAGATTGATGAAAATGAATAACCAAGTGATTTAATTGACATCACAAGATCAAAACAATAAACCCTGAGAACATAGAAAAAAGATAAATAAAGATATGAGCAGAACTTAATACCACAGAAAACGTATAAAATTCAGGTGAGGTAGTAAGTCCAAAGAATATTCTTTGAAAAGATTTAAAAGACACACTTTGATTAAGGAAAACAAAAACATAAGTAAAGAATATACAGAAAGAATCAGGACAATGTTATAGCAGAGAATATATGAAATGCCAGTAAATTTGAACATTTCTGTAAAGGGGACCATTTCCTAGCTCCAAAAGTTTACCAAAACTGACACAAGAGGAAATCATTTAAGGTCATCATGTCTGCCCTTGGCATTCTCGGAACGCCCTGGCCTCAGAATGCAGCATCTGTAGTCCATGGTAAGCTGCGGAGAAGGGGCGTGGCTGAGGGAGGTTGGAAGACTGCCCTCACTGAGGGAGTGGGTGTGGCCATCTCTGCTGTGACTGAACAAAGTGCAGGGGAGCATGGTGCCCAGGGGAGGGCCCTCAGAGCACGGCAGACCCAGTGGGGTGTCACAAGCATTTAGGCCCAGGCCAAAGGGCGCCTTCTTTGTCTGCACAGCTGCCCAAACTATCACCTTTCCACTCAGGCCGCCCTCTTATTTGAAGTGTGTTTGGAACCTGTCCGCGCAGTACACCTCGCTGCACAGCCAACCATAGGTCAGGGCATCGTACCTTCATGCCAGGTGACCGAAGTTCGCAGGCAAATGGGTCCCTGGGACACATGAGGAGAGGCTCCTGCCCGGGCCACAGGCCGCCCACTGGCCCTGCCCCAGATTGAAGGCTGAAAAGCAGCCATGTCTGAGTCCACTGCCTCTCGAAGGAGTATTGGACCAACACTTGTAGAAAACGGGGTCCTTGCGGGCAACTCATTGGAGGGACACAAATAAATCTTTGCCGACTTTCTGCTGAAGCTTACCAGCGTTCACACCTATGCCTCTTACAAGGTCAGCTGTTTAGCTAAACAAGAGCTCATGATCTAAATTTACACAATATTGAAGAAATCAGCTACAAAGTGAGACAATCAGCAAAAACAATCAATACCAGAATGAGATTCCCTAGGCCATCCATCTGATGTTGGAATAATCAGGTGCAAGGCAGAAAATATACATAAAACTGGAACTGAAACAAGGAACAAGGAGGTTTTCAAAGGCTGGTAGGATCTCTAAAACATTTTTAAAGTACATGTCGTTGATAAACCTAAATACTCAAAGGTTGTTTAATACCACAGATTAAGCATTGAGAAGAGTGAAATTATGCTGCTTTGAAAACTATAGCAGGTGAGATATTCTGCCTAATTATATAAGAAGATTTCTCTAAAAAATAGACATTATTTCAAAGACTTATTGGCTGTGAAATAAGTTAAGTGTATTTCAAATAGCTTGTCTGCAAAGAAAGATGAGATGTAGGGAATCACAGAAAGCCGAGGGGAAAATATGTCAATATATACATTGCTATGGTGAACTAAGCCTTAGGCCGGCAACAGTGTAGAGGAATGGACCCTTAGAAATGTACAAGTAAGCTGGAATCTTTAAAAGTTCAAATCTTTATAAGTAAAAAGATTTATTAAAATGAATAACCAAGTGTTTTACTTGACATCAGAAAATCAAAACAATAAACCCTGAGAACATAGAAAAAAGATAAATAAAGGTATGAGGAGAACTTAATACAACAGAAAACGTATAAAATTCAGGTGATTTAGTAAGTCCAAAGAATATTCTTTGAAAAGATTTAAAAGACACACTTTGATAAAGGAAAACTTAAACAAAAATAAAGAATATAGAGAAAGAATCAGGACAATGTTATAGCAGAGAATATATGAAATGCCAGTAAATTTGAACATTTCTGTAAAGTGGACCATTTCCTAGCTCCTTAAGTTTACCAAAACTGACACAAGAGGAAATCATTTAAGGTCATCATGTCTGCCCTTGGCATTCTCGGTATGCCATGGCCTAGGAAGGCAGCATCTGTAGTTCATGGTAACCTGTGGAGAGGGGGCGGGGCTGAGGGAGGTTGAAACACTGCCCTCACTGAGGGAGTGGGTGTGGCCATCACTGTTGTGACTGAACAAAGGGCAGTGGAGCAGGGGTCCCAGTCCTGGGCCCTCAGAGCCTTGCATGCCCAGTGGGATGTCACAAGCATTTAGGCCCAGGCCAAAGGGCGCCTTCTTTGTATGCACAGCTGCCCAAACTCTCACCTTTCCACTCGGGACTCCCTCTTACTTGAAGTGTGTGTGGAACCAGTCCGCGCAGTACACCTCGCTGCACAGCTAACCATAGGTCTGGGCATCGTAGCTTCCTGCCAGGTGACCGAAGTTCACAGGCAGTTGGGTCCATAAGACACACGCGAATAGGCTCCTGCCTGGGCCATAGGCCGCCCACTGCCATTGCCCAAGATCGTGGGGCACAAAGCAGCCCTGTCTGTGGCCGTGCCTCTAGAGGGACTATTGGACCAACATTTGTAGAAAACGGGGTCCTCGCGGGTATCTCATCGGAGGGACACAAATAAATCTTTGCGGACTTTCTGATGAAGCTTACGAGTGTTCAAACCTAAGCCTCTTACAAGGTCAGATGTTTAGCTAAACATGAGCTCATGATCTAAATTTACACAATAATGGAGAAATCAGCTACAGTTGGAGACAAAAAGCAAAAACAATCAATACCAGAATTAGATTCCCTATGCCATACATAAGACGTTGGAATAATCAGGTGCAACGCAGAAAATATACATAAAACTGGAACTGAAACAAGGAACAAGAATGTTTTCAAAGACTGGTAGGATCTCTAAAACCTATTTAAAGTACATGTCATTGATAAAGCTAAATACTCAAAGGTTGTGTAATACAACAGATTCATCATTGAGAAGAGTGAAATTATGCTGTTTTGAAAACTATGGCAGGTCAGATTTTCTCCCTAAATATATAAGAAGATTTCTCTAAAAATACACATTATTTCAAAGACTTATTGGCTGTGAAATAAGTTAAGGGTATTTCAAATGGCTTGTCTGCAAAGAAAGGTGAGATGTAGGAAATCACAGAAAGTCGAGGGGAAAATAGGTCAATGTATAGTTTGCTATATTGTGAACGAAGCCTTAGTCCAGCAACAATGTAGAGGACCTGACCCTTAGAAACTTACAGGTAAGCTGGAATCTTGAAAAGTTCAAATCTTTATAAGTAAAAAGATTTATTAAAATGAATAACCAAGTGTTTTAATTGACATCAGATGATCAAAACAATAAACCCTGAGAGCATAGAAAAAAGATAAATAAAGTTATGAGCAGAACTTAATACAACGGAAAACGTATAAAATTCAGGTGATGTAGTAATTCCATAGAATATTCTTTGACAATATTTAAAATACACACTTTGATTAAAGAAAACCAAAATATAAGTAAAGAATATACAGAAAAAATCAGGAGAATGTTGAAGCAGAGAATATATGAAATGCCAGTAAATTTGAATATTTCTGTAAAGTGACCATTTCCTAGCTCCTAAAGTTTACCAAAATTGACATTAGAGGAAATCATTTAAGGTCATCCTGTCTGCCCTTGGCATTTTCGGAAAGCCCTGGCCTCAGAATGCGGCATCTGTTCTCCATGGTAACCTGTGGAGAGCGAGCGGGGCTGAGGGAGGTTGTAACACTGACCTCACTGAGGGAGTGGGTGTGGCCATCTCTGCGGTGACAGAACAAAGGCAGGGGAGAAGGGGGCCAAGGGCAGGGCCCTCAGAGCCCGGCACGCCCAGTCGGGTGTCACAAGCATTTAGGCCTCGGCCAAAGGGCGCCTTCTTTGTCTGCACAGCTGCCCAAACTCTCACCTTTCCACTCAAGCCGCCCTCTTACTTGAAGTGTGTGTGGAACCGGTACGCACAGTACACCTCGCTGCACAGCTAACCATAGGTCTGGGCATCGTAGCTTCCTGCCAGGTGACCGAAGTTCGCAGGCACATGGGTCGTGGGACACACGCGGGGAGCCTCCTTCCAGGGCCATAGGCCGCCAAAAGCCACTACCCCAGATCGGTGGCAGCAGATCAGTCCAGTCTGAGTCCCTGCCTCTAGAGGGAGTATTGGACCAACACTTGTAGTAAACGGGGTCATCGGGGTAACTCATTGGAGGGACACAAATAAATCTTTGCGGACTTTCTGATGAAGCTTACGAGCGTTCACACCTAAGCCTATTACAAAGTCAGATGTTTACCTAAACATGAGCTCATGATCTAAATTTACACGATAATGAAGAAATCAAATACCAAGGGAGACATTCAGAAAAAACAATCAATACCAGAATTAGATTCCCTAGGCCATCCATCACATTGCTATATGGTGAACTAAGCCTTAGGCCGGCAACAGTGTAGAGGAATGGACCCTTAGAAACGTACAAATAAGCTGGAATCTTTAAAAGGTCAAATCTTTATAAGTAAAAAGATTGATGAAAATGAATAACCAAGTGATTTAATTGACATCAGAAGACCAAAACAATAAACCCTGAGAACATAGAAAAAAGATAAATAAAGATATGAGCAGAACTTAATACCACAGAAAACGTATAAAATTCAGGTGAGGTAGTAAGTCCAAAGAATATTCTTTGAAAAGATTTAAAAGACACAATTTGATTAAGGAAAACACAAACATAATTAAAGAATATATAGAAAGAATCAGGACAATGTTATAGCAGAGAATATATGGAATGCCAATAAATTTGAACATTTCTGTAAAGTTGACCATTTCCTAGCTCCTACAGTTTACCAAAACTGACACAAGAGGAAATCATTTAAGGTCATCATGTCTGCCCTTGGCATTCTCGTTACGCCCTGGCCTCAGAATGCAGGATCTGTAGTTCATGGTAACCTGCGGATAGTGGGCGGGGCTGAGGGAGTCTGAAACACTGCCCTCACTGAGGGAGTGGGTGTGGCCATCTCTGCTGTGACTGAACAAAGGGCAGGGGAGCAGGCGGCCCAGGGCAGGGCCCTCAGAGCCCGGCAGGCCCAGTGGTGTGTCACAAGCCTTTAGGCCCAGGCCATAGGGCACTTTCATTGTCTGCACAGCTGCCCAAACTCTCACTTTTCCACTCAGGCCACCCACTTAGTTGAAGTGTGTGTGGAACCTGTCCGCGCAGTATACCTCGCTGCACAGCTAACCATAGGTCTGGGCATCTTAGCTTCCTGCCAGGTGACCGAAGTTTGCAGGAGAGATGATTCCCAGGTTAACACGCAGAGAGGCTCCTGCCCGGGCCACAGGCGGCCCACTGCCCCTGCCCAGGATTGGGGGCCGAAAGCAGCCCTGTCTGAGTCCCCTACCCCTAGAGGGAGTATTGGACCAACACTTCTAGAAAACGGGGTCCTTGTGGGCAACTCATTGGAGGGACACAAATAAATCTTTGCCGACTTTTTGCTGAAACTTACGAGCGTTTACACCTAAGCCTCTTACAAGGTCAGCTGTTTAGCTAAACATGAGCTCATGATCTAAATTTACACAATAATGAAGAAATCAGCTACAAAGGGAGACAATCAGCAAAAACAATCAATACCAGAATTAGATTCCCTAGGCCTCCCATCAGATGTTGGAATAATCAGGTGCTAGGCAGAAAATATACATAAACCTCGAAATGAAACAAGGAACAAGCATGTTTTCAAAGACTGGTAGGATCTCTAAAACATTTTTAAAGTACATGTCATTGATAAAGCTAAATACTCAAAGGTTCTTTAATACAACAAATTAAGCAGTGAGAAGAGTGAAATTATGCTGTTTAGAAAACTATGGAAGGTGAGATATTGTGCCTAATTATATAAGATGATTTCTCTAAAAAATACACATTATTTCAAAGACTTATTGGCTGTGAAATAAGTTAAGGGTATTTCAAATGGCTTGTCTGCAAAGAAAGGTGAGATGTAGGGTATCACAGAAAGCCGAGGGGATAATATGTCAATATATACATAGCTATATGGTGAACTAAGCCTTAGGCCGGCAACAGTGTAGAGGAATGGACCCTTAGAAACGTACAAGTAAGCTGGAATATTTAAAAGTTCAAATCTTTATAAGTAAAAAGATTTATTAAAATGAATAACCAAGTGTTTTACTTGACATCAGAAAATCAAAACAATAAACCCTGAGAACATAGAAAAAAGATAAATAAAGATATGAGCAGAACTTAATACAAGAGAAAACGTATAAAATTCAGGTGATTTATTAAGTCCAAAGAATATTCTTTGAAAAGATTTAAAAGACACACTTTGATTAAGGAAAACAAAAACATAAGTAAAGAATATACAGAAAGAATCAGGACAATGTTATAGCAGAGAATATATGAAATGCCAGTAAATTTGAACATTTCTGTAAAGGGGACCATTTCCTAGCTCCAAAAGTTTACCAAAACTGACACAAGGGGAAATCATTTAAGGTCATCATGTCTGCCCTTGGCATTCTCGGAACGCCCTGGCCTCAGAATGCAGCATCTGTAGTCCATGGTAAGCTGCGGAGAAGGGGCGTGGCTGAGGGAGGTTGGAAGACTGCCCTCACTGAGGGAGTGGGTGTGGCCATCTCTGCTGTGACTGAACAAAGGGCAGGGGAGCAGGGGGCCCAGGGGAGGGCCCTCAGAGCCCGGCAGACCCAGTGTGGTGTCACAAGCATTTAGGCCAAGGCCAAAGGGCGCCTTCTTTGTCTGCACAGCTGCCCAAACTATCACCTTTCCACTCAGGCCGCCCTCTTATTTGAAGTGTGTTTGGAACCTGTCCGCGCAGTACACCTCGCTGCACAGCTAACCATAGGTCAGGGCATCGTACCTTCCTGCCAGGTGACCGAAGTTCGCAGGCAAATGGGTCCCTGGGACACATGCGGAGAGGCTCCTGCCCGGGCCACAGGCCGCCCACTGGCCCTGCCCCAGATTGAAGGCTGAAAAGCAGCCATGTCTGAGTCCACTGCCTCTCGAAGGAGTATTGAACCAACACTTGTAGAAAACGGGGTCCATGCGGGCAACTCATTGGAGGGACACAAATAAATCTTTGCCGACTTTCTGCTGAAGCTTACCAGCGTTCACACCTATGCCTCTTACAAGGTCAGCTGTTTAGCTAAACAAGAGCTCATGATCTAAATTTACACAATATTGAAGAAATCAGCTACAAAGTGAGACAATCAGCAAAAACAATCAATACAAGAATGAGATTCCCTAGGCCATCCATCTGATATTGGAATAATCAGGTGCAAGGCAGAAAATATACATAAAACTGGAACTGAAACAAGGAACAAGGAGGTTTTCAAAGGCTGGTAGGATCTCTAAAACATTTTTAAAGTACATGTCGTTGATAAACCTAAATACTCAAAGGTTGTTTAATACCACAGATTAAGCATTGAGAAGAGTGAAATTATGCTGCTTTGAAAACTATGGCAGGTGAGATATTCTGCCTAATTATATAAGAAGATTTCTCTAAAAAATAGACATTATTTCAAAGACTTATTGGCTGTGAAATAAGTTAAGTGTATTTCAAATAGCTTGTCTGCAAAGAAAGGTGAGATGTAGGGATTCACAGAAAGTCGAGGGGAAAATGTCAATATATACATTGCTATATGGTGAACTAAGCCTTAGGCCAGCCACAATGTAGAGGACCTGACCCTTAGAAACTTAAAAGTGAGCTGGAATCTTTAAAAGTTCAAATCTTTATAAGTAAAAAGATTGATGAAAATGAATAACCAAGTGTTTTAATTGACATCAGAAGATCAAAACAATAAACCCTGAGAACATAGAAAAAAGATAAATAAAGATATGAGCAGAACTTAATACCACAGAAAACGTATAAAATTCAGGTGAGGTAGTAAGTCCAAAGAATATTCTTTGAAAAGATTTAAAAGACACACTTTGATTAAGGAAAACACAAACATAATTAAATTATATATAGAAAGAATCAGGACAAAGTTATAGCAGAGAATATATGAAATGCCAGTAAATTTGAACATTTCTGTAAAGTTGACCATTTCCTAGCTCCTACAGTTTACCAAAACTGACACAAGAGGTAATCATTTAAGGTCATCATGTCTGCCCTTGGCACTCTCGGAATGCCCTGGCCTCAGAATGAAGAATCTGTAGTCCATGGAAACCGGCGAAGAGTGGGCGGGGCTGAGGGAGGCTGGAACACTGCCCTCACTGAGGGAGTGGGTGTGGCCATCTCTGCTGTGACTGAACAAAGGGCAGGGGAGCAGGGGGCCCAGGGCAGGGCCCTCAGAGCCAGGCAGGCCCAGTGGTGTGTCACAAGCCTTTAGACCCAGGCCATAGGGCACCTTCATTGTCTGCACAGCTGCCCAAACTCTCACTTTTCCACTCAGGCCACCCACTTAGTTGAAGTGTGTGTGGAAACTGTCCGCACAGTATACCTCGCTGCACAGCTAACCATAGGTCTGGGCATCTTAGCTTCCTGCCAGGTGACCGAAGTTCGCAGGAGAGATGATTCCCAGGTTAACACGCAGAGAGGCTCCTGCCCGGGCCACAGGCCGCCCACTGCCCCTGCCCAGGATCGGGGGCCGAAAGCAGCCCTGTCTAAGTCCCCTACCCCTTGAGGGAGTATTGGACCAACACTTCTAGAAAACGGGGTCCTTGTGGGCAACTCATTGGAGGGACACACATAAATCTTTGCCGACTTTTTGCTGAAACTTACGAGCGTTCACACCTAAGCCTCTTACAAGGTCAGCTGTTTAGCTAAACATGAGCTCATGATCTAAATTTACACAATAATGAAGAAATCAGCTACAAAGGGAGACAATCAGCAAAAACAATCAATACCAGAATTAGATTCCCTAGGCCTCCCATCAGATGTTGGAATAATCAGGTGCTAGGCAGAAAATATACATAAACCTGGAAATCAAACAAGGAACAAGCATGTTTTCAAAGACTGGTAGGATCTCTAAAACATTTTTAAAGTACATGTCATTGATAAAGCTAAATACTCAAAGGTTCTTTAATACAACAAATTAAGCAGTGAGAAGAGTGAAATTATGCTGTTTAGAAAACTATGGAAGGTGAGATTTTCTGCCTAATTATATAAGATGATTTCTCTAAAAAAATACACATTATTTCAAAGAATTATTGGCTGTGAAATAAGTTAAGGGTATTTCAAATGGCTTGTCTGCAAAGAAAGGTGAGATGTAGGGAATCACAGAAAGCCGAGGGGATAATATGTCAATATATACATTGAAATATGGTGAACTAAGCCTTAGGCCGGCAACAGTGTAGAGGAATGGACCCTTAGAAATGTACAAGTAAGCTGGAATCTTTAAAAGTTCAAAGCTTTATAAGTAAAAAGATTTATTAAAATGAATAACCAAGTGTTTTACTTGACATCAGAAAATCAAAACAATAAACCCTGAGAACATAGAAAAAAGATAAATAAAGATATGAGGAGGACTTAATACAACAGAAAACGTATAAAATTCAGGTGATTTAGTAAGTCCAAAGAATATTCTTTGAAAAGATTTAAAAGACACACTTTGATAAAGGAAAACTTAAACATAAATAAAGAATATAGAGAAAGAATCAGGACAATGTTATAGCAGAGAATATATGAAATGCCAGTAAATTTGAACATTTCTGTAAAGTGGACCATTTCCTAGCTCCTAAAGTTTACCAAAACTGACACAAGAGGAAATCATTTAAGGTCATCATGTCTCCCCTTGGCATTCTCGGTATGCCATGGCCTAGGAAGGCAGCATCTGTAGTTCATGGTAACCTGTGGAGAGGGGGCGGGGCTGAGGGAGTTTGGAACACTGCCCTCACTGAGGGAGTGGGTGTGGCCATCACTGTTGTGACTGAACAAAGGGCAGTGGAGCAGGGGTCCCAGTCCTGGGCCCTCAGAGCCTGGCATGCCCAGTGGGATGTCACAAGCATTTAGGCCCAGACCAAAGGGCGCCTTCTTTGTATGCACAGCTGCCCAAACTCTCAACTTTCCACTCGGGACTCCCTCTTACTTGAAGTGTGTGTGGAACCAGTCCGCGCAGTACACCTCGCTGCACAGCTAACCATAGGTCTGGGCATCGTAGCTTCCTGCCAGGTGACCGAAGTTCACAGGCTGTTGGGTCCCTGGGACACACGCGAATAGGCTCCTGCCTGGGCCATAGGCCGCCCACTGCCATTGCCCAAGATCGTGGGGCACAAAGCAGCCCTGTCTGTGGCCGTGCCTCTAGAGGGACTATTGGACAAACATTTGTAGAAAACGGGGTCCTCGCGGGTATCTCATCGGAGGGACACAAATAAATCTTTGCGGACTTTCTGATGAAGCTTACGAGTGTTCAAACCTAAGCCTCTTACAAGGTCAGATGTTTAGCTAAACATGAGCTTATGATCTACATTTACACAATAATGAAGAAATCAGCTACAGTGGGAGACAATCAGCAAAAACAATCAATACCAGAATTAGATTCCCTATGCCATACATAAGACGTTGGAATAATCAGGTGCAACGCAGAAAATATACACAAAACTGGAAGTGAAACAAGGAACAAGGATGTTTTCAATGACTGGTAGGATCTCTAAAACATTTTTAAAGTACATGTCATTGATAAAGCTAAATACTCAAAGGTTGTATAATGCAACAGATTCATCCTTGAGAAGAGTGAAATTATGTTGTTTTGAAAACTATGGCAGGTGAGATTTTCTGCCTAATAGTATGAGAAGATTTCTCTAAAAATACACATTATTTCAAAGACATATAAGCTGTGAAATAAGTTAAGGGTATTTCAAACGGCTTGTCTGCAAAGAAAGGGGAGATGTAGGGAATCACAGAAAGTCGAGGGATAAATAGGTCAATATACACTTTACTATATTGTGAACAAAGCCTTAGGCCAGCAACAATGTAGAGGACCGGACCCTTAGAAACTAACAACTAAGCTGGTATCTTCAAAAGTTCAAATGTTTATAAGTAAAAAGATTTATTAAAATGAGTAACCAAGTGTTTTAATAGACATCAGAAGATCAAAACAATGAACCCTGAGAACATAGAAAAAAGAAAAATAAAGATATGAGCAGAACTTCATACAACGGAAATCGTATAAAATTCAGGTGATGTAGTAAGTCCAAAGAATATTCATTGACAAGATTTAAAAGACACACTTTGATTAAGGAAAACAAAAACATAAGGAAAGAATATACAGAAAGAATCAGGTCAATGTTATAGCAGAGAATATATGAAATGCCAGTAAATTTGAACATTTGTGTAAAGTGGACCATTTCCTAGCTCCTAAAGTTTACCAAAACTGACACAAGAGGAAATCATTTAAGGTCATCATGTCTGCCCTTGGCATTCTCGGAACGCCCTGGCCTCAGAATGCAGCATCTGTAGTTCATGGGAACCTGCGGAGAGGGGGCGGGGCTGAGGGAGGTTGGAACACTGCCCTCACTGAGGGAGTGGGTGAGGCCATCTCTGCTGTAACTGATCAAACAGCAGGGGAGCAGTGGTCCCAGTGCAGGGCCCTCAGAGCCTGGCAGGCCCAGTGGGGTGTCACAAGCATTTAGGCCCAGGCCAAAGGGCGCCTTCTTTGTCTGCACAGCTGCCCAAACACTCACCTTTCCACTCAAGCCGCCCTCTTAATTGAAGTGTGTGTGGAACCTGTCCGCGCAGTATACCTCGCTGCTCAGCTAACCATAGGTCTGGGCATCGTAGCTTCCTGCCAGTTGACCGAAGTTCGCAGGCAGATGGGTCCCTGGGACACACGCGGAGAGGCTCCTGCCCGGGCCACAGGGCGCCCACTGCCACTGCCAGTGCTCGGGGGGCGCAAAGCAGCCCTGTCTGAGGCCCTGCCTCTAGAGGGAGTATTGGACCAACACTTGTAGTAAACGGAGTCCTCGCGGGCAACTCATTGGAGGGACACAAATAAATCTTTGCGGACTTTCTGATGAAGTTTACGAGTGTTCACACCTAAGCCCCTTACAAGGTCAGATGTTTAGCTAAACATGAGCTTATGATCTAAATTTACACAATAATGAAGAAATCAGCTACAAGGGGAGACAATCAGCAAAAACAATCAATACCAGAATTAGATTCCCTAGGCCATCCATCAGACGTTGGAATAATCAGGTGCAACGCAGAAAATATATATGAAACTGGAACTGAAACAAGGAACAAGGGTGTTTTCAAAGACTGCTAGGATCTCTAAAACATTATTAAAGTACATGTCATTGTTAAAGCGAAATACTCAAAGGTTGTGTAATACAACAGATTCATCATTGAGAAGAGTGAAATTATGCTCTTTTGAAAACTATGGCAGGTGAGATTTTCTGCCTAATAATAGGAGAAGATTTCTCTAAAAATACACATTATTTCAAAGACTTAATGGCTGTGTAATATGTTAAATGTATTTCAAATGGCTTGTCTGCAAAGAAAGGTGAGATGTAGGGAATCACAGAAATTCGAGGGGAAAACGTCAATATATACATTGCTATATGGGGAACTAAGCCTTAGGCCAGCCACAATGTAGAGGACCAGACCCTTAGAAACTTAAAAGTGAGCTGGAATCTTTAAAAGTTCTAATCTTTATAAGTAAAAAGATTGATGAAAATGAATAACCAAGTGTTTTAATTGACATCAGAAGATCAAAAAAATAAACCCTGAGAACATAGAAAAAAGATAAATAAAGATATGAGCAGAACTTAATACCACAGAAAACGTATAAAATTCAGGTGAGGTAGTAAGTCCAAAGAATATTCTTTGAAAATATTTAAAAGACACACTTTGATTAAGGAAAACACAAACATAATTAAATTATATATAGAAAGAATCAGGACAAAGTTATAGCAGAGAATATATGAAATGACAGTAAATTTGAACATTTCTGTAAAGTTGACCATTTCCTAGCTCCTACAGTTTACCAAAACTGACACAAGAGGTAATCATTTAAGGTCATCATGTCTGCCCTTGGCATTCTCGGAATGCCCTGGCCTCAGAATGAAGAATCTGTAGTCCATGGAAACCGGCGAAGTGTGGGCGGGGCTGAGGGAGGCTGGAACACTGCCCTCACTGAGGGAGTGGGTGTGGCCATCTCTGCTGTGACTGAACAAAGGGCAGGGGAGCAGGGGGCCCAGGGCAGGGCCCTCAGAGCCAGGCAGGCCCAGTGGTGTGTCACAAGCCTTTAGACCCAGGCCATAGGGCACCTTCATTGTCTGCACAGCTGCCCAAACTCTCACTTTTCCACTCAGGCCACCCACTTAGTTGAAGTGTGTGTGGAAACTGTCCGCACAGTATACCTCGCTGCACAGCTAACCATTGGTCTGGGCATCTTAGCTTCCTGCCAGGTGACCGAAGTTCGCAGGAGAGATGATTCCCAGGTTAACACGCAGAGAGGCTCCTGCCCGGGCCACAGGCCGCCCACTGCCCCTGCCCAGGATCGGGGGCCGAAAGCAGCCCTGTCTAAGTCCCCTACCCCTTGAGGGAGTATTTGACCAACACTTCTAGAAAACGGGGTCCTTGTGGGCAACTCATTGGAGGGACACACATAAATCTTTGCCGACTTTTTGCTGAAACTTACGAGCGTTCACACCTAAGCCTCTTACAAGGTCAGCTGTTTAGCTAAACATGAGCTCATGATCTAAATTTACACAATAATGAAGAAATCAGCTACAAAGGGAGACAATCAGCAAAAACAATCAATACCAGAATTAGATTCCCTAGGCCTCCCATCAGATGTTGGAATAATCAGGTGCTAGGCAGAAAATATACATAAACCTGGAAATCAAACAAGGAACAAGCATGTTTTCAAAGACTGGTAGGATCTCTAAAACATTTTTAAAGTACATGTCATTGATAAAGCTAAATACTCAAAGGTTCTTTAATACAACAAATTAAGCAGTGAGAAGAGTGAAATTATGCTGTTTAGAAAACTATGGAAGGTGAGATTTTCTGCCTAATTATATAAGATGATTTCTCTAAAAAAATACACATTATTTCAAAGAATTATTGGCTGTGAAATAAGTTAAGGGTATTTCAAATGGCTTGTCTGCAAAGAAAGGTGAGATGTAGGGAATCACAGAAAGCCAAGGGGATAATATGTCAATATATACATTGAAATATGGTGAACTAAGCCTTAGGCCGGCAACAGTGTAGAGGAATGGACCCTTAGAAATGTACAAGTAAGCTGGAATCTTTAAAAGTTCAAAGCTTTATAAGTAAAAAGATTTATTAAAATGAATAACCAAGTGTTTTACTTGACATCAGAAAATCAAAACAATAAACCCTGAGAACATAGAAAAAAGATAAATAAAGATATGAGGAAGACTTAATACAACAGAAAACGTATAAAATTCAGGTGATTTAGTAAGTCCAAAGAATATTCTTTGAAAAGATTTAAAAGACACACTTTGATAAAGGAAAACTTAAACATAAATAAAGAATATAGAGAAAGAATCAGGACAATGTTATAGCAGAGAATATATGAAATGCCAGTAAATTTGAACATTTCTGTAAAGTGGACCATTTCCTAGCTCCTAAAGTTTACCAAAACTGACACAAGAGGAAATCATTTAAGGTCATCATGTCTGCCCTTGGCATTCTCGGTATGCCATGGCCTAGGAAGGCAGCATCTGTAGTTCATGGTAACCTGTGGAGAGGGGGCGGGGCTGAGGGAGTTTGGAACACTGCCCTCACTGAGGGAGTGGGTGTGGCCATCACTGTTGTGACTGAACAAAGGGCAGTGGAGCAGGGGTCCCAGTCCTGGGCCCTCAGAGCCTGGCATGCCCAGTGGGATGTCACAAGCATTTAGGCCCAGACCAAAGGGCGCCTTCTTTGTATGCACAGCTGCCCAAACTCTCAACTTTCCACTCGGGACTCCCTCTTACTTGAAGTGTGTGTGGAACCAGTCCGCGCAGTACACCTCGCTGCACAGCTAACCATAGGTCTGGGCATCGTAGCTTCCTGCCAGGTGACCGAAGTTCACAGGCTGTTGGGTCCCTGGGACACACGCGAATAGGCTCCTGCCTGGGCCATAGGCCGCCCACTGCCATTGCCCAAGATCGTGGGGCACAAAGCAGCCCTGTCTGTGGCCGTGCCTCTAGAGGGACTATTGGACAAACATTTGTAGAAAACGGGGTCCTCGCGGGTATCTCATCGGAGGGACACAAATAAATCTTTGCGGACTTTCTGATGAAGCTTACTAGTGTTCAAACCTAAGCCTCTTACAAGGTCAGATGTTTAGCTAAACATGAGCTTATGATCTACATTTACACAATAATGAAGAAATCAGCTACAGTGGGAGACAATCAGCAAAAACAATCAATACCAGAATTAGATTCCCTATGCCATACATAAGACGTTGGAATAATCAGGTGCAACGCAGAAAATATACACAAAACTGGAAGTGAAACAAGGAACAAGGATGTTTTCAATGACTGGTAGGATCTCTAAAACATTTTTAAAGTACATGTCATTGATAAAGCTAAATACTCAAAGGTTGTATAATGCAACAGATTCATCCTTGAGAAGAGTGAAATTATGTTGTTTTGAAAACTATGGCAGGTGAGATTTTCTGCCTAATAGTATGAGAAGATTTCTCTAAAAATACACATTATTTCAAAGACATATAAGCTGTGAAATAAGTTAAGGGTATTTCAAACGGCTTGTCTGCAAAGAAAGGGGAGATGTAGGGAATCACAGAAAGTCGAGGGATAAATAGGTCAATATACACTTTACTATATTGTGAACAAAGCCTTAGGCCAGCAACAATGTAGAGGACCGGACCCTTAGAAACTAACAACTAAGCTGGTATCTTCAAAAGTTCAAATGTTTATAAGTAAAAAGATTTATTAAAATGAGTAACCAAGTGTTTTAATAGACATCAGAAGATCAAAACAATGAACCCTGAGAACATAGAAAAAAGAAAAATAAAGATATGAGCAGAACTTCATACAACGGAAATCGTATAAAATTCAGGTGATGTAGTAAGTCCAAAGAATATTCATTGACAAGATTTAAAAGACACACTTTGATTAAGGAAAACAAAAACATAAGGAAAGAATATACAGAAAGAATCAGGTCAATGTTATAGCAGAGAATATATGAAATGCCAGTAAATTTGAACATTTGTGTAAAGTGGACCATTTCCTAGCTCCTAAAGTTTACCAAAACTGACACAAGAGGAAATCATTTAAGGTCATCATGTCTGCCCTTGGCATTCTCGGAACGCCCTGGCCTCAGAATGCAGCATCTGTAGTTCATGGGAACCTGCGGAGAGGGGGCGGGGCTGAGGGAGGTTGGAACACTGCCCTCACTGAGGGAGTGGGTGAGGCCATCTCTGCTGTAACTGATCAAACAGCAGGGGAGCAGTGGTCCCAGTGCAGGGCCCTCAGAGCCTGGCAGGCCCAGTGGGGTGTCACAAGCATTTAGGCCCAGGCCAAAGGGCGCCTTCTTTGTCTGCACAGCTGCCCAAACACTCACCTTTCCACTCAAGCTGCCCTCTTAATTGAAGTGTGTGTGGAACCTGTCCGCGCAGTATACCTCACTGCTCAGCTAACCATAGGTCTGGGCATCGTAGCTTCCTGCCAGTTGACCGAAGTTCGCAGGCAGATGGGTCCCTGGGACACACGCGGAGAGGCTCCTGCCCGGGCCACAGGGCGCCCACTGCCACTGCCAGTGCTCGGGGGGCGCAAAGCAGCCCTGTCTGAGGCCCTGCCTCTAGAGGGAGTATTGGACCAACACTTGTAGTAAACGGAGTCCTCGCGGGCAACTCATTGGAGGGACACAAATAAATCTTTGCGGACTTTCTGATGAAGTTTACGAGTGTTCACACCTAAGCCCCTTACAAGGTCAGATGTTTAGCTAAACATGAGCTTATGATCTAAATTTACACAATAATGAAGAAATCAGCTACAAGGGGAGACAATCAGCAAAAACAATCAATACCAGAATTAGATTCCCTAGGCCATCCATAAGACGTTGGAATAATCAGGTGCAACGCAGAAAATATATATGAAACTGGAACTGAAACAAGGAACAAGGATGTTTTCAAAGACTGCTAGGATCTCTAAAACATTATTAAAGTACATGTCATTGTTAAAGCGAAATACTCAAAGGTTGTGTAATACAACAGATTCATCATTGAGAAGAGTGAAATTATGCTCTTTTGAAAACTATGGCAGGTGAGATTTTCTGCCTAATAATATGAGAAGATTTCTCTAAAAATACACATTATTTCAAAGACTTAATGGCTGTGTAATATGTTAAATGTATTTCAAATGGCTTGTCTGCAAAGAAAGGTGAGATGTAGGGAATCACAGAAATTCGAGGGGAAAACGACAATATATACATTGCTATATGGGGAACTAAGCCTTAGGCCAGCCACAATGTAGAGGACCAGACCCTTAGAAACTTAAAAGTGAGCTGGAATCTTTAAAAGTTCTAATCTTTATAAGTAAAAAATTGATGAAAATGAATAATCAAGTGATTTAATTGACATCAGAAGATCAAAACAATAAACCCTGAGAACATAGAAAAAAGATAAATAAAGATATGAGCAGAATTTAATACAACGGAAAACGTATAAAATTCAGGTGAGGTATTAACTCCAAAGAATATTCTTTGACAAGATTTAAAAGACACACTTTGATTAAGGAAAACAAAACATAAGTAAAGAATATACAGAAAGAATCAGGACAATGTTATAGCAGAGAATATATGAAATGCCAGTAAATTTGAACATTTGTGTAAAATGAACCATTTCCTAGCTCCTAAAGTTTACCAAAACTGACACAAGATGAAATCATTTAAGGTCATCATGTCTGCCCTTGGCATTCTCGGTACGCCCTGGCCTCAGAATGCAGCATCTGTAGTCCATGGTAACCTGCGCAGATGGGGCGTGGCTGAGGGAGTTTGGAACACTGCCCTCACTGAGGGAGTGGGTGTGGCCATCTCTGCTATGACTGAACAAAGGGCAGGGGAGCAGGGGGCCCATGGCAGGGCCCTCAGAGCCCGGCAGGGCGAGTGGGGTGTCACAAGCATTTAGGCCTAGGCTAAAGGGCGCCTTCTTTGTCTGCACAGCTGCCCAAACTCTCACCTTTCCACTCAGGCCTCCCTCTTACTTGAAGTGTTTGTGGAACCTGTCCTTGCAGTACACCTCGCTGCACAGGTAACCATAGGTCTGGGCATCTTGTCTTCCTGTCACGTGACCGAAGTTCACAGGCAGTTGGGACACTGGGACACACGCGAATAGGCTCCTGCCTGGGCCATAGGCCGCCCACTGCATCTGCCCCAGATTGGGGGCCTCAAATCAGCCCTGTCTAATTCCCCTGCCTTTAGAGGGAGTATTGGACCAACACTTGTAGAAAACGGGGTCCTCGCGGGCCACTCATTGGAGGGACACCAATAAATCTTTGCTGACTTTCTGCTGAAGCTTACAAGCGTTCACACCTAAGCCTCTTTCAAGGTTAGCTGTTTAGCTAAACGTGAGCTCATGATCTAAATTTACACAATAATGGAGAAATCAGCTACAAGGGGACATAATCTGCAAAAACAATGAATACCAGAGTTAGATTCCCTAGGCCATCCATCAGACGTTGGAATAGTCAGGTGCAAGGCGGAAAATATACATAAAACTGGAACTGAAACAAGGAACAAGGATGTTTTCAAAGACTGGTAGGATCTCTAAAACATTTTTAAAGTACATGTCATTGGTAAAGCTAAATACTCAAAGGCTGTGTAATACAACAGATTCATCATTGAGAAGAGTGAAATTATGCTGTTTTGAAAACTATGGCAGATGAGATTTTCTGCCTAATAATATGAGAAGATTTCTCTAAAAATACACATTATTTCAAAGACTTAATGGCTGGGTAATATGTTAAGGGTATTTTAAATGGCTTGTCTGCAAAGAAAGGTGAGATGTAGGAAATCACAGAAATTCGAGGAGTAAATAGGTCAATATATAGTTTGCTATATTGTGAACTAAGCCTTAGGCGAGCAACAATGTAGAGGACATGACCCTTAGAAACTTACAAGTAAGCTGGAATATTAAAAAGTTCAAACCTTTATAAGTAAAAAGATTTATTAAAATGAACAACCAAGTGTTTTAATTGACATCAGAAGATCAAAACAATAAACCCGGAAAACATAGAAAAAAGATAAATAAAGATATGAGCAGGGGCTTCCATGGTGGCGCAGGGGTTAAGAATCTGCCTGCCAATGCAGGGGACACGGGTTCGAGCCCTGGTCTGGGAAGATCCCACATGCCGCGAGCAACTAAGCCCGTGCGTCAAAACTACTGAGCCTGCGCATCTGGAGCCTGCGCTCCGCAACAGGAGAGGCCGCGACAGTGAGAGGCCCGCGCACCGCGATGAAGAGTTGCCCACGCTCGCCGCAACTAGAGAAAGCTCTTGCACAGAAACGAAGACCCAACACAGCCATAAATAAATAAATAAATAAATAAATAATTTATTAAAAAAAAAAGATATGAGCAGAACTTAATACAAGAGAAAACGTATAAAATTCAGGTGAGGTAGTAAGTCCAAAGAATATTCTTTGACAAGATTTAAAAGACACACTTTGGTTAGGAAAAGAAAACATAAGTAAAGAATATACAGAAAGAATCAGGACAATGTTATAGCAGAGAATATATGAAATTCCAGTAAATTTGAACATTTCTGTAAAGTGGACCATTTGCTAGCTCCTAAAGTTTACCAAAACTGACACAAGAGGAAATCATTTAAGGTCATCATGTCTGCCCTTGGCATTCTCGGAACGCCCTGGCCTCAGAATGCAGCATCTGTAGTTCATGGGAACCTGCGGAGAGGGGGCGGGGCTGAGGGAGGTTGGAACACTGCCCTCACTGAGGGAGTGGGTGAGGCCATCTCTGCTGTAACTGATCAAACAGCAGGGGAGCAGTGGTCCCAGTGCAGGGCCCTCAGAGCCTGGCAGGCCCAGTGGGGTGTCACAAGCATTTAGGCCCAGGCCAAAGGGCGCCTTCTTTGTCTGCACAGCTGCCCAAACACTCACCTTTCCACTCAAGCTGCCCTCTTAATTGAAGTGTGTGTGGAACCTGTCCGCGCAGTATACCTCGCTGCTCAGCTAACCATAGGTCTGGGCATCGTAGCTTCCTGCCAGTTGACCGAAGTTCGCAGGCAGATGGGTCCCTGGGACACACGCGGAGAGGCTCCTGCCCGGGCCACAGGGCGCCCACTGCCACTGCCAGTGCTCGGGGGGCGCAAAGCAGCCCTGTCTGAGGCCCTGCCTCTAGAGGGAGTATTGGACCAACACTTGTAGTAAACGGAGTCCTCGCGGGCAACTCATTGGAGGGACACAAATAAATCTTTGCGGACTTTCTGATGAAGTTTACGAGTGTTCACACCTAAGCCCCTTACAAGGTCAGATGTTTAGCTAAACATGAGCTTATGATCTAAATTTACACAATAATGAAGAAATCAGCTACAAGGGGAGACAATCAGCAAAAACAATCAATACCAGAATTAGATTCCCTAGGCCATCCATCAGACGTTGGAATAATCAGGTGCAACGCAGAAAATATATATGAAACTGGAACTGAAACAAGGAACAAGGATGTTTTCAAAGACTGCTAGGATCTCTAAAACATTATTAAAGTACATGTCATTGTTAAAGCGAAATACTCAAAGGTTGTGTAATACAACAGATTCATCATTGAGAAGAGTGAAATTATGCTCTTTTGAAAACTATGGCAGGTGAGATTTTCTGCCTAATAATATGAGAAGATTTCTCTAAAAATACACATTATTTCAAAGACATATAAGCTCTGAAATAAGTTACGGGTATTTCAAATAGCTTGTCTGCAAAGAAAGGGGAGATGTAGGGAATCACAGAAAGTCGAGGAGAAGATTGGTCAATATACACTTTACTATAATGTGAACAAAGCCTGAGGCCAGCAACAATGTAGTGGACCTGACCCTTAGAAACTTACAAGTAAGCTGGTATCTTCAAAAGTTCAAATCTTTATAAGTAAAAAGATTTATTAAAATGAGTAACCAAGTGTTTAAATTGACATCAGAAGATCAAAACAATAAACCCTGAGAAATAGAAAAAAGAAAAATAAAGATATGAGCAGAACTTAATACAACGGAAATCGTATAAAATTCAGGTGATGTAGTAAGTCCAAAGAATATTCATTGACAAGATTTAAAAGACACACTTTGATTAAGGAAAACAAAAATATAAGGAAAGAATATACAGAAAGAATCAGGACAATGTTATAGCAGAGAATATCTGAAATGCCAGTAAATTTGAACATTTGTGTAAAGTGGACCATTTCCTAGCTCCTAAAGTTTACCAAAACTGACAGAAGAGGAAATCCTTTAAGGTCATCATGTCTGCCCTTGGCATTCTCGGAATGCCATGGACTCAGAATGCAGCATCTGTAGTCCATGGTAACCTGCGGAGAGGTGGCGGGGCTGAGGGAGGTTGGAACACTGCCCTCACTGAGGGAGTGGGTGTGGCCATCTCTGCTGTGACTGAACAAAGGGCAGGGGAACAGGGGTCCCAGTACTGGGCCCTCAGAACCCGGCATGCCCAGTGGGGTGTCACAAGCATTTAGGCCCAGGCCAAAGGGCGCCTTCTTTGTATGCACAGCTGCCCAAACTCTCAACTTTCCACTCAAGCCGCCCTCTTACTTGAAGTGTGTGTGGAACCTGTCAGCGCAGTACACCTCGCTGCACAGCTATCCATAGGTCTGGGCATCGTAGCTTCCTGCCAGGTGACCGAAGTTCACAGGCAGATGCGACCCTGGGACACACACGGAGAGGCTCCTGCCTGGGCCACAGGCCGCCCAATACCACTGCCCCAGATCGTGGGGCACAAAGCAGCCCTGTCTGAGGCCGTGCCTCTAGAGGGAGAATTGGACCAACATTTGTAGAAAACGGGGTCCTAGCGGGTAACTCATTGGGGGGACACAAATAAATCTTTGCGGACTTTCTGATGAAGCTTAAGAGTGTTCACACCTAAGCCTCTTACAAGGTCAGATGTTTAGCTAAACATGAGCTCATGATCTAAATTTACACAATAATGAAGAAATCAGCTACAAGGGGAGACAATCAGCAAAAACAATCAATACCAGAATTAGATTCCCTATGCCATACATAAGACGTTGGAAAAATCAGGTGCAAGGCAGAAAATATACATGAAACTGGAACTGAAACAAGGAAAAAGGAGGTTATCAAAGACTGTTAGGATCTCTAAAACATTTTTAAAGTACATGTCATTGATAAAGCTAAATACTCAAAGGTTGTGTAATACAACAGATTGATCATTGAGAAAAGTGAAATTATGCTGTTTTGAAAACTATGGCAGGTCAGATTTTCTGCCTAAATATATAAGAAGATTTCTCTAAAAATACACATTATTTCAAAGACTTATTGGCTGTGAAATAAGTTAAGGGTATTTCAAATGGCTTGCCTGCAAAGAAAGGTGAGATGTAGGAAATCACAGAAAGAAGAGGGGAAAATAGGTCAATATATACTTTGCTATATTGTGAACTAAGCCATAGGCCTGCAACAATGTAGAGGACCTGATCCTTAGAAACTTACAGGTAAGCTGGAATCTTGAAAAGTTCAAATCTTTATAAGTAAAAAGATTTATTAAAATGAATAACCAAGTGTTTTAATTGACATCAGATGATCAAAACAATAAACCCTGAGAGAATAGAAAAAAGATAAATAAAGATATGAGCAGAACTTAATACAACAGAAAACGTATAAAATTCAGGTGATGTAGTAAGTCCATAGAATATTCTTTGACAATATTTAAAATACACACTTTGATTAAAGAAAACCAAAATATAAGTAAAGAATATACAGAAAAAATCAGGAGAATGTTGAAGCAGAGAATATATGAAATGCCAGTAAATTTGAATATTTCTGTAAAGTGGACCATTTCCTAGCTCCTGAAGTTTACCAAAATTGACATTAGAGGAAATCATTTAAGGTCATCATGTCTGCCCTTGGCATTCTCGGAACGCCCTGGCCTCAGAATGCAGCATCTGTTCTCCATGGTAACCTGCGGAGAGCGAGCGGGGATGAGGGAGGTTGGAACACTGCCCTCACTGAGGGAGTGGGTGTGGCCATCTCTGCGGTGACAGAACAAAGGCAGGGGAGAAGGTGGCCAAGGGCAGGGCCCTCAGAGCCCGGCACGCCCAGTCGGGTGTCACAAGCATTTAGGCCTAGGCCAAAGGGCGCATTCTTGTTCTGCACAGCTGCCCAAACTCTCACCTTTCCACTCAAGCCGCCCTCTTACTTGAAGTGTGTGTGGAACCGGTTCGCACAGTACACCTCGCTGCACAGCTAACCATAGGTCTGGGCATCGTAGCTTCCTGCCAGTTGACCGAAGTTCGCAGGCACATGGGTCGTGGGACACACGCGGGGAGCCTCCTGCCCGGGCAACAGGCCGCCAAAAGCCACTACCCCAGATCGGTGGCAGCAAAGCAGTCCTGTCTGAGTCCCTGCCTCTAGACGGAGTATTGGACCAACACTTGTAGTAAACGGGGTCATCGGGGTAACTCATTGGAGGGACACAAATAAATCTTTTCGGACTTTCTGATGAAGCATACGAGCGTTCACACCTAATCCTCTTACAAAGTCAGATGTTTACCTAAACATGAGCTCATGATCTATATTTACACAATAATGAAGAAATCAAATACTGGGGGAGACAATCAGCAAAAACAATCAATACCAGAATTAGATTCCCTAGGCCATCCATCAGATGTTGGAATAATCAGGTGCAAGGCAGAAAATATACACAAAATTGGAACTGAAACAAGGAACAAGGATGTTTTCAAAGACTGGTAGGATCTCTAAAACATTTTTAAAGTACATGTCATTGATAAAGCTAAATACTCAAAGGTTCTATAAAGCAACAGATTCATCCTTGAGAAGAGTGAAATTATGCTGTTTTGAAAACTATGGCAGGTGAGATTTTCTGCCTAATAATATGAGAAGATTTCTCTAAAAATACACATTATTTCAAAGACATATAAGCTCTGAAATAAGTTACGGGTATTTCAAATAGCTTGTCTGCAAAGAAAGGGGAGATGTAGGGAATCACAGAAAGTCGAGGGGAAAATAGGTCAATATACACTTTACTATATTGTGAACAAAGCCTTAGGCCAGCAACAATGTAGAGGACCTGACCCTTAGAAACTTACAAGTAAGCTGGTATCTTCAAAATTTCAAATCTTTATAAGTAAAAAGATTTATGAAAATGAGTAACCAAGTGTTTTAATTGACATCAGAAGATCAAAACAATAAACCCTGAGAACATAGAAAAAAGAAAAATAAAGATATGAGCAGAACTTAATACAACGGAAATCGTATAAAATTCAGGTGCTGTAGTAAGTCCAAAGAATATTCATTGACAAGATTTAAAAGACACATTTTGAATAAGGAAAACAAAAACATAAGGAAAGAATATAGAGAAAGAATCAGGACAATGTTATAGCAGAGAATATCTGAAATGCCAGTAAATTTGAACATTTGTGTAAAGTGGACCATTACTTAGCTCCTAAAGTTTACCAAAACTGACACAAGAGGAAATCATTTAAGGTCATCATGTCTGCCCTTGGCATTCTCGGAACGCCCTGGCCTCAGAATGCAGCATCTGTAGTGCACGGGAACCTGCGGAGAGTGGGCGGGGCTGAGGGAGGTTGGAACACTGCCTGCACTGAGGGAGTGGGTGAGGCCATCTCTGCTGTAACTGAACAAACAGCAGTGGAGCAGTGGTTCCAGTGCAGGGCCCTCAGAGCCCGTCAGGCCCAGTGGGGTGTCACAAGCCTTTGGGCCCAAGCCAAAGGGCACCTTCTTTGTCTGCACAGCTGCCCAAACACTCACGTTTCCACTCAGGGCGCCTTCTTACTTGAAGTGTGTGTGGATCCTGTCCACGCAGTACACCTCGCTGCACAGCCCACCATAGGTGTGGGCATCGTAGCTACCTTCCGGGTGACCGAAGTTCGCAGGCAGATGGGTCCCTGGGAGAAACGCGGAGAGGCTCCTGCCCGGGCCACAGGCCGCCCACTGCCACTGCCACTGCTCGTGGGGCGCAAAGCAGCCCTGTCTGAGGCCGTGCCTCTAGAGGGAGTATTGGACCAACACTTGTAGAAAACGGAGTCCTCGCAGGCAACTCATTGGAGGGACACAAATAAATCTTTGCGGACTTTCTGATGAAGTTTACGAGTGTTCACACCTAAGCCTCTTACAAGGTCAGATGTTTAGCTAAACATGAGCTCATGATCTAAATTTACACAATAATGAAGAAATCAGCTACAGGGGGAGACAATCAGCAAAAACAATCAATACCAGAATTAGATTCCCTAGGGAATCCATCAGAAGTTGGAATAATCAGGTGCAACGCAGAAAATATAGAAGAAACTGGAACTGAAACAAGGAAGAAGTATGTTTTCAAAGACTGCTAGGATCTCTAAAACACTTTTAAAGTACATGTCATTGATAAAGCTAAATACTCAAAGGTTGTGTAATACAACAGATTCATCATTGAGAAGAGTGAAATTATGCTGTTTTGAAAACTATGGCAGGTGACATTTTCTGCCTAATAATATGAGAAGATTTCTCTAAAAATATACATTATTTCAAAGACTTAATGGCTGTGTAATATGTTAAATGTATTTCTAATGGCTTGTCTGCAAAGAAAGGTGAGATGTAGGAAATCACAGAAATTCGAGGGGAAAATAGGTCAATATATACTTTGCTACATTGTGAACTAAGCCTTAGGACAGCAACAATGTAGAGGACCTGACCCTTAGAAACTTACAAGTAAGCTGGAATATTAAAAAGTTCAAATCTTTATAAGTAAAAAGATTTATTAAATGAGTAACCAAGTGTTTTAATTGACATCAGAAGATCAAAGCAATAAACCCTGAGAACATAGAAAAAAGAAAAATAAAGATATGAGCAGAACTTAATACAACGGAAAACTTATAAAATTCAGGTGATGTAGTAAGTCCAAAGAATATTCTTTGACAAGATTTAAAAGACACACTTTGATTTAGGAAAACAAAAACATAATTAAAGAATATATAGAAAGAATCAGGACAATGTTATAGCAGAGAATATCTGAAATGCCAGTAAATTTGAACATTTGTGTAAAATGAACCATTTCCTAGCTCCTAAAGTTTACCAAAACTGACACAAGAGGAAATCATTTAAGGTCATCATGTCTGCCCTTGGCATTCTCAGAACGCCCTGGCCTCAGAATGCAGCATCTGTAGTGCATGGTAAACTGCGCAGAGGGGGCGGGGCTGAGGGAGTTTGGAACACTTCCCTCACTGAGGGAGTGGGTGTGGCCATCTCTGCTATGACTGAACAAAGGGCAGGGGAGCAAGGGTCCCAGGGCAGGGCCCTCAGAGCCCGGCAGGCCCAGTGGGGTGTCACAAGCATTTAGGCCTAGGCTAAAGGGCGCCTTCTTTGTCTGCACAGCTGCCCAAACTCTCATCTTTCCACTCAGGCCTCCCTCTTACTTGAAGTGTTTGTGGAACCTGTCCATGCCGTACACCTCGCTGCACAGCTAACCATAGGTCTGGGCATCGTGGCTTCCTGTCAGGTGACCGAAGTTCACAGGCAGTTGGGTCCCTGGGACACACGCGAATAGGCTCCTGCCTGGGCCATAGGCCGCCCACTGGCCCTGCCCCAGATCGAAGGTCTCAAAGAAGCCCTGTCTGAGTCCCCTGCCTTTAGAGGGAGTATTGGACCAACACTTGTAGAAAACGGGGTCCTTGCGGGCAACTCATTGGAGGGACACAAATAAATCTTTGCCGACTTTCTGCTGAAGCTACCAGCGTTCACACCTAAGCCTCTTACAAGGTCAGCTGTTTAGCTAAACATGAGCTCATGATCTAAATTTACACAATATTGAAGAAATCAGCTACAAGGTGAGACAATCAGCAAAAACAATCAATACCAGAATGAGATTCCATAGGCCATCCATCTGATGTTGGAATAATCAGGTGCAAGGCAGAAAATATACATAAAACTGGAACTGAAACAAGGAACAAGGAGGTTTTCAAAGGCTGGTAGGATCTCTCAAACATTTTTAAAGTACATGTCGTTGATAAACCTAAATACTCAAAGGTTGTTTAATACCACAGATTAAGCATTGAGAAGAGTGAAATTATGCTGTTTTGAAAACTATGGCAGGTGAGATTTTCTGCCTAATTATATAAGAAGATTTCTCTAAAAAATAGACATTATTTCAAACACTTATTGGCTGTGAAATAAGTTAAGTGTATTTCAAATGGCTTGTCTGCAAAGAAAGGTGAGATGTAGGGAATCACAGAAATTTGAGGGGAAAATGTCAATATATACATTGCTATATGGTGAACTAAGCCTTAGGCCAGCCACAATGTAGAGGACCTGACCCTTAGAAACTTAAAAGTGAGCTGGAATCTTTAAAAGTTCAAATCTTTATAAGTAAAAAGATTGATGAAAATGAATAACCAACTGTTTTAATTGACATCAGAAGATCAAAACAATAAACCCTGAGAACATAGAAAAAAGATAAATAAAGATATGAGCAGAACTTAATACCACAGAAAAAGTATAAAATTCAGGTGAGGTAGTAAGTCCAAAGAATATTCTTTGAAAAGATTTAAAAGACACACTTTGATTAAGGAAAACACAAACATAATTAAAGAATATATAGAAAGAATCAGGACAATGTTATAGCAGAGAATATATGAAATGCCAGTAAATTTGAACATTTCTGTAAAGTTGACCATTTCATAGCTCCTACAGTTTACCAAAACTGACACAAGAGGAAATCATTTAAGGTCATCATGTCTGCCCTTGGCATTCTCGGAACGCCTTGGCCTCAGAATGCAGCATCTGTAGTCCATGGTAACCTGCGGAGAGTGGGCGGGGCTGAGGGAGGCTGGAACACTGCCCTCACTGAGGGAGTGGGTGTGGCCATCTCTGCTGTGACTGAACAAAGGGCAGGGGAGCAGGGGGCCCAGGGCAGGGCCCTCAGAGCCCGGCAGGCCCAGTGGGGTGTCACAAGCATTTAGGCCCAGGCCATAGGGCGCCTTCATTTTCTGAACAGCTGCCCAAACTCTCACTTTTCCTCTCAGGCCACCCACTTAGTTGAAGTGTGTGTGGAACCTGTCCACGCAGTATACCTCGCTGCACAGCTAAACATAGGTCTGGGCATCGTAGCTTCCTGCCAGGTGACCGAAGTTCGCAGGAGAGATGATTCCCAGGTTCACACACCGAGAGGCTCCTGCCCGGGCCACAGGCCGCCCACTGCACCTGTCTAAGTTCGGGGGCCGAAAGCATCCCTGTCTAAGCCCCCGACCCCTAGAGGGAGTATTGGACCAACACTTCTAGAAAACGGGGTCCTTGTGGGCAACTCATTGGAGGGACACAAATAAATCTTTGCCGACTTTTTGTTGAAACTTACGAGCGTTCACACCTAAGGCTCTTACAAGGTCAGCTGTATAGCTAAACATAAGCTCATGATCTAAGTTTACACAATAATGAAGAAATCAGCTACAAAGGGAGACAATCAGCAAAAACAATCAATACCAGAATTAGATTCCCTAGGCCATCCTTGAGATGTTGGAATAATCAGGTGCTAGGCAGAAAATACACATAAAGCTGGAAATGAAACAAGGAACAAGCATGTTTTCAAAGACTGGTAGGATCTCTAAAACATTTTTAAAGTACATGTCATTGATAAAGCTAAATACTCAAAGGTTGTTTAATACAACAAATTAAGCAGTGAGAAGAGTGAAATTATGCTGTTTAGAAAACTATGGAAGGTGAGATTTTCTTCCTAATTATATAAGATGATTTCTCTAAAAATTACACATTATTTCAAAGACTTATTGGCTGTGAAATAAGTTAAGGGTATTTCAAATGGCTTGTCTGCAAAGAGAGGTGAGATGTAGGGAATCACAGAAAGCCGAGGGGATAATATGTCAATATATACATTGCTATATGGTGAACTAAGCCTTAGGCCGGCAACAGTGGAGAGGAATGGACCCTTAGAAACGTACAAGTAAGCTGGAATCTTTAAAAGTTCAAATCTTTATAAGTAAAAAGATTTATTAAAATGAATAAACAAGTGTTTTAATTGACATCAGAAAATCAAAACAATAAACCCTGAGAATATAGAAAAAAGATAAATAAAGATATGAGCAGAACTTAACACAACAGAAAACGTATAAAATTCAGGTGATTTAGTAAGTCCAAAGAATATTCTTTGACAAGATTTAAAAGACTCACTTTGATTAAGGAAAACAAAAACATAAGTAAAGAATATACAGAAAGAATCAGGACAATGTTATAGCAGAGAATATATGAAATGCCAGTAAATTTGAACATTTCTGTAAAGCGGACCATTTCCTAGCTCCTAAAGTTTACCAAAACTGACACAAAAGGAAATCATTTAAGGTAATCATGTCTGCCCTTGGCATTCGCGGAACGCCCTGGCCTCAGAATGCAGCATCTGTAGTCCATGGTAACCTGCGAAGAGGGGGCGTGGCTGAGTGAGTTTGGAAGACTGCCCTCACTGAGGGAGTGGGTGTGGCCATCTCTGCTGTGACTGAACAAAGGGCAGGGGAGCAGGGGGCCCAGGGCAGGGCCCTCAGAGCCCGGCAGACGCAGTGGGGTGTCACAAGCATTTAGGCCCAGGCCAAAGGGCGCCTTCTTTGTCTGCACAGCTGCCCAAACTCTCACCTTTCCACTCAGGCCGCCCTCTTATTTGAAGTGTGTTTGGAACCTGTCCGCGCAGTACACCTCGCTGCACAGCTAACCATAGGTCAGGGCATCGTACCTTCCTGCCAGGTGACCGAAGTTCTCAGGCAAATGTGTCCCTGGGACACATGCGGAGAGGCTCCTTCCCGGGCAACAGGCCGCCCACAGGCCCTGCCCCAGATCGAAGGCTGAAAAGCAGCCATGTCTGAGTCCACTGCCTCTCGAAGGAGTATTGGACCAACACTTGTAGAAAACGGGGTCCATGCGGGCAACTCATTGTAGGGACACAAATAAATCTTTGCCGACGTTCTGCTGAAGCTTACCAGCGTTCACACCTAAGCCTCTTACAAGGTCAGCTGTTTAGCTAAACATGAGCTCATGATCTAAATTTACACAATATTGAAGAAATCAGCTACAAGGTGAGACAATCAGCAAAAACAATCAATACCAGAATGAGATTCCCTAGGCCATCCATCTGATGTTGGAATAATCAGGTGCAAGGCAGAAAATATACATAAAACTGGAACTGAAACAAGGAACAAGGAGGTTTTCAAAGGCTGGTAGGGTCTCTCAAACATTTTTAAAGTACATGTCGTTGATAAACCTAAATACTCAAAGGTTGTTTAATACTACAGATTAAGCATTGAGAAGAGTGAAATTATGCTGTTTTGAAAACTATGGCAGGTGAGATTTTCGGCCTAATTATATAAGAAGATTTCTCTAAAAAATAGACATTATTTCAAAGACTTATTGGTTGTGAAATAAGTTAAGTGTATTTCAAATAGCTTCTCTGCAAAGAAAGGTGAGATGTAGGGAATCACAGAAAGTCGAGGGGAAAATGTCAATATATACATTGCTATGTGGTGAACTAAGCCTTAGGCCAGCCACAATGTAGAGGACCTGACCCTTAGAAACTTAAAAGTGAGCTGGAATCTTTAAAAGTTCAAATCTTTATAAGTAAAAAGATTGATGAAAATGAATAACCAAGTGTTTTAATTGACATCAGAAGATCAAAACAATAAACCCTGAGAACATAGAAAAAAGATAAATAAAGATATGAGCAGAACTTAATACCACAGAAAACGTATAAAATTCAGGTGAGGTAGTAAGTCCAAAGAATATTCTTTGAAAAGGTTTAAAAGACACACTTTGATTAAGGAAAACACAAACATAATTAAAGAATATATAGAAAGAATCAGGACAATGTTATAGCAGAGAATATATGAAATGCCAGTAAATTTGAACATTTCTGTAAAGTTGACCATTTCCTAGCTCCTACAGTTTACCAAAACTGACACAAGAGGAAATCATTTAAGGTCATCATGTCTGCCCTTGGCATTCTCGGAACGCCCTGGCCTCAGAATACAGCATCTGTAGTCCATGGTAACCTGCGGAGAGTGGGTGGGGCTGAGGGAGGTTGGAACACTGCCCTCAATGAGGGAGAGGGTGTGGCCATCTCTGCTGTGACTGAACAAAGGGCAGGGGAGCAGGGGGCCCAGGGCAGGGCCCTCAGAGCCGGGCACGCCCAGTGGGGTGTCACAAGCATTTAGGCCCAGGCCATAGGGCACCTTCTTTGTCGGCACAGCTGCGCAAACTCTCACTTTTCCTCTCAGGCCACCCACTTAGTTGAAGTGTGTGTGGAAGCTGTCCGCGCAGTATACCTCGCTGCACAGCTAACCATAGGTCTGGGCATCGTAGCTTCCTGCCAGGTGACCGAAGTTCGCAGGAGAGATGATTCCCAGGTTCACACGCAGAGAGGCTCCTGCCCGGGCCACAGGCCGCCCACTGCCCCTGCCCAAGATCGGGGGCCGAAAGCAGCCCTGTCTAAGTCCCCTACCCCTAGAGGGATTATTGGACCAACACTTCTAGAAAACGGTGTCCTTGTGGGCAACTCATTGGAGGGACACAAATAAATCTATGCCGACTTTTTGCTGAAACTTACGAGCGTTCACACCAAAGCCTCTTACAAGGTCAGCTGTTTAGCTAAACATGAGCTCATGATCTAAATTTACACAATAATGAAGAAATCAGCTACAAAGGGAGACAATCAGCAAAAACAATCAATACCAGAATTAGATTCCCTAGGCCATCCTTGAGATGTTGGAATAATCAGGTGCTAGGCAGAAAATATACATAAACCTGGAAATGAAACAAGGAACAAGCGTTTTCAAAGACTGGTAGGATCTCTAAAACATTTTTAAAGTACATGTCATTGATAAAGCTAAATACTCAAAGGTTGTTTAATACAACAAATTAAGCAGTGAGAAGAGTGAAATTATGCTGTTTAGAAAACTATGGAAGGTGAGATTTTCTGCCTAATTATATAAGATGATTTCTCTAAAAAACACACATTATTTCAAAGAATTATTGGCTGTGAAATAAGTTAAGGGTATTTCAAATGACTTGTCTGCAAAGAAAGGTGAGATGTAGGGAATCAGAGAAAGCCGAGGGGATAATATGTCAATATATACATTGCTATATGGTGAACTAAGCCTTAGGCCGGCAACAGTGTAGAGGAAGGGACCCTTAGAAAAGTACAAGTAATCTGGAATCTTTAAAAGTTCAAATCTTTATAAGTAAAAAGATTGATGAAAATGAATAACCAGGTGTTTTAATTGACATCAGAAGATCAAAACAATAAACCCTGAGAACATAGAAAAAAGATAAATAAAGATATGAGCAGAACTTAATACCACAGAAAACGTTTAAAATTCAGGTGAGGTAGTAAGTCCAAAGAATATTCTTTGAAAAGATTTAAAAGACACACTTTGATTAAGGAAAACACAAACATAATTAAAGAATATACAGAAAGAATCAGGACAATGTTATAGCAGAGAATATATGAAATGCCAGTAAATTTGAACATTTCTGAAAGCAGACCATTTCCTAGCTCCTAAAGTTTACCAAAACTGACACAAGAGGAAATCATTTAAGGTCATCATATCTGCCCTTGGCATTCTCGGAACGCCCTGGCCTCAGAATGCAGCATCTGTAGTCCATGGTAACCTGCGGAGAGGAGGCGTGGATGAGGGAGGTTGGAAGACTGCCCTCACTGAGGGAGTGGGTGAGGCCATCTCTGCTGTGACTGAACAAAGGGCAGGGGAGAGGGGGCCCAGGGCAGGGCCCTCAGAGCCCGGCAGACCCAGTGGGGTGTCACAAGCATTTAGGCCCAGGCCAAAGGGCGCCTTCTTTGTCTGCACAGCTGCCCAAACTCTCACGTTTCCACTCAGGCCGCCCTCTTATTTGAAGTGTGTTTGGAACCTGTCCGCGCAGTACTCCTCGCTGCACAGCTAACCATAGGTCAGGGCATCGTAGCTTCCTGCCAGGTGACCGAAGTTCGCAGGCAAATGGGTCCCTGGGACACATGCGGAGAGGCTCCTGCCCTGGCCACAGGCTGCCCACAGGCCATGCCCCAGATCGAAGGCTGAAAAGCAGCCATGTCTGAGTCCACTGCCTCTCGAAGGAGTATTGGACCAACACTTGTAGAAAACGGGGTCCGCGCGGGCAACTCATTGGAGGGACATAAATAAATATTTGCCGACTTTCTGCTGAAGCTTACCAGCGTTCACAACTAAGCCTCTTACAAGGTCAGCTGTTTAGCTAAACATGAGCTCATGATCTAAATTTACACAATATTGAAGAAATCAGCTACAAAGGGAGACAATCAGCAAAAACAATCAATACCAGAATGAGATTCCCTAGGCCATCCATCTGATGTTGGAATAATCAGGTGCAAGGCAGAAAATATACATAAAACTGGAACTGAAAGAAGGAACAAGGAGGTTTTCAAAGGCTGGTAGGATCTCTAAAACATTTTTAAAGTACATGTCGTTGATAAACCTAAATACTCAAAGGTTGTTTAATACCACAGATTAAGCATTGAGAAGAGTGAAATTATGCTGTTTTGAAAACTATGGCAGGTGAGATTTTCTGCCTAATTATATAAGAAGATTTCTCTAAAAAATAGACATTGTTTCAAAGACTTATTGGCTGTGAAATAAGTTAAGTGTATTTCAAATGGCTTGTCTGCAAAGAAAGGTGAGATGTAGGGAATCACAGAAATTCGAGGGGAAAATGTCAATATATACATTGCTATATGGTGAACTAAGCCTTAGGCCAGCCACAATGTAGAGGACCTGACCCTTAGAAACTTAAAAGTGAGCTGGAATCTTTAAAAGTTCAAATCTTTATAAGTAAAAATATTGATGAAAATGAATAACCAAGTGTTTTAATTGACATCAGAAGATCAAAACAATAAACCCTGAGAACATAGAAAAAAGATAAATAAAGATATGAGCAGAACTTAATACCACAGAAAACGTATAAAATTCAGGTGAGGTAGTAAGTCCAAAGAATATTCTTTGAAAAGGTTTAAAAGACACACTTTGATTAAGGAAAACACAAACATAATTAAAGAATATGTAGAAAGAATCAGGACAATGTTATAGCAGAGAATATATGAATTGCCAGTAAAATTGAACATTTCTGTAAAGTTGACCATTTCCTAGCTCCTACAGTTTACCAAAACTGACACAAGAGTAAATCATTTAAGGTCATCATGTCTGCCCTTGGCATTCTCGGAACGCCCTGGCCTCAGAATGCAGCATCTGTAGTCCATTGTAACCTGCGGAGAGTGGGCGGGGCTGAGGGAGGCTGGAAGAGTGCCCTCACTGAGGGAGTCGGTGTGGCCATCTCTGCTGTGACTGAACAAAGGGCAGGGGAGCAGGGGGCCCAGGGCAGGGCCCTCAGAGCCCGGCAGGCCCAGTGGAGTGTCACAAGCATTTAGGCCCAGGCCATAGGGCGCATTCTTTGTCTGCACAGCTACCCAAACTCTCACTTTTCAACTCAGGCCACCCACTTAGTTGAAGTGTGTGTGGAAGCTGTCCGCGCAGTATACCTCGCTGCACAGCTAACCATAGGTCTGGGCATCGTAGCTTCCTGCCAGGTGACCGAAGTTCGCAGGAGAGATGATTCCCAGGTTCACACGCAGAGAGGCTCCTGCCCGGGCCACAGGCCGCCCACTGCCCCTGCCCAAGATCGGGGGCCAAAAGCAGCCCTGTCTAATTCCCCTACTCCTAGAAGGAGTATTGGACCAACACTTATAGAAAACGGGGTCCTTGCGGGCAACTCATTGGAGGGACACAAATAAATCTTTGCCGACTCTTTGCTGAAACTTACGAGCGTTCACACTTAAGCCTCTTAAGAGGTCAGCTGTTTAGCTAAACATGAGCTCATGATCTAAATTTACACAATAATGAAGAAATCAGCTACAAAGGGAGACAATCAGCAAAAACAATCATTACCAGAATTAGATTCCCTAGGCCATTTATCTGCTGTTGTAATAATCAGGTGCTAGGAAGAAAATATACATAAACCTGGAAATGAAACAAGGAACAAGCATGTTTTCAAAGACTGGTAGGATCTCTAAAACATTTTTAAAGTACATGTCATTGATAAAGCTAAATACTCAAAGGTTGTTTAATACAACAAATTAAGCAGTGAGAAGAGTGAAATTATGCTGTTTAGAAAACTATGGAAGGTGAGATTTTCTGCCTAATTATATAAGATGATTTCTCGAAAAAATACACATTACTTCAAAGAATTATTGGCTGTTGAATAAGTTAAGGGTATTTCAAATGGCTTGTCTGCAAAGAAAAGTGAGATGTAGGGAATCACAGAAAGCCGAGGGGATAATATGTCAATATATACATTGCTATATGGTGAACTAAGCCTTAGGCCGGCAACAGTGTAGAGGAATGGACCCTTAGAAACGTACAAGTAAGCTGGAAACTTTAAAAGTTCAAATCTTTATAAGTAAAAAGATTGATGAAAATGAATAACCAAGTTTTTTAATTGACATCAGAAGATCAAAACAATAAACCCTGAGAACATAGAAAAAAGAAAAATAAAGTTATGAGCAGAACTTAATACCACAGAAAACGTTTAAAATTCAGGTGAGGTAGTAAGTCCAAAGAATATTCTTTGAAAAGATTTAAAAGACACACTTTGATTAAGGAAAACACAAACATAATTAAAGAATATATAGAAAGAATCAGGACAATGTTATAGCAGAGAATATATGAAATGCCAGTAAATTTGAACATTTCTGAAAGCGGACCATTTCCTAGCTCCTAAAGTTTACCAAAACTGACACAAGAGGAAATCATTTAAGGTCATCATATCTGCCCTTGGCATTCTCGGAACGCCCTGGCCTCAGAATGCAGCATCTGTAGTCCATGGTAACCTGCGGAGAGGAGGCGTGGATGAGGGAGGTTGGAAGACTGCCCTCACTGAGGGAGTGGGTGAGGCCATCTCTGCTGTGACTGAACAAAGGCCAGGGGAGAGGGGGCCCAGGGCAGGGCCCTCAGAGCCCGGCAGACCCAGTGGGGTGTCACAAGCATTTAGGCCCAGGCCAAAGGGCGCCTTCTTTGTCTGCACAGCTGCCCAAACTCTCACGTTTCCACTCAGGCCGCCCTCTTATTTGAAGTGTGTTTGGAACCTGTCCGCGCTGTACTCCTCGCTGCACAGATAACCATAGGTCAGGGCATCGTAGCTTCCTGCCAGGTGACCGAAGTTCGCAGGCAAATGGGTCCCTGGGACACATGCGGAGAGGCTCCTGCCCGGGCCACAGGCTGCCCACTGGCCCTGCCCCAGATCGAAGGCTGAAAAGCAGCCATGTATGAGTCCACTGCCTCTCGAAGGAGTATTGGACCAACACTTGTAGAAAAAGGGGTCCTTGCGGGCAACTCATTGGAGGGACATAAATAAATCTTTGCCGACTTTCTGCTGAAGCTTACCAGCGTTCACACCTGAGCCTCTTACAAGGTCAGCTGCTTAGCTAAACATGAGCTCATGATCTAACTTTACACAATATTGAAGAAATAAGCTACAAAGGGAGACAATCAGCAAAAACAATCAATACCAGAATGAGATTCCCTAGGCCATCCATCTGATGTTGGAATAATCAGGTGCAAGGCAGAAAATATACATAAAACTGGAACTGAAACAAGGAACAAGGAGGTTTTCAAAGGCTGGTAGGATCTCTAAAACATTTTTAAAGTACACGTCGTTGATAAACCTAAATACTCAAAAGTTGTTTAATACCACAGATTAAGCATTGAGAAGAGTGAAATTATGCTGTTTTGAAAACTATGGCAGGTGAGATTTTCTGCCTAATTATATAAGAAGATTTCTCTAAAAAATAGACATTATTTCAAAGACTTATTGGCTGTGAAATAAGTTAAGTGTATTTCAAATGGCTTGTCTGCAAAGAAAGGTGAGATGTAGGGAATCACAGAAAGTCGAGGGGAAAATGACAATATATACATTGCTATGTGGTGAACTAAGCCTTAGGCCAGCCACAATGTAGAGGACCTGACCCTTAGAAACTTAAAAGTGAGCTGGAATCTTTAAAAGTTCAAATATTTATAAGTAAAAAGATTGATGAAAATGAATAACCAAGTGTTTTAATTGACATCAGAAGATCAAAACAATAAACCCTCAGAACATAGAAAAAAGATAAATAAAGATATGAGCAGAACTTAATACCAAAGAAAACGTATAAAATTCAGGTGAGGTAGTAAGTCCAAAGAATATTCTTTGAAAAGATTTAAAAGACACACTTTGATTAAGGAAAACACAAACATAATTAAAGAATATATAGAAAGAATCAGGACAATGTTATAGCAGAGAATATATGAAATGCCAGTAAATTTGAACATTTCTGTAAAGTTGACCATTTCCTAGCTCCTACAGTTTACCAAAACTGACACAAGAGGAAATCATTTAAGGTCATCATGTCTGACCTTGGCATTCTCGTTACGCCCTGGCCTCAGAATGCAGCATCTGTAGTCCATGGTAACCTGCGGAGAGTGGGCGGGGCAGAGGGAGGCTGGAACACTGCCCTCACTGAGGGAGTGGGTGTGGCCATCTCTGATGTGACTGAACAAAGGGCAGGGGAGCAGGGGTCCCAGGGCAGGGCCCTCAGAGCCGGGCAGGCCCAGTGGGGTGTCACAAGCATTTAGGCCCAGGCCATAGGGCACCTTCTTTGTCTGCACAGCTGCCCAAACTCTCAATTTTCCTCTCAGGCCACCCAATTAGTTGAAGTGTGTGTGGAAGCTGTCCGCGCAGTATACCTCGCTGCACAGCTAACCATAGGTCTGGGCATCGTAGCTTCCTGCCAGGTGACCGAAGTTCGCAGGAGAGATGATTCCCAGGCTCACACGCAGAGAGTCTCCTGCCCGGGCCACAGGCCGCCCACTGCCCCTGCCCAAGATCGGGGGCCGAAAGCAGCCCTGTCTAAGTCCCCTACCCCTAGAGGGATTATTGGACCAACACTTCTAGAAAACGGGGTCCTTGTGGGCAACTCATTGGAGGGACACAAATAAATCTTTGCCGACTTTTTGTTGAAACTTACGAGCGTTCACACCTAAGGCTCTTACAAGGTCAGCTGTATAGCTAAACATAAGCTCATGATCTAAGTTTACACAATAATGAAGAAATCAGCTACAAAGGGAGACAATCAGCAAAAACAATCAATACCAGAATTAGATTCCCTAGGCCATCCTTGAGATGTTGGAATAATCAGGTGCTAGGCAGAAAATATACATAAACCTGGAAATGAAACAAGGAACAAGCATGTTTTCAAAGACTAGTAGGATCTCTAAAACATTTTTAAAGTACATGTCATTGATAAAGCTAAATACTCAAAGGTTGTTTAATCCAACAAATTAAGCAGTGAGAAGAGTGAAATTATGCTGTTTAGAAAACTATGGAAGGTGAGATTTTTTGACTAATTATATAAGATGATTTCTCTAAAAAATACACATTATTTCAAAGAATTATTGGCTGTGAAATAAGTTAAGGGTATTTCAAATGGCTTGTCTGCAAAGAAAGGTGAGATGTAGGGAATCACAGAAAGCCGAGGGGATAATATGTCAATATATACATTGCTATATGGTGAACTAAGCCTTAGGCCGGCAACAGTGTAGAGGAATGGACCCTTAGAAACGTACAAGTAAGCTGGAATCTTTAAAAGTTCAAATCTTTATAAGTAAAAAGATTTATTAAAATGAATAACCAAGTGTTTTAATTGACATCAGAAAATCAATACAATAAACCCTGAGAACATAGAAAAAAGATAAATAAAGATATGAGCAGAACTTAATACAAGAGAAAACGTATAAAATTCAGGTGATGTAGTAAGTCCAAAGAATATTCTTTGAAAAGATTTAAAAGACACACTTTGATTAAGGAAAACAAAAACATAAGTAAAGAATATACAGAAAGAATCAGGACAATGTTATAGCAGAGAATATATGAAATGCCAGTAAATTTGAACATTTCTGTAAAGCGGACCATTTCCTAGCTCCTAAAGTTGACCAAAACTGACACAAGAGGAAATCATTTAAGGTCATCATGTCTGCCCTTGGCATTCTCGGAACGCCCTGGCCTCAGGATGCAGCATCTGTAGTCCTTGGTAACCTGCGGAGAGTGGGCGTGGCTGAGGGTGGTTGGAAGACTGCCCTCACTGAGGGAGTGCGTGTGGCCATCTCTGCTGTGACTGAACAAAGGGCAGGGGAGCAGGGGGCCCAGGGCAGGGCCCTCAGAGCCCGGCAGACCCAGTGGGGTGTCACAAGCATTTAGGCCCAGGCCAAAGGGCGCCATCTTTGTCTGCACAGCTGCCCAAACTCTCACCTTTCCACTCAGGCCGCTCTCTTATTTGAAGTGTGTTTGGAACCTGTCCGCGCAGTACACCGCGCTGCATAGCTCACCATAGGTCAGGGCATCGTACCTTCCTGCCAGGTGACCGAAGTTCGCAGGCAAACGGGTCCCTGGGACACATGCGGAGAGGCTCCTGCCCGGGCCACAGGCCGCCCACTGGCCCTGCCCCAGATCGAAGGCTGAAAAGCAGCCATGTCTGAGTCCACTGCCACTCGAAGGAGTATTGGACCAACACTTGTAGAAAACGGGGTCCTTGAGGGAAACTCATTGGAGGGACACAAATAAGTCTTTGCCGACTTTCTGCTGAAGCTTACCAGCGTTCACACCTAAGCCTCTTTCAAGGTCAGCTGTTTAGCTAAACAAGAGCTCATGATCTAAATTTACACAATATTGAAGAAATCAGCTACAGGGGGAGACAATCAGCATAAACAATCAATACCAGAATGAGATTCCCTAGGCCATCCATCTGATGTTGGAATAATCAGGTGCAAGGCAGAAAATATACATAAAACTGGAAGTGAAACAAGGAACAAGGAGTTTTTCAAAGGCTGGTAGGATCTCTAAAACATTTTTAAAGTACATGTCGTTGATAAACCTAAATACTCAAAGGTTGTTTAATACCACAGATTAAACATTGAGAAGAGTGAAATTATGCTGTTTTGAAAACTATGGCAGGTCAGATTTTCTGCCTAAATATATAAGAAGATTTCTCTAAAATACACATTATTTCAAAGACTTATTGGCTGTGAAATAAGTTAAGGGTATTTCAAATGGCTTGTCTGCAAAGAAAGGTGAGATATAGGAAATCACAGAAAGTCGAGGGGAAAATAAGTCAATGTATACTTTGCTATATTGTGAACTAAGCCTTAGGCCAGCAACAATGTAGAGGACCTGACCCTTAGAAACTTACAGGTAAGCTGGAATCTTGAAAAGTTCAAATCTTTATAAGTAAAAACATTTATTAAAATGAATAACCAAGTGTTTTAATTGACATCAGATGAACAAAACAATAAAACCTGAGAGCATAGAAAAAAGATAAATAAAGTTATGAGCAGAACTTAATACAACAGAAAACGTATAAAATTCAGGTGATGTAGTACGTCCAAAGAGTATTCTTTGACAAGATTTAAAAGACACACTTTGATTAAGGAAAACCAAAACATAAGTAAAGAATATACAGAAAAAATTAGGAGAATGTTGTAGCAGAGAATATATGAAATGCCATTAAATTTGAATATTTCTGTAAAGTGGACCATTTCCTAGCTCCTAAAGTTTACAAAATGGACATTAGAGGAAATCATTTAAGGTCATCTTGTCTGCCCTTGGCATTCTCGGAACGCCCTGGCCTCAGAATGCAGCATCTGTTCTCCATGGTAACCTGCGGAGAGGGAGCGGGGCTGAGGGAGGTTGGAACATTGCCCTCACTGAGGGAGTGGGTGTGGACATCTCTGCGGTGACAGAACAAAGGCAGGGGAGAAGGGGGCCAAGGGCAGGGCGCTCAGAGCCCGGCACGCCCAGTCGGGTGTCACAAGCATTTAGGTCTAGGCCTAAGGGCGCCTTCTTTGTCTGCAAAGCTGCCCAAACTCTCACCGTTCCACTCAAGCCGCCCTCTAACTTGAAGTGTGTGTGGAACCGGTCCGCAAAGTACACCTCGCTGCACAGCTAACCATAGGTCTGGGCATCGTAGCTTCCTGCCAGGTGACCGAAGTTCGCAGGCACATGGGTCGTGGGACACACGCGGGGAGCCTACTGCCCGGGCCACAGGCCGCCAAAAGCCACTACCCCAGATCGGTGGCAGCAAAGCAGTCCTGTCTGAGTCCCTGCCTCTAGAGGGTGTATTGGACCAACACTTGTAGTATACGGGGTCATCGGGGTAACTCATTGGAGGGACACAAATAAATCTTTGCGGACTTTCTGATGAAGCATACGAGCGTTCACACCTAAGCCTCTTACAAAGTCAGATGTTTACCTAAACATGAGCTCATGATCTAAATTTACACAATAATGAAGAAATCAAATACCAGGGGAGACAATCAGCAAAAACAATCAATACCAGAATTAGATTCCCTAGGCCATCCATCAGATGTTGGAATAATCAGGTGCAAGGCAGAAAATATACACAAAACTGGAACTGAAACAAGGAACAAGGTTGTTTTCAAAGACTGGTAGGATCTCTAAAACATTTTTAAAGTACATGTCATTGATAAAGCTAAATAGTCAAAGGTTGTATACTGCAACAGATTCATCCTTGAGAAGAGTGAAATTATGCTGTTTTGAAAACTATGGCAGGTGAGATTTTCTGCCTAATAATATGAGAAGATTTCTCTAAAAATACACATTATTTCAAAGACATATAAGCTGTGAAATAAGTTAAGGGTATTTCAAATGGCTTGTCTGCAAAGAAAGGGGAGATGTAGGGAATCACAGAATGTCGAGGGGAAAATATGTCAATATACATTTTACTATATTGTGAACAAAGCCTTAGGCCAGCAACAATGTAGAGGACATGACCCTTAGAAACTTACAAGTAAGCTGGAATATTAAAAAGTTCAAATCTTTATAAGTAAAAAGATTTATTAAAATGAATAACCAAGTGTTTTAATTGACATCAGAAGATCAAAACAATAAACCCTGAGAACATAGAAAAAAGATAAATAAAGATATGAGCCGAACTTAATACAACAGAAAACGTATAAAACTCAGGTGAGGTACTAAGTCCAAAGAATATTCTTTGACAAGATTTAAAAGACACACTTTGATTAAGGAAAACAAAAACATAAGTAAAGAATATACAGAAAGAATCAGGACAATGTTATAGCAGAGAATATATGAAATGCCAGTAAATTTGAACATTTCTGTATAGTGTACCATTTCCTAGCTCCTAAAGTTTACCAAAACTGACACAAGAGGAAATCATTTAAGGTCATCATGTCTGCCCTTGGCATTCTCGGAATGCCATGGACTCAGAATGCAGCATCTGTAGTCCATGGTAACCTGCGGAGAGGGGGCGGGGCTGAGGGAGGTTGGAACACTGCCCTCACGGAGGCAGTGGGTGTGGCCATCTCTGCTGTGACTGAACAAAGGGCAGGGGAGCAGGGGTCCCAGTGCAGGGCCCTCAGAGCCCGGCAGGCATAGTGGGGTGTCACAAGAATTTAGGCACAGGCCAAAGAACGCATTCTTTGTATGCACAGCTGCCCAAACTCACACCTGTCAACTCAGGCCGCCATCTTACTTGAAGTGTGTGTGGAACCTGTCCGCGTAGTACACCTCGCCGCACAGCCAACCATAGGTCTGGGCATCGTAGCTTCCTGCCAGGTGACCGAAGTTCGCAGGCAGATGGGTACCTGGGACACACGCGGAGAGCCTCCTGCCCGGGCCACTTGACTCCCACTGCCACTGCCACTGATCGTGGGGCGCAAAGCAGGCCTGTCTGAGGCCGTGACTCTAGAGGGAGTATTGGACCAACACTTGTAGAAAACGGGGTCCTCGCGGGCAACTCATTGGAGGGACACAAATAAATTTTTGTGGACTTTCGGATGAAGCTTACGAGTGTTCACACCTAAGCCTCTTACAAGGTCAGATGTTTAGCTAAACATGAGCTTATGATCTAAATTTACACAATAATGAAGAAATCAGCTACAGGGGGAGACAATCAGCAAAAACAATCAATACCAGAATTAGATTCCCTAGGCAATCCATCAGACGTTGGAATTATCAGGTGCAACGCAGAAAATATACATGAAACTGGAACTGAAACAAGGAACAAGGATGTTTTCAAAGACTGCTAGGATCTGTAAAACATTTTTAAAGTACATGTCATTGATAAAGCTAAATACTCAAAGGTTGTGTAATACAACAGATTCATCATTGAGAAGAGTGAAATTATGCTGTTTTGAAAATTATGGCAGGTCAGATTTTCTGCCTACATATATTAGAAGATTTCTCTAAAAACTACACATTATTTCAAAGACTTATTGGCTGTGAAATAAGTTAAGGGTATTTCAAAAGGCTTGTCTGCAAAGAAAGGGGAGATGTAGGGTATCACAGAAAGTCGAGGGGAAAATAGGTCAATATACACTTTACTATATTGTGAACAAAGCCTTAGGCCAGCAACAATGTAGAGGACCTGACCCTTAGAAAGTTAAAAGGAGAATGGAATCTTCAAAAGTTCAAATCTTTATAAGTAAAAAGATTTATTCAAATGAGTAACCATGTGTTTTAATTGACATCAGAAGTTCAAAGCAATAAACCCTGAGAACATAGAAAAAAGAAAAATAAAGTTATGAGCAGAACTTAATACAACGGAAAACGTATAAATTTCAGGTGATGTAGTAAGTCCAAAGAATATTCTTTGACAAGATTTAAAAGACACATTTTGATTAAGGAAAACTAAAACATAAGTAAAGAATATACAGAAAGAATCAGGACAATGTTATAGCAGAGAATATCTGAAATGCCAGTAAATTTGAACATTTGTGTAAACTGAACCATTTCCTAGCTCCTAAAGTTTACCAATACTGACACAAGAGGAAATCATTTAAGGTCATCATGTCTGCCCTTGGCATTCTCGGAACGCTCTGGCCTCAGAATGCAGCATCTGTAGTCCATGGTAACCTGCGCAGAGGGGGCGGGGCTGAGGGAGGTTGGAACACTGCCCTCACTGAGGGAGAGGTTGTGGCCATCTCTGCTATGACTGAACAAAGGGCAGGGGAGCAGGGGGCCCAGGGCAGGGCCCTCAGAGCCCGGCAGGCCAAGTGGGGTGTCACAAGCATTTAGGCCCAAGCTAAAGGGCCCCTTCTTTGTCTGCACAGCTGCCCAAACTCTCACCTTTCCACTCAGGCCTCCCTCTTACTTGAAGTGTTTGTGGAACCTGTCCATGCAGTACACCTCGCTGCACAGCTAACCATAGGTCAGGGCATCGTGGCTTCCTGTCAGGTGACCGAAGTTCACAGGCAGATGGGTCACTGGGACACACGCGGAGAGGCTCCTGCCCGGGCCACAGGCCGCCCAGTGCCACTGCCCCAGATCGTGGGGCACAAAGCAGCCCTGTCTGAGGCCGTGCCTCTAGAGGGAGTATTGGACCAACATTTGAAGAAAACGGGGTCCTCGCGGGTAACTCATTGGAGGGACACAAATAAATCTTTGCGCACTTTCTGATGAAGCTTACGAGTGTTAACACCTAAGCCTCTTACAAGGTCAGATGTTTAGCTAAACATGAGCTCATGATCTAAATTTACACAATAATGAAGAAATCAGCTACAGGGGGAGACAATCAGCAAAAACAATCAATACCAGAATTAGATTCCCTATGCCATACATAAGGCGTTGGAATAATCAGGTGCAAGGCAGAAAATATACATGAAACTGGAACTGAAACAAGGAACAAGGATGTTATCAAAGACTGTTTGGATCTCTAAAACATTTTTAAAGTACATGTCATTGATAAAGCTAAATACTCAAAGGTTGTGTCATACAACAGATTCATCATTGAGAAGAGTGAAATTATGCTGTTTTGAAAACTATGGCAGGTCAGATTTTCTGCCTAAATATATAAGAAGATTTCTCTAAAAATACACATTATTTCAAAGACTTATTGGCTGTGAAATAAGTTAAGGGTATTTCAAATGGCTTGTCTGCAAAGAAAGGTGAGATGTAGGAAATCACAGAAAGTCGAGGGGAAAATAGGTCAATGTATACTGTGCTATATTGTGAACTAAGCCTTAGGCCAGCAACAATGTAGAGGACCTGACCCTTAGAAACTTACAGGTAAGCTGGAATCTTGAAAAGTTCAAATCTTTATAAGTAAAAAGATTTATTAAAATGAATAACCAAGTGTTTTAATTGACATCAGATGATCAAAACAATAAACCCTGAGAGCATAGAAAAAAGATAAATAAAGTTATGAGCAGAACTTAATACAACAGAAAACGTATAAAATTCAGGTGATGTAGTAAGTCCATAGAATATTCTTTGACAATATTTAAAATACACACTTTGATTAAAGAAAACAAAAACATAAGTAAAGAATATACAGAAAAAATCAGGAGAATGTTGTAGCAGAGAATATATGAAATGCCAGTAAATTTGAATATTTCTGTAAAGTGGACCATTTCCTAGCTCCTAAAGTTTACAAAAATTGACATTAGAGGAAATCATTTAAGGTCATCATGTCTGCCCTTGGCATTCTCGGAACGCCCTGGCCTCAGAATGCAGCATCTGTTTTCCATGGTAACCTGTGGAGAGGGAGCAGGGCTGAGGGAGGTTGGAACACTGACCACACTGAGGGAGTGGGTGTGGACATCTCTGAGGTGACAGAACAAATGCAGTGGAGAAGGGGGCCAAGGGCAGGGACCTCAGAGCCCGGCACGCCCAGTCGGGTGTCACAAGCATTTAGGCCTAGGCCAAAGGGCGCCTTCTTTGTCTGCACAGCTGCCCAAACTCTCACCTTTCCACTCAAGCAGCCCACTAACTTGAAGTGTGTGCGGAACCGGTCCTCACAGTACACCTCGCTGCACAGCTAACCATAGGTCTGGGCATCGTAGCTTCCTGCCAGGTGACCGAAGTTCGCAGGCACATGGGTCGTGGGACCCACGCGGGGAGCATCCTGCCCGGGCCTCAGGCCGCCAAAAGCCACTACACCAGATCGGTGGCAGCAAAGCAGTCCTGTCTGAGTCCCTGCCTCTAGAGGGAGTATTGGACCAACACTTGTAGTAAACGGGGTCATCGGGGAAACTCATTGGAGGGACACAAATAAATCTTTGCGGACTTTCTGATGAAGCTTACGAGCGTTCACACCTAAGCCTCTTACAAAGTCAGATGTTTACATAAACATGAGCTCATGATCTAAATTTACACAATAATGAAAAATCAAATACCGGGGGAGACAATCAGCAAAAACAATCAATACCAGAATTAGATTCCCTAGGCCATCCATCAGATGTTGGAATAATCAGGTGCAAGGCAGAAAATATACACAAAACTGGAACTGAAACAAGGAACAAGGATGTTTTCAAAGACTGGTAGGATCTTTAAAACATTTTTAAAGTACATGTCATTGATAAAGCTAAATATTCAAAGGTTGTATAATGCAACAGATTCATCCTTGAGAAGAGTGAAATTATGCTGTTTTGAAAACTATGGCAGGTGAGATTTTCTGCCTAATAATATGAGAAGATTTCTCTAAAAATACACATTATTTCAAAGACATATAAGCTGTGAAATAAGTTAAGGGTATTTCAAATAGCTTGTCTGCAAAGAAAGGGGAGATGTAGGGAATCACAGAAAGTCGAGGGGAAAATAGGTCAATATACACTTTACTATATTGTGAACAAAGCCTTAGGCCAGCAACAATGTAGAGGACCTGACCCTTAGAAACTTACAAGTAAGCTGGTATCTTCAAAAGTTCAAACCTTTATAAGTAAAAAGATTTATTAAAATGAGTAACCAAGTGTTTTAATTGACATCAGAAGATCAAAACAATAAACCCTGAGAACATAGAAGAAAGAAAAATAAAGATATGAGCAGAACTTTATACAACGGAAATCGTATAAAATTCAGGTGATGTAGTAAGTCCAAAGAATATTCATTGACAAGATTTAAAAGACACACTTTGATTAAGGAAAACAAAAACATAAGGAAAGAATATACAGAAAGAATCAGGACAATGTTATAGCAGAGAATATCTGAAATGAAAGTAAATTTGAACATTTGTGTAAAGTGGACCATTTCCTAGCTCCTAAAGTTTACCAAAACTGACACAAGAGGAAATCATTTAAGGTCGTCATGTCTGCCCTTGGCATTCTCGGAATGCCATGGACTCAGAATGCAGCATCTGTAGACCATGGTAACCTGCGGAGAGGGGGCGGGGCTGAGGGAGGTTGGAACACTTCCCTCACTGAGGGAGTGGGTGTGGCCATCTCTGCTGTGACTGAACAAAGGGCAGTGGAGCAGTGGTTCCAGTGCAGGGCCCTCAGAGCCCGTCAGGCCCAGTGGGGTGTCACAAGCATTTAGGCCCAGGCCAAAGGACACCTTCTTTGTCTGCACAGCTGCCCAAACTCTCACCTTTCCACTCGGGCCGACTTCTTACTTGAAGTGTGTGTGGAACCTGTCCGCGCAGTACACCTCGCTGCACAGCTAACCATAGGTCTGGGCATCATGGCTTCCTGTCAGGTTACCGAAGTTCACAGGCAGATGGGTCAATGGGACACAGGCGGAGAGGCTCCTGCCCGGGCCACAGGCGGCCCACTGCCACTGCCCCAGATCGTGGGGCACAAAGCAGCCCTGTATGAGGCCGTGCCTCTAGAGGGAGTATTGGACCAACATTTGTAGAAAACGGGGTCCTCGCGGGTAACTCATTGGAGGGACACAAATAAATCCTTGCGGACTTTCTGATGAAGCTTACGAGTGTTCACACCTAAGCCTCTTACAAGGTCAGATGTTTAGCTAAACATGAGCTCATGATCTAAATTTACACAGTAATGAAGAAATCAGCTACAGGGGGAGACAATCAGCAAAAACAATCAATACCAGAGTTAGATTCCCTATGCCATACATAAGGCGTTGGAATAATCAGGTGCGAGGCAGAAAATATACATGAAACTGGAACTGAAACAAGGAACAAGGATGTTATCAAAGACTGTTAGGATCTCTAAAACACTTTTAAAGTACATGTCATTGATAAATCTAAATACTCAAAGGTTGTGTAATACAACAGATTCATCATTGAGAAGAGTGAAATTATGCTGTTTTGAAAACTATGGCAGGTCAGATTTTCTGCCTAAATATATAAGAAGATTTCTCTAAAAATACACATTATTTCAAAGACTTATTGGCTGTGAAATAAGTTAAGGGTATTTCAAATGGCTTGCCTGCAAAGAAAGGTGCGTTGTAGGAAATCACAGAAAGTCGAGGGGAAAATAGGTCAATATATACTTTGCTATATTGTGAACTAAGCCTTAGGCCAGCAACAATGTAGAGGAACTGACCCTCAGAAACTTACAGGTAAGCTGGAATCTTGAAAAGTTCAAATCTTTATAAGTAAAAAGATTTATTAAAATGAATAACCAAGTGTTTTAATTGACATCAGATGATCAAAACAATAAACCCTGAGAACATAGAAAAAAGATAAATAAAGTTATGAGCAGAACTTAATACAACAGAAAACGTATAAAATTCAGGTGATGTAGTAAGTCCATAGAATATTCTTTGACAATATTTAAAATACACACTTTGATTAAAGAAAACCAAAATATAAGTAAAGGATATACAGAAAAAATCAGGAGAATGTTGAAGCAGAGAATATATGAAATGCCAGTAAATTTGAATATTTCTGTAAAGTGGACCATTTCCTAGCTCCTAAAGTTTACCAAAATTGACATTAGAGGAAATCATTTAAGGTCATCATGTCTGCCCTTGGCATTCTCGGAACGCCCTGGCCTCAGAATGCAGCATCTGTTCTCCATGGTATCCTGCAGAGAGCGAGCGGGGCTGAGGGAGTTTGGAACACTGCCCTCACTGAGGGAGTGGGTGTGGCCATCTCTGCGGTGACAGAACAAAGGCAGGGGAGAAGGGGGCCAAGGGCAGGGCCCTCACAGCCCGGCACGACCAGTCGGGTGTCACAAGCATTTATGCCTAGGCCAAAGGGCGCCTTCTTTGTCTGCACAGCTGCCCCAACTCTCACCTTTCCACTCAAGCCGCCCTCTTACTTGAAGTGTGTGTGGAACCGGTTCGCACAGTACACCTCGCTGCACAGCTAACCATAGGTCTGGGCATCGTAGCTTCCTGCCAGGTGACCGAAGTTCGCAGGCACATGGGACGTGGGACACACGCGGGGAGCCTCCTGCCCGGGTCACAGGCCGCCAAAAGCCACTACCCCAGATCGGTGGCAGCAAAGCAGTCCTGTCTGAGTCCCTGCCTCTAGAGGGAGTATTGGACCAACACTTGTAGTAAACGGGGTCATCGGGGTAACTCATTGGAGGGACACAAATAAATCTTTGGGGACTTTCTGATGAAGCTTACGAGCGTTCACACCTAAGCCTCTTACAAAGTCAGATGTTTACTTAAACATGAGCTCATGATCTAAATTTACACAATAATGAAGAAATCAAATACCGGGGGAGACAATCAGCCAAAACAATCAATACAGAATTAGATTCCCTAGGCCATCCATCAGATGTTGGAATAATCAGGTGCAAGGCAGAAAATATACACAAAACTGGAACTGAAACAAGGAATAAGGATGTTTTCAAAGACTGGTAGGATCTCTAAAACATTTTTAAAGTATATGTCATTGATACAGCTAAATATTCAAAGGTTGTATAATGCAACAGATTCATCCTTGAGAAGAGTGAAATTATGCTGTTTTGAAAACTATGGCAGGTGAGATTTTCTGCCTAATAATATGAGAAGATTTCTCTAAAAATACACATTATTTCAAAGACATATAAGCTGTGAAATAAGTTAAGGGTATTTCAAATGGCTTGTCTGCAAAGAAAGGGGAGATGTAGGGAATCACAGAAAGTCGAGGGGAAAATAGGTCAATATACACTTTACTATATTGTGAACAAAGCCTTAGGCCAGCAACAATGTAGAGGACCTGACCCTTAGAAATTTACAAGTAAGCTGGTATCTTCAAAAGTTCAAATCTTTATAAGTAAAAAGATTTATTAAAATGAGTAACCAAGTGTTTTAATTGACATCAGAAGATCAAAACAATAAACCCTGAGAACATAGAAAAAAGAAAAATAAAGATATGAGCAGAACTTAATACAACGGGAATCGTATAAAATTCAGGAGATGTAGTAAGTCCAAAGAATATTCATTGACAAGATTTAAAAGACACACTTTGATTAAGGAAAACAAAAACATAAGGAAAGAATATACAGAAAGAATCAGGACAATGTTATAGCAGAGAATATCTGAAATGCCAGTAAATTTGAACATTTGTGTAAAGTGGACCATTTCCTAGCTCCTAAAGTTTACCAAAACTGACACAAGAGGAAATCCTTTAAGGTCATCATGTCTGCCCTTGGCATTCTCGGAATGCCATGGACTCAGAATGCAGCATCTGTAGTCCATGGTAACCTGCGGAGAGGGGGCGGGGCTGAGGGAGGTTGGAACACTGCCCTCACTGAGGGAGTGGGTGTGGCCATCTCTGCTGTGACTGAACAAAGGGCAGGGGAGCAGGGGTCCCTGTACTGGGCCCTCAGAGCCCGGCATGCCCATTGGGGTGTCACAAGCATTTAGGCCCAGGCCAAAGGGCGCCTTCTTTGTATGCACAGCTGCCCAAACTCTCACCTTTCCACTCGGGCCTCCCTCTTACTTGAAGTGTGTGTGGAACCAGTCCGCGCAGTACACCTCGCTACACAGCTAACCATAGGTCTGGGCATCGTAGCTTCCTGCCAGGTGACCGAAGTTCACAGGCAGATGGGACCCTGGGACACACGCGGAGAGGCTCCTGCCCGGGCCACAGGCCGCCCACTGCCACTGCCACTGCTCGTGGGGCGCAAAGCAGCCCTGTCTGAGGCCGTGCCTCTAGAGGGAGTATTGGACCAACACTTGTAGAAAACGGAGTCCTCGCGGGCAACTCATTGGAGGGACACAAATAAATCTTTGCGCACTTTCTGATGAAGTTTACGAGTGTTCACACCTAAGCCTCTTACAAGGTCAGATGTTTAGCTAAACATGAGCTTATGATCTAAATTTACACAATAATGAAGAAATCAGCTACAGGGGGAGACAATCAGCAAAAACAATCAATACCAGAATTAGATTCCCTAGGCCATCCATCAGACGTTGGAATAATCAGGTGCAACGCAGAAAATATAGATGAAACTGGAACTGAAACAAGGAACAAGGATGTTTTCAAAGACTGCTAGGATCTCTAAAACATTTTTAAAATACATGTCATTGATAAAGCTAAATACTCAATGGTTGTGTAATACAAGAGATTCATCATTGAGAAGAGTGAAATTATGCTGTTTTGAAAACTATGGCAGGTGACATTTTCTGCCTAATAATATGAGAAGATTTCTCTAAAAATACACATTATTTCAATGACTTAATGGCTGTGTAATATGTTAAATGTATTTCTAATGGCTTGTCTGCAAAGAAAGGTGAGATGTAGGGAATCACAGAAATTCGAGGGGAAAATAGGTCAATATATACTTTGCTACATTGTGAACTAAGCCTTAGACCAGCAACAATGTAGAGGACCTGACCCTTAGAAACTTACAAGTAAGCTGGAATATTAAAAAGTTCAAATCTTTATAAGTAAAAAGATTTATTAAAATGAGTAACCAAGTGTTTTAATTTACATCAGAAGATCAAAGCAATAAACCCTGAGAACATAGAAAAAAGAAAAATAAAGATATGAGCAGAACTTAATACAATGGAAAACGTATAAAATTTAGGTGATGTAGTAAGTCCAAAGAATATTCTTTGACAAGATTTAAAAGACACACTTTGATTAAGGAAAACAAAAACATAAGTAAAGAATATACAGAAAGAATCAGGACAATGTTATAGCAGAGAATATATGAAATGCCAGTAAATTTGAACATTTCTGTAAAATGGACCATTTGCTAGCTCCTAAAGTTTACCAAAACTGACACAAGAGGAAATCATTTAAGGTCATCATGTCTGCCATTGTCATTCTCGGAACTCCCTGGCCTCAGAATCCAGCATCTGTAGTCCATGGTAACCTGCGGAGAGGGGGCGGGTCTGAGGGAGGTTGGAACACTGCCCTCACAGAGGGAGTGGGTGTGGCCATCTCTGCTGTGACTGAACAAAGGGCAGGGGAGCAGGGGGCCCAGTGCAGGGCCCTCAGAGCCGGGCAGGCCCAGTTGTGTGTCACAAGCATTTAGGCCCAGGCCAAAGAACGCCTTCTTTGTATGCACAGCTGCCCAAACTCTCACCTTTCCACTCAGGCCGCCCTCTTACTAGAAGTGTGTGTGGAACCTGTCCGCGCAGTACACCTCGCTGCACAGTCAACCATAGGTCTGGGCATCGTAGCATCCTGCCAGGTGACTGAAGTTCGCAGGCAGATGGGTCCCTGGGACAGACGCGGAGAGGCTCCTGCCCGGGCCACAGGCAGCCCACTGCCACTGCCACTGCTCGTGGGGCGCAAAGCAGCCCTGTCTGAGGCCGTGCCTCTAGAGGGAGTATTGGACCAACACTTGTAGAAAACGGGGTCCTCGCGGGCAACTCATTGGAGGGACACAAATAAATCTTTGCGGACTTTCTGATGAAGCTTACGAGTGTTCACACCTTAGCCTCTTACAAAGTCAGATGTTATCTAAACATGAGCTCATGATGTAAATTTACACAATAATGAAGAAATCAGCAACAGGGTGTGACAATCAGCAAAAACAATCAATACCAGAATTAGATTCCCTAGGCCATCCATCAGACGTTGGGATAATCAGGTGCAAGGCAGAAAATATACATAAAACTGGAACTGAAACATGGAAGAAGGATGTTTTCAAAGACTGGTAGGATCTCTAAAACATTTTTAAAGTACATGTCATTGATAAACCAAATACTCAAAAGTTGTGTAATACAACAGATTCATCATTGAGAAGAGTGAAATTATGCTGTTTTGAAAACTATTGCAGGTCAGATTTTCTGCCTAAATATATAAAAAGATTTCTCTAAAAAATACACATTATTTCAAAGACTTATTGGCTGTTAAATAAGTTAAGGGTATTTCAAATAGCTTGTATGCAAAGAAATGTGATATGTAGGAAATCACAGAAATTCGAGGGGAAAATAGGTCAATATATAAATTGAAATATTGTGAACTAAGCCTTAGGCCAGCATCAGTGTAGAGGACCTGACCCTTAGAAACTTACAAGTAAGCTGGAATCTTGAAAAACACAAATCTTTATAAGTAAAAAGATTTATTAAAAGGAATAACCAAGTGTTTTAATTGACATCAGATTATCAAAACAATAAACCTGAGAACAAAGAAAAAAGATAAATAAAGATATGAGCAGAACTTAATACAAAGGAAAACGTATAAAATTCAGGTGATGTAGTAAGTCCAAAGAATATTCTTTGACAAGATTTAAAAGACACACTTTGATTAAGGAAACAAAGACATAAGTAAAGAATATACAGATAAAATCTGGAGAATGTTGTAGCAGAGAATGTATGAAATGCCATTAACTTTGTATATTTCTGTAAAGTGCACCATTTCCTAGCTCCTAAAGTTTACCAAAATTGACACTAGAGGAAATCATTTAAGGTCATCATGTCTGCCCTTGGCATTCTCGGAACGCCCTTGCCTCAGAATGCAGCATCTGTAGTCCATGGTTACCTGCGGAGAGGGGGCGGGGCTGAGGGAGGTCGGAACACTGCCCTCACTGAGGGAGTGGGTGTGGCCATCTCTGCTGTGACTGAACAAAGGGCAGGGGAGAAGGGGGCCAAGGTCAGGGCCCTCAGAGCCCGGCAGGCCCTGTGGGGTGTCACAAGCATTTAGACCTAGGCCAAAGGGCGCCTTCTTTGTCTGCACCACTGCCCAAACTCTCACCGTTCCAATCAGGCCGCCCTCTTACTTGAAGTGTGTGTGGAAACGGTCCGCACAGTACACCTCACTGCACAGCTAACCATAGGTCTGGGCATCGTAGCTTCCTGCCAGGTGACCGAAGTTCGCAGGCAGATGGGTCGTGGGACACATGCGGGGAGCCTCCTGCCCGGGTCACAGGCCGCCAAGAGCCACTACACCAGATCTGTGGCAGCAAAGCTGTCCTGTCTGTGTCCCTGCCTCTAGAGGGAGTATTGGACCAACACCTGTAGAAAACGGGGTCCTCGGGGTAACACATTGCAGGGACACAAATAAATCTTTGCCGACTTTCTGCTGAAGCTTACGAGCGTTCACAACTAAGCCTCTTACCAGGTCAGCTGTTTAGCTAAACATGAGCTCATGATCTAAATTTACACAATAATGAAGAAATCCGCTACAAGGGGAGTCAATCTGCAAAAACAATCAATAACAGAGTTAGATTCCCTAGGCCATCCATCAGACGTTGGAATAATCAGGTGCAAGGCAGAAAGAATACATAAAATTGGAACTGAAACAAGGAACAAGGATGTTTTCAGAGACTGGTAGGATCTCTAAAACATTTTTAAAGTACATGTCATTGGTAAAGCTAAATACTCAAAGGTTGTGTAATACAACAGATTCATCATTGAGAAGAGTGAAATTATGCTGTTTTGAAAACTATGTCAGGTGAGATTTTCTGCCTAATAATATGAGAAGATTTCTCTAAAAATACACAGTATTTCAAAGACTTATTGGCTGTGAAATAATTTAAGGGTATTTCAAATGGCTTGTCTGCAAAGAAAGGTGAGATGTAGGAAATCACAGAAAGTCGAGGGGAAAATAGGTCAATATATACTTTGCTATATTGTGAACTAAACCTTAGGTCAGCAACAATGTAGAGGACCTGACCCTTAGAAACTTACAAGTAAGTTGGAATATTCAAAAGTTCAAATATTTTAAGTAAAAAGCTTTCTTAAAATGAATAACCAAATTTTTAATTGACATCAGAAGATCAAAACAATAAACCCTGAGAACATAGAATAAAGATCAATAAAGATATGAGCAGAACTTAATACAACAGAAAACGTATAAAATTCAGGTGAGGTAGTAAGTCCAAAGAATATTATTTGACAAGATTTAAAAGACACACTTTGATTAAGGAAAACAAAAACATAAGTAAAGAATATACAGAAAGAATCAGGACAATGTTATAGTAGAGAATATATGAAATGCTAGTAAATTTGAACATTTCTGTAAAGTGGACCATTTCCTAGCTCCTAAAGTTTACCAAAACTGACACAAGAGGAAATCATTTAAGGTCATCATGACTGCCCTTGGCATTCTCAGAATGCCCTGGCCTCAGAATGCAGCATCTGTAGTCCATGGTAACCTTCAGATAGGGGGCGGGGCTGAGGGAGGTTGGAACACTGCCCTCACTGAAGAAGTGGGTGTGGCCATCTCTGCTGTGACTGAACAAAGGGCATGGGAGCAGGGGGCCAAGTGGAGGGCCCTCAGAGCCCGGCAGGACCAGTGGGGTGTCACAAGCATTTAGGCCCAGGATAAAGGGCGCCTTCTTTGTCTGCACAGCTGCCCAAACACTCACCTTTCCACTCAGGCCGCCCTATTACTTGAAGTGTGTGTGGAACCTGTCCGCGCAGTACACCTCGCTGCAGAGCTAACCATAGGTCTGGACATCGTAGCTTCCTGCCAGGTGACCGAAGATCGCAGGCAGATGGGTCCCTGAGACACACGCAGAGAGGCTCCTGCCCGAGCCACTGGCCGCCCACTGCCACAGCCCCAGGTCGTGGGGCGCAAAGCAGCCCTGTCTGAGGTCGTGCCTCTAGAGGGAGTAGTGGACCATCACTTGTAGAAAACGGAGTCCTCGCGGGCAACTCATTGGAGGGACACAAATAAATCTTTGCAGACTTTCTGATGAAGTTTACGAATGTTCACACCTAAGCCCCTTACAAAGTCAGATGTTTAGCTAAACATGAGCTCATGATCTAAATTTACACAATAATGAAGAAATCAGCTACAGGGGGAGACAATCAGCAAAAACAATCAATTCCAGAATTAGATTCCTCAGGCCATCGATCAGACGTTGGAATACTCAAGTGCAAGGCAGAAAATATACATAAAACTGGAACAGAAACAAGGAACAAGGATGTTTTCAAAGACTGGTAGGATCTCTAAAACATTTTTAAATTACATGTCATTGATAAAGCTAAATATTCAAAGGTTGTGTAATACAACAGATTCATCATTGAGAAGAGTGAAATTATGCTGTTTTGAAAACTATGGCAGGTCAGATTTTCTGCCTAAATATATAAGAAGATTTCTCTAAAAATACACATTATTTCAAAGACTTATTGGCTGTGAAATAAGTTAAGGGTATTTCAAATGGCTTGTCTGCAAAGAAAGGTGAGATGTAGGAAACCACAGAAAGTCGAGGGGAAAATAGTTCAATATATACTTTTTATATTGTGAACTAAGCCTTAGGCCAGCAACAATGTAGAGGACCTGACCCTTAGAAACTTACAAGTAAGCTGGAATCTTTAAAAGTTCAAATCTTTATAAGTAAAACTTTTTTTAAAAATGAATAACCAAGTGTTTTAATTGACATCAGAAGATCAAAACAATAAACCCTGAGAACATAGAAAAAAGATAAATAAAGATATGAGCAGAACTTAATACCACAGAAAACGTATAAAATTCAGGTGATGTAGTAAGTCCAAAGAATATTCTTTGAAAAGAGTTAAAAGACACACTTTGATTAAGGAAAACCAAAACATAAGTAAAGAATATACAGAAAGAATCAGGACAATGTTATAGCAGAGAATATATGAAATGTCAGTAAATTTGAACATTTGTGTAAAGTGGACCATTTCCTAGCTCCTAAAGTTTACCAAAATTGACACAAGAGGAAATCATTTAAGGTCCTCATGTCTGCCCTTGGCATTATCGGAATGCCCTGGCCTCAGAATGCAGCATCTGTAGTCCATGGTAACCTGGGGTGAGGGGTCGGGGCTGAGGGATGTTGGAACACTGCCCTCACTGAGGCAGTGGATGGGGGCATCTCTGCTGTGACTGAACAAAGGGCAGGGGAGAAGGGGGCCAACGGCAGGGACCTCAGAGCCCGGCAGGCCCAGTCGGGTGTCACAAGCATCTAGGCCCAGCCCAAAGTGTGCCTTCTTTGTCTGCACAGCTGCCCAAACTCTCACCTATCCACCCAGGCCGCCCTCCTACTTGAAGTGTGTGTGGAACTTGTCCGCAGAGTACGCCTCCCTGCACAGGTATCCATAGGTCTGGCCATCGTAGTTTCCAGCCAGGTGACCGAAGGTAGCAGGCAGTAGTGTCCCTGGGACACGCGTGGCGAGGTTCCTGCCCAGGCCCCTCACCACCCAGTGCCCCTTCCCCAGATTTGGGGCATCAAAGCAGCCCTGTCTGAGTCCCCTGCCTCTAGAAGTAGTATTGGACAACACTTCTAGATAACGGGGTAATTGCGTGCAAATCATTGGAGGGACACAAATAAACGTTTGCCGACTTCCTGCTGAAGATTATGAGCGTTCACACCTAAGCCTCTTTCAGGGACAGCTGTTGAGCTAAACATGAGCTCATGATCTAAATTTACACAATAATGAAGAAATTAGATACAAGGTGAGACAATCAGCAAAAACAATCAATACCAGAATTAGATTCCCAAGGCCATCCATCAGATGTTGGCATAATCAGGTTCAAGGCAGAAAATATACATAAATTTAGAACTGAAACAAGGAACAAGGATGTTTTATAAGACTGGTAGGATACTTAAAACACGTTTAAAGTACATGACATTGATAAAGCTAAAAACTCAAAGGTTGTGTAATACAACAGATTAATCATGGAGAAGAGTGAAATTATGCTGTTTTGAAAAATATGGCAGATTAAATTTTCTGCCTATTTATATAAAAAGATTTATCTAAAAAAATACACAGTATTTCAAAGACTTATTGGCTGTGAAATAAGTTAAGGGTATTTCAAATGGCTTGTCTGCAAAGAAAGGTGAGATGTAGGAAATCACAGAAAGTCGAGGGTAATATAGGTCAATATATACTTTGGTATATTGTGAACTAAGCCTTAGGCCAGCCACAATGTAGAGGACCTGACCCTTTGAAACTTACAAGTAAGCTGGAATCTTCAAAAATTTCAACTCTTTATAATTAAAAGGATTTATTAAAATTAATAACCTGTTGTTTTATTTTACATTAGAAGATCAAAACAATAAATCGTGAGAACAAAGAAAACATAAATGAAGATATGAGCAGAACTTAATAAAACAGAAAACGTATAAAATTGAGGTGATTTAGTAATTCAAAAGAATATTCTTTGAAAAGATTTTAAAAACACACTTTGATTAAGCAAAAGAAAACAGAGGAAAATAATATACTGAAAGAATCAGGACAATGTTATACCAGAGAATATTAAAATGCCAGTAAATTTGAACAATTCTGTAAAGTGGCCAATTTCCTATCTCCTAAAGTTTACCAAAACTGACACAAGGGGTACTCATTTAAGGCCATCATGTGTGCCCTTGGCATCCTCTGTATGCCCAGGGCTAAGGATGCAGCCTCTGGAGTTCATGGCAACCTGTGGAGAGAGGGCGGGGCTGCAGGATGTTGGAACACTGTCCTTACTGAGGGTGTGTGTGTGGCCATCTCTGGTGTGACTGAACAAATGGCAGGGGAGCAGGGGCGCCAGGGCAGGGCCCTCAGAGCATGGCAGGACCAGTGGCATGGCACAAGCATTAAGGCTCAGGATAAAGAGAACATTCTTGCGCTGCATGGCAGCCTGACGTCTCATTTTTCCTCTCAGGCCACCCTCCTAGTTGAAGTGTGTGTGGAAGCTTTCCAACGTAGTACACCAAGCTGAACAGGTAACCATAGGTTTGGGTATCGTAACTTCCTGCCACTTGACCGAATGTCGCACCAGGTGGGTCCCTGGGAAATTCACGGAGAGGCTCCTGCCAGGGCCTGGGCCACTCGATGCCCCTTCCCCAAAGCAGGGGCCACAAACAGCTGTGTTTGAGTCCCATGCCTCTAGAGGGAGTATTGGACCAACACTTCTATAAAATGTTATTTTTTTGTGGGAAATTTAGTTGTGGGTCACAACTAAATCTTTGCTGACTTTCTGCTGAAGCTCTCGTGCGTTCACACCTACGACTCTTACAAAGTCAGCTGTTTAGCTAAACTTGAGCTCATGATCTAAATTTACACAATAATGAAGAAATCAGCTACAAGTGGAGACAATCAGCAAAAGCAATCAATACCAGAATTAGATTCCCAAGTCCATCCATCAGATGGTGGAATAATCAGCTGCAAGTTAGACAATATACATACAACTGGAACTGAAACAAGGAACAAGGATGTTTTAAAAGACTGGTAGGATCTTTAAAACATTTTTAAAGTACATGTCATTGATAAAGCTAAATACTCAAAGGTTGTGTAATACAACAGATTCATCATTGAGAAGAGTGAAATTATGCTGTTTTGAAAAATATGGCAGGTCAGATTTTCTGCCTAATTATATATAGAAGAATTATCTAAAAAATACACCTTATTTCAAAGACTTATTGGCTGTGATATAAGTTAAGGGTATTTCAAATGGCTTGTCTGCAAAGGTGAGATGTAGGAAACACAGAAAGTCGAGGGGAAAATAGGTCAATATATACATTGCTATATGGTGATCTAAGCCTTAGGCCAGCAATAATATGGAGGACCTGAACCTTAGATACTTAGAAGTAAGCTGGATTCTTCAGAAATTTCAAGTCTTTATAATTAAAAAGATTTTTTTAAAATTAATTACCAATTGTTTTATTTGACATCACATGATCAAAACAATGAACCCTGAGAACATAGAAAAAATAAATAAATATATGAGCAGAACTTAATAAAACAGAAAACTTATAAAAGTGAGGTGATTTAGTAAGTCAAAAGAATATTCTTTGAAAATATGCCTTTTTCATCACAATGCTCCATGCCCTTTTCATCACAATGCTCCATGACCCTGGTCATCACAATACTCCACAAGCTTGTCATAAGAATGCTCCATGACACTTGTCATCACAATGCTACATGTCCACTGTCATCACAATGCTCCATGACACCTGTTTTCACAATGTTCAATGCCACTTGTCATTACAGTGCTCCATGACGCTCGTCATCACAATTATCCATGGTTTTCTCATCAAAAGGCTACACGGTCTTGCCATCACAATGCTCCTTGCACTAGTCATCACAATGCTCCATGTCCTTTGTCATCACAATTCTCGCCGTCCTAGTCATCACAATGCTCCATGACACTTCTCATCAAAATGTTACATGCTCTTTTCATCACAATTCTCCATGCACTTGTCATCGCAATGCTCCATGACCGCTTTCATAGCAAGCTCCATGCGCTTGTCATCACAATGCTTCATGACCTTGTCATCAAAATTCTCATTGGCCCTTGTCATCACAATGTTCCATGCCCCTGTCATCACAATACTGCATGACCCTTTTCATCACAATGCTCCAAGCCCTTGTCATCACAATGCTCCATTACCTTTGTCATCAGTCCGCCATGACACTTGGCATCACAATGCTCCATGCAATTGTCATCACAATGGACCATGACATATATCATCACAATGTTCACTGACACATGTCTTCACAATAATCCATGACCTTGTCATCACAATGCTCCATGCCCTTGTCATCACAATGTGCCATGCCCACTGTCATTACAATAATCCATGAAACTTGTCAAACAAATGCTCCAAGCCCCTGTCATCACAATGCTCCATACCTGTGTCATCACAATGCTTCATGACCGCTGTCATCACAGTGCTCCATGACGCCAGTCATCACAATGCTTTATACCCTTTGTCACCACAATGCTCCATGAACATTTCATCACAATGCTCTATGACCCTTCTCATCAAAATGCTCCATGAACTTGTCAATACAATCCTCCGTGACCCATGTATCACAGTGTTCCGTGCCCTTGTCATCACAATGCTCATTACCCAATCTCAATACAATAATCAATGAAATTTTTCAGACCAATGCACCAGGCGCTTGTCATCAAAATGCTCCATTACCCCTGTCATAACAATGTTCCCTGACCCCTGCCATCACAATGTTCCACGGCCTTCTCATCACAAGGCTCCATGACCCTTGTCATCACAATGCTCCAAGACCCCTGTAATCACAATGCACCAAGCCCTTGTCATCACAAATCTCCATGACGCATGTCATCAGAATGCTCCATGGCCTTCTCATCACAATGCTCCTTTCCCTTGTCATCACAATGCTCCACGACCCCTGTAATCACAATGCTCCATGTCCATTTTCATCAGAATGCTCCATGAGACTTGTCATCACAAGGCTCCATGACCGTCTCATCGCAATGCTCCAGGACTTTTTCATCAGAATTCTCCAATCCCTTGTCATCACAAAGCTCCAAGACGCTTCTCATCACAATACTCGATGCACTTCTCATCAAAATGCTCCATGCCATTGTCATTACAATCCTCCATGACCCATGTATCACAGTGTTCCGTGCCCTTGTCATCACAATGCTCCATGTCCACTCTCATCACAATAATCTGTGAAAGTTTTCAGACTTATGCTCCATGCCCTTTTCATCACAATGTTCCATTACACCTGTCATAACAATGCTCCATGACCCCTGCCATCACAATATTCCACGGCCTTGTCATCACAAGGCTCCATGACCCTTGTCATCACGGTGCTCCAAGATCCCTGTATTCACAATGCTCCATTCCCTTGTCATCACAAAGCTCCATGACGCATGTCATCAGAATGCTCCATGGCCTTCTCATCACAATTCACCATGCCTTTGTCAGCACAATGCTCCAAGAGCCCTGTAATCTCAATGCTCCATGCCCTTTTTCATCTCAATGCCGTTTGAACCCTGTCATCACAATGAACCAGGCCCATCATCATAATGCTTACATGCTATTGTCATCACAATGAAATCAAAATGCTCCATGATCTCTGTCATCACAATGTTCCAAACCCTTGTGATCACAATGTTCCATAAAACTTGTCATCACAATACTCCATGACCATTGTCATCACAATGCTCCATGAACACTGACAACATAATGATTTTGGACTCTTGACATAAAAATGCTCCATATAATTTTCATCAAAATGCTCCATGCCCTTGCCATTACAATCCTCCATGACCCATGTATCACAGTGTTCATTGCCCTTGTCTTCACAATGCCCAATGTCCGCTCTCATCACAATAATCAATGAAACATTTAAGACCTATGCTCCATGCACTTGTCGTGACAATGCTCCATTACACCTGTCATAACAATGCTCCATGACCCCTGCCATCACAGTGTTCCACGGCCTTGTCATCACAAGGCTCCATGACCCTTGTCATCACAGTTCTCCAAGACTCCTGTAATCACAAAGCTCCATGCCCTTTGTCATCAAAAATCTCCATGATGCATGTCATCAGAATGCTCCATGGACTTCTCATCACAATGCTCCATGGCCTTGTCATCACAAAGCTCCAAGACCCATGTAATCACAGTGCTCCATGCCCCTTTATATCTCAATGATCTATGAACCCTGTCATCACAATGCACCATGACCCTTTTCATCACAATGCTCCATAACCAACGACATCAAAATGTTCCATAACCACTGTCATCAAAATGTTCCATGACATTTTTCATCAAATTGCTCCAGGACCCTGTAATCACAATGCTCCCTGCCATTCTCATCACAATGCACCACGCCCTTCTCATCAAAATGCTCCATGACATTTGTCATCACAAAGCTCCATGACCCTCGGCATCACAATGCTCCGTGACTCCAGTCATCACAATGCTTCATGACCTTTGTCATCACAACGGTCCATGCACTCATCATCACAAGGCTCTGTGACATTTGTCACCACAATGCTCCTTGAACTTTCAATCACAATGCTCTCTGACCCTTGTCATCACAGTGCTCCATGCCTTTGTCAGCACAATGCTCCATGACGCTTGTCATCACAATGCACCATGCTCTTGTCGTGTCAATGTTCCACAACCTTGTCATCACAGTGTTCCATAAACCTTGTAATCACAATGCTCCATTAACTTCTCATCAAAAACCTCTCTCACCACTGATATAACAATGTTCCTTCTGTAGTCATCACGATAAGCCCTCACCCCTGTCATCACATTGTTCCACGACCCCGTCATCACAATGCTACATGCCTTTATCATCACAGTGCTCTATGACCCCTAACATCACAATGTTCCCTAAACCCTGCCATCAAAATGCTTCATGACCCTTTTCATCACAATGCTCCATGACCCCTGTCCTCACAATGCTCTGTGACTCCAGTCACCACAATGCTTCATGACCATTGTCATCACAATGGTCCATGCCCTCATCATCACAAGGCTCTGTGACCTTTGTCACCACAATGCTCCATGAACTTTTCATCACAATGCTCTGTGACGCTTGTCATCACAATGCTCCATGCTTTTGTCAGCACAATGCTCCATGACCATTGTCATCACAATGCTCCATGCGCTTGTCAGCACAATGCTCCATGACCCATGTCATCACAATGTGCCATGAGTTCGTCATCACATTGCTCCACAACCTTGTCATCACAATGCTCCATAAACCTTGTCATCGCAGTGCTCCATGCACTTCTCATCAGAATGCTCTCTCACCACTGATATCACAATGTTCCTTCACTAGTCATCACCATACACCCTCACCCCTGTCATCACATTGTTCCATGACACCGTCATCACAATGCTACATGCCCTTATCATCACAATGCTCCATGACCACGAACATCACAATGTTCCCTAACCCCTTTCATCAAAATGCTTCATGACCCTTTTCATCACAATGCTCCATGACCCCTTTCATCACAATGCTCTGTGACTCCAGTCATCAATATGCTTCATGAACTTTTCATCACAATGCTCTGTGACGCTTGTCATCAGAGTGCTCCATGCATATGTCAGCACAATGCTCCATGACCCATGTCATCACAATGTGCCATGCACATGTCATCAGAATGCTCCATGACCTTTGGCATCACAATGCTCCATTACCCTTGTCATCACAATGTTCCATGACCCTTGTCATCACAATACTCCATGCGCTTGTTAGCACAATGCTCCAGGACCCATGTCATCACAATGTGCCATGCTTTTGTCATCAGAATGCTCCATGACCTTTGGCATCACAATGCTCCATTACCCTTGTCATAACAATGCGACATGACCGCTGCCATCACAATTTTCCACGGCCTTGTCATCACAAGGCTCCATGACCCTTGTCATCACAATGCACCAAGACGACTGTAATCACAATGTGAAATGCCCTTGTCATCACAAAGCTCCATGAAGCATGTCATAAGAATTCTCCTTGGCCTTCTCATCACATTACTGCATGCCTTTGTCATCACAATGCTCCATGACCCATGTCATCACAATGCACCATGCTCTTGTCATCTCAATGCTCCACAACCTAGTCATCACAATGCTAAATAAACCTTGTCATCACAATGCTCCATGTACTTCTCATCAAAATGCTCACTCACCACTGATATCACAATGTTCCATCTCTAGTCATCACAATACTCCCTCACCCCTGTCATCACAATGATCCATGACCCCATCATCACACAGCTACGTGCCCTTATCATCACAATGCTCCATGAACCCTGACATCACAATGTTCCATAACACCTGTCATCAAAATGCTCCATGACCTTTGTCATCACAATGCTCCATGACCCCTGTTATCACAATGCTCCATGACTCCAGTCATCACAATGCTTCATGACCTTTGTCATCAAAATGGTCCATGCCCTCATCATCACAAGTCTCTGTGACATTTGTCACCACAATGTTCCGTAAACTTTTCATCACAATGCTCTCTGACCCTTGTCATCACAATGCTCCATGCTTTTATCAGCACAATGCTCAATGACAATTGCCATTAAAATGCACCATGCTCTTGTCATCTCAATGTTCCACAACCTTGTCATCACAATGCTCCATAAACCTTGTCATCACAATGCCCCATGCACTTCTCATCAAAATGCTCTCTCACCGCTGACATCACAATGTTCCTTCACTAGTCATCACCATACTCCCTCATCCCTGTCATCACATTGTTCCATGACACCGTCATCACAATGCTACATGCCCTTATCATCCCAATGCTCCATGACCCCTACCATCACAATGTTCCCTAAACCCTGTCATCAACATGATCCATGACCATTTTCATCACAATGCTCCATGACCCCTGACATCACAATGTTCCATAACCCCTGTCATCAAAATGTTCCATGACACTTTTCATCAAATTGCTCCAGGACCCTGTCATCACAATGCTCCCTGCCATTCTCATCACAATGCACCACGCCCATGTCACCACAATGCTCCATCCTCTTGTCATCACAATTCTCCATGACCACTGTCATCACAATGCTCCATGACTCCAGTCATCACAATGCTTCATGACCTTTGTCATCACAATGGTCCATACCCTCATCATCACAAGGCTCTGTGACAGTGTCAACACAATGCTCAATGAACTTTTCATCACAAAGCTCTCTGACCCTTGTCACCTCAGTGTTCCATGCCTTTGTCAGCACAATGCTCAATGACCCTTGTCATCACAATGCTCCATGCGCTTGTCAGCACAATGCTCCAGGACACATATCATCACAATGCACCATGCCTTTGTCATCACAATGCTCCATAAACCTTTTCATCACAATGCTCCATGCACTTCTCATCAAAATGCTCCCTCTCCACTCATATCACAAAGTTCCATCACTAGTCATCACAATACTCAGTCAACCCTGTCATCACAATATTCCATGACCCCAGTAATCATAATGCTACATGCTCTAATCGTCACAATGCTCCATGACCCTTGACATCACAATGTTCCATAACCCCTGTAATCAAAATGCTCCATGACCCTTTTCATCACAATGCTCCATGACCCCTGACATCACAATGTTCAATATCCCCTCTCATCAAAATGTTCCTTGACCCTCTTCATCAAATTGCCCCATAACCCTGTCATCACAATACTCCCTGCCCTTCTCATCACAATGCACCACGCACTTGTCTTCAAAATGCTCCATGACCCTTGTCATCACAATGCTCCATGCGCTTCTCAGCACAATGCTACGTGACCCTTGTCATCACAATGCTCCATGCCTTTGTCAGCACAATGCTCCATGAAACATGTCATCACAATACTCCATGTGATTGTCAGCACAATGCTACATGACAAATGTCATCACAATGTGCCAAGCACTAGTCCATTACCTTTGTCATCACAATGGACAATGACATATGTCATCACAATGTTCCATCACTAGTCATCACAATACTCCCTCAGCCCTGTCATCACTATGTTCCATGACCCAAGTCATCACAACGTTACATGCCCTTTTCAGCAGAATTCTTCATGACCCGAAATATCACAGTGTTCCATAACCCATGTCATCAAAATGTTCCATGACACTTTTCGTCAAATTGGTCCATGACCCGGTCATCAAAATGTACGCTGCCCTTCTCACCACAATGCACCACGCCCTTGTCATCAAAATGCTCCATGACGTTTGTCATCACGAAAATCCATGACACTTGGCATCACAATGATTCATGCCATTGTCATCACCATGATCCATGAAGCTTTTCATCACAATGCTCCATACCACTGTCAAAACAATGCTCCATGAAACCTCTCATCACATTGCTCCATGCCCTGGTGATCACAAAGCTCCATGACGCTTGTCATCATAATGCTCCATGCCCTTCTCATCACAATGCTCCATGCACTTGTCATTACAATCCTCCATGACCCATGTATCACAGTGTTTTGTGCCCTTGTCATCACAAAGCTCCATGCCCATTCTCATCACAATAATCCATGCAAATTTTCAGAACAATGGTCCATGCCCTTGTCATCACAATGCTCCATTACACCTGTCATAACAATGCTCCATGACCCCTGCCATCACAGAGTTCCACAGCCTTGTCATCACAAGGCTTCATGACCCATGACATCACAATGCTCCAAGAACCCTGTAATCACAATGCTCCATGCCCTTGTCATCACAAAGCTCCTTGACGCATGTCATCAGAATGCTCCATGGCCTTTTCATCACAATGCTCCATGCCCTTGTCATCAGAATGCTCCAAGAACCTTGTAATCACTATGCTCCATGCCCCTTTGCATCTCAATGCTCCATGAATCCTGTCATCAAAATGCACCATGACCATCATCATAATGTTTCATGCTATTGTCATCACAATGAAATCAAAATGCTCCATGACCTCTGTCATCACAATGCTCCATGTGCTTGTCATCACAATCTTCCATGAAACTTGGGATCTCATTGCTTCATACCCTTGTCATCACAATGCTCCATGCTCCTTGAAATCAAAACGCACGATGACCTCTATCATCACAATGCTCCAAACTCTTGCGATCACAATGTTCCATAACACTTTTCATCACAATGCCCCATCACACCCGTTATCACAATTATCCATGATCTTCTCATCACTATTCTGTATGACCTTTGTCATCACAATGCTCAATAAACATTTCATCACAATGCTCCCTGACACTTGTCGTCAGAATGCTCTTTGAAAACTGTCATGAAAAGGCTCCATGCCTTTTTCATCACGATGATACATGCTCTTTTCATCAAAATGCTCCATTCCACTGTCATCACAATACTCCACAAGCTTGTCATCAGAATGCTCCATGACCCTTGTCATCACAATGCTCCATGACCCCTGTCATCAGAATGCTCCATGAAACCTGTCATCACAATGCTCCATGCCCTGGTCATCACAATGCTCCATGTCCCTTGTCATCACAATTCTCCACGTCCTTGTCATCACAATGTTCCATGACACTTCTCATCACAATGTTACATGCTTTTGTCATCACAATTCTCCATGCACTTGTCATTGCAATGCTCCATGACCCCTGTCACAGCAAGATCCATACACTTGCCATCACAATCCTTCACGACCTTGTCATCAAAATTCTCAATGGCCCTTGTTATCACAATGCTCCATAACCCTTGTCATCACAATGCTCCAAGCCCTTGTCATCACAATGCTCCATTACCATTGTCATCACAATCCTCCATGACCCTTGGCTTCACAATGCTCCATGCCATTGTAATCACAATGCTCCATGAACACTCTCATAACATTGCTCCATGCCTTTGTCATCACAATTCTCCATGATCATTGTCATCACAATGCTCGATGCCCATCTCATCACAATGCTCCACGCCATTGTCATTACAATCCTCCATGACCCATGTATCACAGTTTCCATGCCCTTGTCATCACAATGTTCCATGCCTACACTCATCACAATAATCCAAGAAATATTTCAGACGAATGCTCCATGCCCTTGTCATCACAATGCTCCATTATCCCTGTCATTACAGTGCTCCATGAACCCAGCCATCACAATGTTCCAAGGCCTTGTCATCACAAGGCTCCAAGACGCATGTCATCAGAATGATCCATGGCCTTCTCATCACAATGCTCCATGCTCTGGTCATCACAATTCTCCAACACCCCTGAAATCACAATGTTCCATGGCCCTTTTCATCTCAATGCTCCATGAACCCTGTCATCAAAATGCACCATGCCCATAATCATAATGCTTCATGCTATTGTCATCACAATGAAACCAAAATGCTTCATGACCTCTGTCATCACAATGCTCCTAACACTTGTGATCACAATGTTCCATAACTCTTGTCATCACAACGCCCCATGATGCTCGTCATCACAGTTATCCATGGTCTTCTCATCACAATGCTCCATGACCTTTGTCCTCAAAATGCTCAATACACTTGTCATCACAATGCTGCCTAAAACTTGCCGTCTGTATGCTCCTTGAATCCTGTCATGACAAGGCTCCATGCCTTTTTCCTCAAAATGATCCACGCCCTTTTCATCACAATATTCCAAGCCCCTGTAATCACAATGCTCCATGCCCTTGTCATCAAAAAGCTCCATGACGCATGTCATCAGAATGCTCCATGGCTTTCTCATCACAATGCTCCATGCCCTTGTCATCACAATGCTCCAAGACCCCTGTAATCACAACGCTCCATGCCCTTTTCATCAGAATGCTCCATGAGACTTGTCATCAAAAGGCTCCATGGTCTTCTCATCACAATGCTCCAGGACCTTATCATCACAATGCTCCATGCCCTTGTCATCAAAAAGCTCCATGACGCATGTCATCAGAATGCTCCATGGCTTTCTCATCACAATGCTCCATGCCCTTGTCATCACAATGCTCCAAGACCCCTGTAATCACAACGCTCCATGCCCTTTTCATCAGAATGCTCCATGAGACTTGTCATCAAAAGGCTCCATGGTCTTCTCATCACAATGCTCCAGGACCTTATCATCACAATGCTCTATTCCCTTCTCATCACAATGCTCCATGACGCCTGTCATCACAATAACCCATGAATATTTTCAGCCCAATGCTGCATGACCTTCTCTTCACAATGCTCCATGACCCCTGTCATCACAATGCTCTATGATCACTGTCATCACAACGCTCCATGACCCCTGACAACACAATGATCTGGGACCCTTGTAATCAAAATCTAAATGATATTTCTCATCACAATGATCTATGCCGTTGTTATCCCAATGCTCCATGACCCCTGTAATTACAATGCTTCTTGACACTTGTCATCACGGTGCTCCATGACCCTTGTCATCACAATGCTCCATGCCTTTGTTGGCAAAATGCTACATGACCTTGTCATCACAATGCTCCATGCACTTGTCATCAAAATATTCCATTACCATTGTCATCACAATCCTCCATGAAACTTGGGATAACATTGCTTCATGACCTGGTCATCACAGTGCTCCTGACCCTTGTCTTCACAATGCTCCATGACACTTGGCATCACAATGCTCCATGCCACTGTCATCACAATTGACCATGACATATGTCATCACAATGCTCCCTGACACCAGTCTTCAAAATACTCCATGACCTTGTCATCACAATGCTCCATGCCCTTGTCATCACAATTCTCCACGTCCTTGTCATCACAATGTTCCATGACACTTCTCATCACAATGTTACATGCTTTTGTCATCACAATTCTCCATGCACTTGTCATTGCAATGCTCCATGACCCCTGTCACAGCAAGATCCATACACTTGCCATCACAATCCTTCACGACCTTGTCATCAAAATTCTCAATGGCCCTTGTTATCACAATGCTCCATAACCCTTGTCATCACAATGCTCCAAGCCCTTGTCATCACAATGCTCCATTACCATTGTCATCACAATCCTCCATGACCCTTGGCTTCACAATGCTCCATGCCATTGTAATCACAATGCTCCATGAACACTCTCATAACATTGCTCCATGCCTTTGTCATCACAATTCTCCATGATCATTGTCATCACAATGCTCGATGCCCATCTCATCACAATGCTCCACGCCATTGTCATTACAATCCTCCATGACCCATGTATCACAGTTTCCATGCCCTTGTCATCACAATGTTCCATGCCTACACTCATCACAATAATCCAAGAAATATTTCAGACGAATGCTCCATGCCCTTGTCATCACAATGCTCCATTATCCCTGTCATTACAGTGCTCCATGAACCCAGCCATCACAATGTTCCAAGGCCTTGTCATCACAAGGCTCCAAGACGCATGTCATCAGAATGATCCATGGCCTTCTCATCACAATGCTCCATGCTCTGGTCATCACAATTCTCCAACACCCCTGAAATCACAATGTTCCATGGCCCTTTTCATCTCAATGCTCCATGAACCCTGTCATCAAAATGCACCATGCCCATAATCATAATGCTTCATGCTATTGTCATCACAATGAAACCAAAATGCTTCATGACCTCTGTCATCACAATGCTCCTAACACTTGTGATCACAATGTTCCATAACTCTTGTCATCACAACGCCCCATGATGCTCGTCATCACAGTTATCCATGGTCTTCTCATCACAATGCTCCATGACCTTTGTCCTCAAAATGCTCAATACACTTGTCATCACAATGCTGCCTAAAACTTGTCGTCTGTATGCTCCTTGAATCCTGTCATGACAAGGCTCCATGCCTTTTTCCTCAAAATGATCCACGCCCTTTTCATCACAATATTCCAAGCCCCTGTAATCACAATGCTCCATGCCCTTGTCATCAAAAAGCTCCATGACGCATGTCATCAGAATGCTCCATGGCTTTCTCATCACAATGCTCCATGCCCTTGTCATCACAATGCTCCAAGACCCCTGTAATCACAACGCTCCATGCCCTTTTCATCAGAATGCTCCATGAGAATTGTCATCAAAAGGCTCCATGGTCTTCTCATCACAATGCTCCAGGACCTTATCATCACAATGCTCCATGCCCTTGTCATCAAAAAGCTCCATGATGCATGTCATCAGAATGCTCCATGGCTTTCTCATCACAATGCTCCATGCCCTTGTCATCACAATGCTCCAAGACTCCTGTAATCACAACGCTCCATGCCCTTTTCATCAGAATGCTCCATGAGACTTGTCATCAAAATGCTCCATGGTCTTCTCATCACAATGCTCCAGGACCTTATCATCACAATGCTCTATTCCCTTCTCATCACAATGCTCCATGACGCCTGTCATCACAATAACCCATGAATATTTTCAGCCCAATGCTGCATGACCTTCTCTTCACAATGCTCCATGACCCCTGTCATCACAATGCTCTATGATCACTGTCATCACAACGCTCCATGACCCCTGACAACACAATGATCTGGGACCCTTGTAATCAAAATCTAAATGATATTTCTCATCACAATGATCTATGCCGTTGTTATCCCAATGCTCCATGACCCCTGTAATTACAATGCTTCTTGACACTTGTCATCACGGTGCTCCATGACCCTTGTCATCACAATGCTCCATGCCTTTGTTGGCAAAATGCTACATGACCTTGTCATCACAATGCTCCATGCACTTGTCATCAAAATATTCCATTACCATTGTCATCACAATCCTCCATGAAACTTGGGATAACATTGCTTCATGACCTGGTCATCACAGTGCTCCTGACCCTTGTCTTCACAATGCTCCATGACACTTGGCATCACAATGCTCCATGCCACTGTCATCACAATTGACCATGACATATGTCATCACAATGCTCCCTGACACCAGTCTTCAAAATACTCCATGACCTTGTCATCACAATGCTCCATGACCTTGTCATCACAATGCTCCAAGACGCCTGTAATCACAATGCTCCATGACCTTTTCATCACAAAGCTCCATGACGTATGTCATCAGAATGCTCCATGGCCTTCTCATCACAATGCTCCATGGTCTTGTCATTACAATGCTCCAAGAACCTTGTAATCCCAATGCTCCATGGCCCTTTTCATCAGAATTATCCATGAGACTTGACATCACAAGGCTCCATGGTTTTCTCATCACAATGCTCCATGACCCTTGTCATCAAAATGCTCCATGCGCTTGTCATCAAAATACTCCAATACCATTGTCATAACAATCCTCCACCAACATCGGGATCACATTGATTCATGCCCTTGTCATCACAATGCTCCATGCTCCTAGAAATCTAAATGATCCATGAACTCTGTCATCACAATGCTCCAAACCCTTGTGATCACAATGTTCCATAACACTTGTCATCACAATGCTCCATGATGCCTGTAATCACAATACTCCATACCCGTGTCATCACAATGCTCCATGACCCCCGACATCACAATGTTCCCTAAACCCTGTCATCAAAATGCTCCATGACACTTTTCATCTCAATTATCAATTAACCCGGTCATCACAATGCACCATGCCCATCATCATAATGCTTCATGCTATTGTCATCATAATGAAATCAAAATGCTCCATGACCTCTGTCATCACAATGCTCCAAACCCTTGTGATCACCATATTCCATAACACTTGTCATCACACGTATCCATGGTCTTCTCATCACAATACTCCATGACCTTTGTCATCACAATGCTCAATACACTTGTCATCACAATGCTCCCTGACACTTGTCGTCAGTATGCTCCTTGAACACGGTCATGACAAAGCTACATGCCTTTTTCATCACAATGCTCCAAGGCGCCTGTAATCACAATGCTCCATGCCCTTGTCATCACAAAGATCCATGACGCATGTCATCACAATGCTCCATGGCCTTCTCATCACAATGCTCCATGGCCTTGTCATTACAGTGTTCCTAGAACCCTGGAATCACAATGTTCCATGCCCCTTTTAATCAGAGTGCTCCATTAGACTTGTTATCAAAGGGCTCCATGGTCTTCTCAACACAATACTCCAGGACCATGTCATCACAATGCTCCATTCCCTTGTCATTACAATCCTCCATGACCCGTGTATCATAGTGTTCCGTGCCCTTGTCATCACAATGCTCCATGCCAATTCTCATCACAATAATCCATGAAATTTTTTAGAACAATGCTCCATGCCCTTTTCATCACAATGCTCCATTACAACTGTCATAACAATGCTCCATGACCGCTGCCATCACAATGTCCTATGGCCGTGTCATCAAAAGGTTCCATGACCCTTGTCATAACAGTGCTCCAGGACCACTGTAATCACAATGCTCCATGCCTTTGTCATCACAAGGCTCCATGACGCATGTCATCAGAATGCTTCATGGTATTCTCATCACAATGCTCCATGCCCTTGTCATCACAATGCTCCAAGATCCCTGAGATCACAATGCTCCATGCCCGTTTTCATCTCAGTGATCTATGAACCCTGTCATCACAATGCACCATGAGCCCTGAATGCAAAATGATCAGGGACTCTTGTCATTAAAATGCGCCATGACCGTTGTCATCACAATGATCCATTCCCTTGTCATCCCAGTGCTCCATGAACCATGTAATCACAATGCTCCATGACGATTGTCATCACAGTGCTCCATGACCCTTGTCATCACAATGCTTCATGCCTTTGTCAGCAAAATGCTACATGACCTTGTCATCAACATGCTCCAAACACTTGTCATCACAATCCTCCATGAACTTTGGGATCACATTGCTTCATGCCCTTGTCATCACAATGCTCCATGCTCCTTGAAATCAAAATGATCCATGAACTCTGTCATTACAATGATCCAAACCCTTGTGATCACAATGTTCCATAACACTTGTCATCACAATGCTCCATGATGCCTGTCATCACAATAATCCATGCCCTTGTCATTACAATGCTCCATGACCTTTGTCATCACAATGCTCCCTGGCACTTGCCATCAGTATGCACTTGAACCATGTCATGACAATGTTGCATGCCTTGTTAATCACAATGATCCATGCCCTTTTCATCACAATGCTCCAAGACTCCTATAATCACAATGCTCCATGCCTTTTTCAGCAAAATGCTACAAGACCTTGTCACCACAAATCTGCATGCGCTTGTCATCACAATCCTCCATGAATCTTTGGATCACATTGCTTCATGATCTTGGCAACACAATGCTCTATGTTCCTTGAAATCACAATGATCCATGACCATTTTCATCACAATGCTCTAAATGCTTGTGATCACAATGTTCCATAACACTTGTCATCACAACGCTCCATGATGCCTGTCATCACAAGACTCCATGCCATTGTCATCACAATGCGCCATGGCCATTGTCATCACAATGCTCAATACACTTGTCATCACAATGCTCCATGACATTTGTCGTCAGAATGCTCCTTGAACACTCTCATAAAAAGACTCCATACATTTTTCATCACAATGCTCCATCCAAATGTCACCAAAATACTCCACAAGCTTGTCATCACAATGCTCCATGACACTTGTCATCACAATGCTCCATGACCCCTGTCATCACAATGCTCCATGACACCTGTAATCACAATGCTTCGTGGCTCTTGTAATTAGAGTGCTCCATGACACTCGTCATGAACATAATCCATGGACTTCTCCTCACTATGCTCCACCGTCTTGCCATCACAATGATCCATTCTCTGATCATCACTATGCTCCAAGTCCCTTGTCATCATATTTCTCCACGTCCTCCTCATAACAATGCTACATGACATTTCTCATCACAATGTTACATGCTCTTGTCATCACAATTCTCCATGCACTTGTCTTCACAATGCTCCAAGACCCCTGTAAGCACAATGCTCCATGCCCTTGTCATCACAAAGCTCCATGACGCATGTCATCAGTATGCTCCATGGCTTTCCCATCACAATGCTCCAAGACCCCTATAATCATAATGTTCCTTGCCGCTTTTCATGTCAATGCTCCACGAACCCTGTCATCACAATGCACCATGCCCATCATCGTAATGCTTCATGCTATTGTCATCACAATGAAATCAAAATTCTCCATGACCTCTGTCATTACCATACTCAAAACCCTAGTGCTCACATTGTTCCATAACACTTGTCATCACAATGCCCAATGACGCTCGTCATCACAATTATCAGTGGACTTCTCATCACAATGCTCCATAAACTTTGTCATCACAATGCTCAATTCACTTGTCATCACAATGTTGCCTGACACTTGTTGTAAGTATGCTCCTTGAAACCTGTCATGACAAGGCTCCACACATTTTTCATCAAAATGATCCATGCCCTTTTCATCACAGTACTCCAAGACCCCTGTAATCACAATGTCCCATGCCCTTGTCATCACAAAGCTCCATGATACATGTTATCAGAATGCTCCATGGCCTTCTCATCACAATGCTATTAGCACTTGTCATCACAATGCTCCAAGACCCCAGTAATCTCAATGCCCCATGCCTCTTTCAGTGAGAATGCTCCAGGATACTTGTCATCACAAGGCTCCATGATCCGCTCATCACAATGCTCCAGGACGTTGTCATCAAAATGCTCCATTCCCTTGTCATCTCAATATTCCATGAATATTTTCAGCTCAATGCTCCATGACCTTCACATCACAATGCTCCATGACCCCTGTCATCACAATGCTCCATGAACTTTGTCATCACAATGCACAATACACTTGTCATCACAATGCTCCCTGACACTTGCCATCAGTATGCACTTGAACTATGTCATGACAATGTTGCATGCCTTTTTCATCACAATGATCCATGCGCTTTTCATCACAATGTTCCAAGTCTACTGTAATCAAAATGCTCCATGACTTTTTCAGCAAAATGCTACAAGACCTTGTCACCACAATGCTCCATGCGCTTGTCATCATAATCCTCCATGAACCTTAGGATAACATTGCTTCATGATCTTGGCATCACAATGCTCCATGCTACTTGAAATCAACATGATCCATGACCACTTTCATCACAATGCTCTAAATGCTTGTGAACACAATGTTCCATAACACTTGTCATCACAACGCTCCATGATGCCTGTCATCACAATACTCCATGCCCTTGTCGTCACAATGCGCCCTGAAAATTGTCATCAGAATGCTCAATACACTTGTCATCACAATGCTCCCTGACATTTGTCGTCAGAATGCTCCTTGAACACTCTCTTAAAAAGACTCCATGCATTTTTCATCACAATGCTCCATCCAAATGTCATCACAGTACTCCACAAGCTTGTCATCACAATGCTCCATGACACTTGTCATCACAATGCTCGATTCATTTCTCATCACAATTCTCCACGCCCTTGTCATTACAATCCTCCCTGACTCATGTATCACAGTGATCCGTGCCCTTGTCATCACAATGCTCCATGCCCACTCTCATCAAAATAATCCATGAAACATTTCAGACCAATGATCCATGCCCTTGTCATCACAATGCTCCATTACCCCTGTTATAACAATGCTCCATGATCCCTGCCAGCACAATGTTCCACGGTCTTGTCATCACAAGGCTTCATGACACTTGTCATCACAATGCTCCAAGACCCCTGTAATCACAATGCTCCATGCCCTTTTCATCACAATGCTCCATGATGCATGTTATCAGAAGTCTCCATGGCCTTCTCATCACATTGCTCGAAGCCCTTGTCATCACAATGCTCCATAACCATTGTCATCACAATCCTCTATGACACTTGGCATCACAATGCTCCATTCCATTGTCATCACAATGGAGCACGACATATGTCATCACAATGTTCCCTGACACCTGTCTTCACAATACTCCATGACCTTGTCATCACAATACTCCATGCCCTTGTCATCACCATGCTCCATGACCGCTGTCATCACAATGTTCCGTGACTCCAGTCATCCCAATGCTTCAGGAGTTTTGTCATCACAGTGGTCCATGCCCTCATCATCACAATGCTCTGTGACATTTGTCACCACAATGCTCCATGAACTTTTCATCACTAAGCTCCTTGACCCATGTCATCACAATGCTCCATTCCTTTGTCAGTACAATGCTCCATGACCCTTGTAAGCAAAATGCTCCATGACCCATGTCATCACAATAAGCCATGCGCTTGTCAACACAATGCTCAACAACATTCTCATCACAATGCTCCATAAAACTTGTCATCACAATGCTCCATTCACTTCTCATCAAAATGCTCTCTGACAACTGATATCACAAGGTTCCATCACTAGTCATCACAATAATCCCTCACCCGTGTCATATCAATGTTACATGACCCCTGTCATCACAATGCTACATGCCCTTATCCTCACAATGCTCCATGACCCCTGACATCACAGTGTTCCATAACCTCTGTCATCAAAATATTCCTTGACACTTTTCATCAAATTGCTCCTTGATCCTGTCATCACAATGCTTCCCACCCTTCTCATCACAATGCACAACGCCCTTGTCATCAAAATGCTCCATAACCTTTGTCATCACAAAGCTCCATGACCCTTGGCATCACAAAGCTCCATGCCACTTTTCATCTCAATGCTCCATGAACCCTGTCATCACAATGCACCATAAACTTCATCATAATGCTTCATGATATTGTCATCACAATGAAATCAAAATGCACCAAGACCTCTGTCATCATAATGCTCCAAACCCTTGGGATAACATTGTTCCATAACAGTTGTCATCACAACGCCCCTTGATGCTCCTCATCACAATTATCCATGGTCTTCTCAACACAATGCCCCATGCCTTTGTCATCACAATGTTCAATACACTTGTCATCACAATGCTCCCTGACACTTGTCGTCAGTATGCTCCTTGAACCCTGTCATGACAAGGCTCCATGTTATTTCATCACAATAATCCATGCCCTTTTCATCACAATGCTCCAAGACCCCTGTAATGACAATGCTCCATGCCCTTGTGATCACAAAGCTCCATGACCCCTGTCATCACAATGCTACCTGCCCTTATCATCACAATGCTCCATCACTCCTGACATCACAATGTTCCATAACACTTGTCATCAAAATATTCCATGACCGTTTTCATCAAATTGTTACATGAACCTGTCATCACAATGCTCCCTGCCCTTCTCATCACTGTGCACCACACATTGTCATCAAAATGCTCCATGACATTGGTCATCACAAACCGCCATGACACTTGGTATCACAATGCCCCATGCCATTGTCATCAGAATGCTCAATGAACCCTCTTATCACTTTGCTCCATGCCCTTTTCATCACAAAGCTCCATGACGCTTGTCATCACAATGCTTGATGCACTTCTCATCACAATGCTTCATGCCCTTCTCATTACAATGCTCTATGACCTATGTATCACAGTTTTCTGTGCCCTTGTCATCACAGTGCTCCATGCCGACTCTCATCACACTAATCCATGAAACTTTTCAGACCAATGTCCCATGCCCTTGTCATCACAATTCTGCATTACCCCTGTCATAACAATGCTCCATGACCCCTGGCATCACAATATTCCATGGCCTTGTCATAACACTTCCCCATGACCCTTGTCAGCACAGTGCTCCAAGACCCCTGTATTCACAATGCTCCATGCCCTTGTCATGACAAAGCTCCATGACACATGTCATCAGAATGCTCCATGGCTTTCTCATCACAATGCTCCATGCCCTTGTCATCTCAATGCTCCATGAACCCTGTCATCACAATGCACCATGCCCATCTTCATAATGCTTCATGCTATTGTCATCACAATGAAATCAACATGCTCCATGACCTCTGTCATCACAATGCTCCAAAACCTTGCGATCAAAATGTTCCATATCACTTGTCATCACAACGCCCCATGACGCTCATCATCACAATTATCCATGGTCTGCTCATCACAATGCTCCATGACATTTGGCATCACAATGTTCCATAACCCCTCTAATCACAATGCTCTCTGACAATTGTCATCACCGTGCACCATGACCCTTGTCATCAAAATGCTCCATGCCTATGTCAGCAAAATGCTACATGACTTGTCATCACAATGCTCCCTGACACTTGTCGTCAAAATGCTCCTTGAAGCCTATCATGAAAAGTCTCCATGCCTTTTTCATCACAATGCTCCATGCCCTTTTCATCACAATGCTCCATGTCATTGTCATCACATTACTCCACAAGCTTGTCATCAGAATGCTCCATAAGCCTTGTCATTACAATGCTCCATGACCCCTGTCATCACAATGCTTCATGCCCCTTGTCATTACAGTGCTCCAAGAAGCTCGACATTACAATTATCCATGGTTTTTTCATCACAATGCTCCACGATTTTGCCATCACAATGCACCATGCCCTGGTCATCACAGTGCTACATGTCCTTTGTCATCAAAATTCACCACGTCCATTTCATCACAATGTTCCATGACACTACTCAACACAATGTTTCATGCTCTTGACATCACAATTCTCCATGCACTTGTCATCGCAATTATCCATGACCCCTCACATAGCAAGCTCCATGCGTTTTTAATCTCAATGCTTCACGACCTTGTCATCAAAATTCTCAATGGCCCTTGTCATCACAATGCGCCAAGCCCTTGTCATCACAATGCTCCATTACCTTTGTCATCACAATCCTCCATGACACATGGCATCACAATGATTCATGCCATTGTCATCAAAATGGACCATGACCTATGTCATCACAATGCTCCTTGACCCCTGACTTCACAATAATCTGTGACCTTGTCATCAGAATGTTTCATGCCCTTGTCATCACAATGCGCCATGCCCACTGTCATCACAATAATCCATGAAACTTGTCAGACCAATGCTCCATGCCCCTTTTCATCTCAAAACACCATGAACCCTGTCATCACAATGCACCATGCCCATCATCATAATGCTTCATGCTATTGTCATCACAATGAAATTAAAATGTTCCATGACATCTGTCTTCACAATGCTCCAAACCCTTGTGATCACAATGTTCCATAACACTTGTTATCACATCGCCCCATGACGCTCGTCATTAAAATTATCCATGGTCTTCTCATCACAATGCTCAATACACTTGTCATCACAATGCTCCCTGACACTTGTCGTCAGTATGCTCCTTGAACCCTGTCATGACAAGTCTCCATGCCTTTTTCATCACAATGATTCATGCCCTTTTCATCACAATGCTCCAAGACACCTGTAATCAAATGGCTCCATGACGTTGTCATCACATAGCTCCGTGATGCATGTCATCAGTATGATCCATGGCGTTCTCATCACAATGATCCATGCCATTCTCATCACAATGCACCACGACCTTGTCATCAAAATGCTCCATGACATTGGCCATCACAAAGCTCCATGACCCTTGGTATCACAATGCTCCATGCCATTGTCATCACAATGCTCCATGAACACTCTCATCACATTTCTCCATGCCCTTGTCATCAGAACGCTCCATGACGCTTGTCATCACAACGCACGATGCCCTTCTCATCACAATGCTCCACGCCGTTGTCATTACAATCCTCCATGACCCATGTAACACAGCGTTCCGTGCCCTTGTCATCACAATGCTCCATGCCCAATCTCATCACAATAATCCGTGAAACTTTTCAGACCAACGCTCCATAACCTTATCATGACAATGCTCCATTATCACTGTCATAACAATGCTCCATGAACCCTGCCATCACAGTGTTCCACGGCCTTGTCATCACATGGCTCCATGACCCTTGTCATCACTATTATCCAAGACCCCTGTAATCACAATGCTCCATGCCCTTGTCATCACAAAGCTCCATGACGCATGTCATCAGTATGCTCCATGGTCATCTCATCACAATGCTCCATGGCCTTCTCATCACAATGCTCCAAGACCCCTATAATCACAATGCTCCTTGCTGCTTTTCATCTCAATTCTCCATGAACCCTGTCATCACAATGCACCATGCCCATCATCATAATGCTTCATGTTATTGTCATCACAATGAAATCAAAATGCTCCATGACCTCTGTCATTACCATGCTCCAAACCCTAGTGATCCCATTGTTCCATAACACTTGTCATCACAATGCCCAATGACGCTCGTCATCACAATTATCAATGGTCTTCTCATCACAATGCTCCATAAACTTTGTCATCACAATGCTCAATACACTTGTCATCACAATGTTGCCTGACACTTGTCGTCAGTATGCTCCTTGAACCCTGTCATGACGAGGCTCCTTGCCTTTTTCCTCACAATGATCCATGCCCTGTTCATCACAGTACTCCAAGACACCTGTAATCACAATGTCCCATGCCCTTGTCATCACAAAGCTCCATGATGCATGTTATCAGAATGCTCCATGGCCTTCTCATCACAATGTTCTTAGCACTTGTCATCACAATGCTCCAAGACCCCTGTAATCACAATGCCCCATGCCTCTTTTAGTGAGAATGCTCCATGATAATTATCATCACAAGGCTCCATGGTCCGCTCATCACAATGCTCCAGGACGTTGTCATCAAAATGCTCCATTCCCTTGTCATCTCAATACTCCATGAATATTTTCAGCACAATGCTCCATGACCTTCTCATCACAATGCTCCATGACCCCTGTCATCAAAATGTTCCGTGACCACAGTAATCACAATGCTCCATGACCCCTTGACAACACAATGATCCTGGACTCTTGTCATCAAAATACTCCATGACACTTGTCATCACAAGATCCATGCTCAATTCATCCCAATGTTCCATGTCCCCTGTAATCACAATGATCCGTGACGCTTGTCATTACAGTGCTCCATCACCTTTGTCATCACAATGCTCCATGCCTTTGTCAGAAAAATGCTACATGACCTTGTCATCACAATGCTCCATGCGCTTGTCATCACAATCCTCCATGAACCTTGGGATCACATTGCTTCATGCCCTTGTCATCACAATGCTCCATGCTCCTTGGAATCAAAATGATCCATGAAATCTGTCATCATAATGATACAAACCCTTGTGATCACACTGTTCCATAAGACTTGTCATCACAATGCTCCATGATGCCTGTCATCGCAATACTCCATGCCCTTGTCATCACAATGCTCCATGACCTTTGTCATCACAATGCACTATACACATGTCATCACAGTGCTCCCTGGCACTTGCCATCAGTACACACTTGAACCGTGTCATGACAATGCTCCGTGCCTTTTTCATCACAATGATCCATGCCCTTTTCATCACAATGCTCCAAGACTCCTGTAATCACAATGCTCCATGCCTTTTTCAGCAAAATGCTACAAGACCTTGTCACCACAGTGTTCCATGCGCTTGTCATCACAAACCTCCATGAACCTTGGGATCACATTGCTTCATGATCTTGGCATCACAATGCTCCATGCTCTTTGAAATCAAAATGATCCATGAACACTTTCATCACAATGCTCTAAATGCTTGTGATCACAATGTTCCATAACACTTGTCATCACAACGCTCCATGATGCCTGTCATCACAAGACTCCATGCCCTTGTCATCACAATGTGCCATGGCCATTGTCATCACAATGCTCAATACACTTTTCATCACAATGCTCCATGACATTTGTCGTCAGAATGCTCCTTGAACACTCTCATAAAAAGACTCCATGCCTTTTTCATCACAATGCTCCATCCAAATGTCATCACAATACTCCACAAGCTTGTCATCACAATGCTCCATGACACTTGTCATCACAATGCTCCATGACTCCTGTCATCACAGTGCTCCATGACACCTGTAATCACAATGCTCCATGGTTCTTGTAATTAGAGTGCTCCATGACACTCGTCATCAACATAATCCATGGACTTCTCATCACTATGCTCCACCGTCTTGCCATCACAGTGATCCATTCCCTGATCATCACAATGCTCCAAGTCCCTTGTCATCACATGTCTCCACGTCCTCCTCATAACAATGCTACATGACATTTCTCATCGCAATGTTACATGCTCTTGTCATCACAATTCTCCATGCACTTGTCATCGCAATGCTCCATGACCCCTGTCATAGCAAGCTCCATGCCCTTCTCATCACAATGCACCACGCCCTTGTCATCAAAATGCTCCATGACATTTGTCATCACAAAGCTCCTTGATCCTTGGCATCACAATGCTCCATGCTATTGTCATCACAAAGCTCCATGAACCCTCTCATCACATTGCTCAATGTCATTGTCATCACAATGCTCCATGACGATTGTCATCAAAATGCTCGATTCACTTCTCATCACAATTCTCCACGCTCTTCTCACTACAATCCTCCCTGACTCATGTATCACAGTGATCCGTGCCCTTGTCATCACAATGCTCCATGCCCACTCTCATCAAAATAATCCATGAAACATTTCAGACCAATGATCCATGCCCTTGTCATCACAATGCTCCATTACCACTGTCATAACAATGCTCCATGATCCCTGCCATTACAATGTTCCACAGTCTTGTCATCACAAGGCTCCATGACACTTGTCATCACAATGCTACAAGACCCCTGTAATCACAATGCTCCATGTCCTTTTCATCACTAAGCTCCATGACGCATGTCATCAGTATGCTCCATGGCTTTCTCATCACAATGCTCCATGCCCTTGTCATCACAATGCTTCAAGAAGGCTGTAATCACAAAGCTCCATGCCACTTTTCATCTCAATGCTCCATGACCCCTGTCATCACAATGCTACATGCCCTTAACCTCACAATGCTCCATGACCCCTGACATCACAGTGTTCCATAACCTCTGTCATCAAAATATTCCTTGACACTTTTCATCAAATTGCTCCTTGATCCTGTCATCACAATGCTTCGTGCCCTTCTCATCACAATGCACAACGCCCTTGTCATCAAAATGCTCCATAACCTTTGTCATCACAAAGCTCCATGACCCTTGGCATCACAATGCTCCATGACGCTTGTCATCACAATGCTCGATGCCCTTCTCATCAAAATACTCCATGGCTTTGTCATTACAATCCTCCATGACCCATGTATCACAGTGTTCCGTGGCCTTTTCATCACAATGCTCCATGTCCACGCTCATCATAATAATCCATGAAACATTTCAGACTTATGCTCCATGACCCCTGACATCACAATGTTCCACGGCCTTGTCATCACAATGCTCCACGAACCCTCTCATCACATTGCTCAATGCCGTTGTCATCACAATGCTCCATGACGCTTGTCATCAAAATGCTCGATTCACTTCTCATCACAATTCTCCACGCCCTTGTCATTACAATCCTCCCTGACTCATGTATCACAGTGATCCGTGCCCTTGTCATCACAATGCTCCATGCCCACTCTCATCAAAATAATCCAAGAAACATTTCAGACCAATGATCCATGCCCTTGTCATCACAATGCTCCATTACCCGTCTTATAACAATGCTCCATGATCCCTGCCATCACAATGTTCCATGGTCTTGTCATCACAATGCTCCAAGACACCTGTAATCACAATTGTCCATGCCCTTTTCATCACAAAGCTCCATGACGGATGTCATCAGAAGGCTCCGTAGCATACGCATCACATTGCTCGAAGCCCTTGTCATCACAATGCTCCATAACATTTGTCATCACAATCCTCCATGACACTTGGCATCACAATGCTCCATTCCATTGTCATCACAATGGAGCATGACATATGTCATCACAATGCTCCCTGACAACTGTCTTCACAATATTCCATGACCTTGTCATCACAATACTCCATGCCCTTGTCTTCACAATGCTCCATGACCGCTGTCATCACAATGTTCCGTGACTCCAGTCATCACAATGCTTCATGACTTTTGTCATCACAATGGTCCATGCCCTCGTCATCACAAGGCTCTGTGACATTTGTCACCACAATGCTCCATGAAATTTTCATCACAAAGCTCCTTGACCCATGTCATCACAATGCTCCATTCCTGTGTCAGCACAATGCTCCGTGACACTTGTCATCACAATGCTCCATGCCCATGTCAGCAAAATGCTCCATGACACATGTCATCACAATAAGCCATGCGCTTTTCAACACAATGCTCTACAACATTGTCATCACAATGCTCCATAAAATTTGTCATCACAATGCTCCATTCACTTCTCATCAAAATGCTCTCTGACAACTGATATCACAAGGTTCCATCACTAGTCATCACAATAATCCCTCACCCCTGTCATCACAATGTTCCATGACCCCTGTCATCACAATGCTACATGCCCTTATCCTCACAATGCTCCATGACCCCTGACATCACAATGTTCCATAACCTCTGTCATCAAAATATGCCTTGACACTTTTCATCAAATTGCTCCTTGATCCTGTCATCACAATGCTTCGTGCCCTTCTCATCACAATGCACAACGCCCTTGTCATCAAAATGCTCCATAACCTTTGTCATCACAAAGCTCCATGACCCTTGGCATCACAATGCTCCATGACGCTTGTCATCACAATGCTCGATGATCTTCTCATCAAAATACTCCATGGCTTTGTCATTACAATCCTCCATGACCCATGTATCACAGTGTTCCGTGGCCTTTTCATCACAATGTTCCATGTCCACGCTCATCATAATAATCCATGAAACATTTCAGACTTATGCTCCATGACCCCTGACATCACAATGTTCCACAAACTTGTCATCACAAGGTTCCATGACCCTTGTCATCACAATGCTCCAAGACCCCTGTTATCACAATGCTCCATGCCCTTATCATCACAAAGCTCCATGACGCATGTCATCAGTATGCTCCATGGATTTCTCATCACAATGCTCCATGTCCTTGTCATCACAATGCTTCAAGACCCCTGTAATCACAAAGCTCCATGCCGCTTTTGATCTCAATGCTCCATGAACCCTGTAATCACAATGCACCATGCCCTTCATCATAATGCTTCATGCTATTGCCATCACAATGAAATCAAAATGCACCAAGACCTCTGTCATCATAATGCTCCAAACCCTTGTGATCACAATGTTCCATAACACTTGTCATCACAACGCCCCATGATTCTCCTCATCACAGTTATCCATGGTCTTCTCATCACAATGCTCCATGTCTTTGTCATCACAATGCTCAATACACTTGTCATCACAATGCTCCCTGACACTTGTCATCAGTATGCTCCTTGAACCCTGTCATGACAAGGCTCTGTGTTATTTCATCACATTGATCCATGCCCTTTTCATCACAATGCTCCAAGACCCCTGTAATGACAATGCTCCATGCCCTTGTGATCACAAAGCTCCATGACCCCTGTCATCACAATGCTACATGCCCTTATCATCACAATGCTCCATCACACCTGACCACTTAATGTTCCATAACACTTGTCATCAAAATATTCCATGACATTTTTCACCAAATTGCTCCATGACCCTGTCATCACAATGCTCCCTGCCCTTCTCATAACAGTGCACCACACACTTGTCATCAAATGCTCCATGACCTTTGTCATCAGAAACCTCCATGACCCTTGGCATCACAATGCTCCATGCCATTGTCATCACAATGCTCCATGAACCCTCTTATCACATTGCTCCATGCCCTTTTCATCACAAAGCTCCATGACGCGTGTCATCACAATGCTTGATGCACTTCTCATCACAATGCTTCATGGCTTTCTCATTACAATGCTCCATGACCCATGTATCACAGTGTTCCGTGCCCTTGTCATCACAGTGCTCCATGCCCACTCTCATCACACTAATCCATGAAACTTTTCAGACCAATGTTCCATGCTCTTGTCATCACAATGCTCCATTGCACCTGTCATAAAAATGCTCCATGACCCCTGGCATCACAATATTCCATGGCCTTGTCATAACACTTCCCCATGACGCTTGTCATCACAATGCTCCATGCCTTTGTCAGAAAAATGCTCCATGATCTTGTCATCACAATGCTCCATGCACTTGTCATCACAATCCTCCATGAACCTTGGGATCACATTGATTCATGCCCTTGTCATCACAATGCTCCATGCTCCTTGAAATCAAAATGATCCATGAAATCTGTCATCACAATTATCCAAACACTTGTGATCACAATGTTCCATAACACTTGTCATCACAATGCTCCATGATGCCTGTCATCACAATACTCCATGCCCTTGTCATCACAATGCTCCATGACCTTTGTCATCACAATGCACTATACACTTGTCATCACAATGCTCCCTGACACTTGCCATCAGTATGCACTTGAACCATGTCATGACAATGCTCCATGCCTTTTTCATCACAATGATCCATGCCCTTTTCATCACAATGCTCCAAGACTCCTGTAATCACAATGCTCCATGCCTTTTTCAGCAAAATGCTACAAGACCTTGTCACCACAAAGCTCCATACGCTTGTCATCACAATCTTCCATGAACCCTGGGATCACATTGCTTCATGATCTTGGCATCACAATGTTCCATGCTCTTTGAAATCAAAATGATCCATGACCACTTTCATCACAACGCTCTAAATGCTTGTGATCACAATGTTCCATAACACTTTTCATCACAACGCTTCATGATGCCTGTCATCACAATACTCCATGCCCTTGTCATCACAATGCGCCATGACCAGTGTCATCACAATGCTTAATACACTGGTCATCACAATGCTCCCTGACATTTGTCGAAAGAATGCTTCTTGAAGTCTCTCATAAAAAGACTCCATGCCTTTTTCATCACAATGCTCCATCCAAATGTCATCACAATACTCCACAAGCTTGTCATCACAATGCTCCATGACACTTGTCATCACAATGCTCCATGACTCCTGTCATCACAATGCTCCATGACACCTGTAATCACAATGCTTCATGGCTCTTGGAATTAGAGTGCTCCATGACACTCGTCATCAACATAATCCATGGACTTCTCATCACTATGCTCCACGGTCTTGCCATCACAATGATCCATTCCCTGATCATCACAATGCTCCAAGTCCCTTGTCATCACATTTCTCCACGTCCTCCTCATAACAATGCTACATGACATTTCTCATCACAATGTTACATGCTCTTGTCATCACAATTCTCCATGCACTTGTCATCGCAATGCTCCATGAACCCTGTCATAGCAAGCTCCATGCACTTCTCATCACAATGCTTCACGGCCTTGTCATCAAAATTCTCAATGACCCTTGTCATCACAATGCTCCATGCCTTTATCAGAACTATTCTCCATAACCCTTGTCATCACAATGCTTCATTACCTTTGTCATGACAATCCTCCATGACACTTGGCATCACAATGCTCCATGCCATTGTCATCACAATGGACCATGACATATGTCATCAAAATGCTCCCTGACACCTGTCTTCACAATATTCCATGACCTTGTCATCACAATGCTCCATGCCCTTGTCATCACAATGCTCAATGCCCTTGTCATCACAATGTGCAGTGCCCACTGTCATCGCAATAGTCCATGAAACTTGTCAGACCTATGCTCCATGCCCCTATCATCACAATGCTCCATGCCCTTGTCATCAAAATGCTCCATGACCCCTGTAATCACAATGCTCCGTGACTGCAGTCATTACAATGCCTCATGACTTTGGCATCAAAATTGTCCATGCCCTCGTCATAACAAGGCTCTGTGACTGTTGTCACCACAATGCTCCATGAACTTTTCATCACAATGCTCTATGACCCTTCTCATCACAATGCCCCATGCCTTTATCATCACAATGCTCCATGACATGTCATCACAATGCTCCATGCGTTGTCAGCACAATGCTCCATGACCCATGTCATCACAATGCGCCATCTGCTTGTCATCACAATGCTCCATTACTTTAGTCATCACAATGGACCATGACATATGTCATCACAATGTTCCAACATTAGTCACTACAATATTCCATCACACCTGTCATCACAATGTTCCATGACCCCAGTCATCACAGTGCTATATGCTCTTATCATCACAATGCTCCTTGACCCCTGCCATCACCGTGTTCCACAGCCATGACATCACAAGGCTCGTTGACCCTTATCATCTCCATGCTCCAAGACCCCTGTAATCACAATGCACCGTGCCCATCATCATAATGTTTCATGCTATTGTCATCAAAATGAAATAAATATGCTCCATGACCTCTGTCATTACCATGCTCCAAACCATAGTGATCACAGTGTTCCATAACACTTGTCATCACAATGCCCAATGACGCTCATCATCACAATTATCAATGGTCTTCTCATCACAATGCTCCATAAACTTGTCATCACAATGCTCCATTAACCCTGTTGTAACAATGCTCCATGACCGCTACCATCACAATGTTCCACGGCCTTGTCATCACAATGCTCCAAGACCCCTGTAATCAAAATGTTCCATGCCCTTGTCATCACAAAGCTACATAACGGATGTCATCAGAATGCTCCATGGCCTTCTGATCACAATGATCCATGCCCTTGTCATCAGAATAAACCAAGACCCTTGTAATCACAATGCTCCATGCCCCTTTTCATCTCAATGCTTCATGAAACCTGTCATCACAATGCACCATGCCCATCATCATAATGATTCTTGCTATTGTCATCAAAATAAAATCAAAATGCTCCAGGACCTCTGTCATCCCAATGCTCCAAACACTAGTGATCACAATGTTCCAAAGCACTTGTCATCACAACGCCCCATGACGCTCGTCATCACAATTATCCATGGTCTTCTCATCACAATGCTCCATGACCTTTGTCATCACAATGCTCAATACACTTGTCATCACAATGCTCCCTGCCACTTTTCGTCAGTATGCTCCTTGAACGCTGTCATGACAAGGCTCCATGCCATTTTCATCACAATTATCCATGCCCTTTTGATCACAATGCTCCAAGACCCCTGTAATCACAATGCTCCATGCCCCTTTTCATTAGAATGCTCTATGAGACTTGTAATCACAAGGTTCCATGGTCTTATCATCACAATGCTCCTGGACATTGTTATCAGAATGCTCCATTCCGTTGTCATCACAATTCTCCATTTCTTTGTCAGCAAAATGCAACATGACCTTGTCATCTCTATGCTCCATGCACTTGTCATCACAATCCTCCATGAACCTTGGGATCACATTGCTTCATGGCCTTGTCATCACAATGCTCCATGCTCCTTGAAATCAAAATGATCAATAACATCTGTCATCACAATGCCTCAAACACTTGTGATCACAATTTTCCATAATACTTGTCATCACAACACTCCATGAATCCTGTCATCACAATACTCCTTGCCCTTGTCATCACAATACTCCATGACCTTTGTCATCACAATGCTCAATACACTTGTCATCACAATGCTCCCTGACACTTGGCATCAGAATGCTCCTTGAAACCTGTCATGAAAAGTCTCCATACCTTTTTCATCACAGTGCTTCATGCCATATTCATCACAATGCTCCATGCCATTGTCATCACAATACTCCACAAGCTGTTCATCAGAATGTTCCATGACCCTTTGTATCACTATTCTCCATGGCCCCTGGCATCACAATGCTCCATGACACCCATCATTACAATGCTCCATGCCTCGTGTCATTACAGTGCTCCTTGACGCTCTTCATCACAATAATCCATGGTCTTCTAATCACAAAACTCCACGGTCTTGCCATCACAATGCTCCATGCCCTGGTAATCACAATGCTCCATGTCCTTTGTCATCACAGTTCTCCACATCCTTGTCATCACAATGCTCCATGACACTTCTCATCACAATGATCCATGCCCTTGTCATCACAATGTTCCATGACCACTGTCAACACAGTGTTCCATGACCCCTGACCACACAATGATCCGGGATTCTTTTCATCAAAATGCTCCATGACCCTTGTCATCACAGTGATCCATGCCCTTGTCATCCCAGTGCTCCATGACCCCTGTAATCACAATGCTCCCTGACACTTATCATCACAGGGCTTCGTGACATTTGTCATCACAATGCTCCATGCCTTTCTCAGCAAAATGCTACATGACCTTGTCATCACAATGCTCCATGCGCTTGTCATAACAATCCTCCATGAACCTTAGGATCACATTGTTTCCTGCCCTTGTCATCACAATGCTCCATCTTGCTTGAAATCAAAATGATCCATGACCTTTGTCATCACAATTCTCCAAACTCTTGTGATCACAATGTTCCATAACACTTTTCATCACAACGCTCCATGATGTCTGTCATCATAATACTCCTTGACCTTGTCATCACAATGTTCCATGACCTTTGTCATCACAGTGCTCAATACACTTGTCATCACAATGCTACCTGACAATTTTCGTCAGAATGCTCCTTGAACCCTGTCATGAAAAGGCTCCATGACTTTTTCATCACCATGCTCCATGCCCTTTTCATCACAATTCTCCGTTCCCACTGTCATCACTGTAATCCATGAAACTTTTCAGACCAATGCTCCATGCCCGTGTCATCACATTGCTCCATACCCTTGTCATCACAATGCTCTGTGACTCCAGTCATCACAATGTTTCATGACCTTTGTCATCACAATGCTCCAAGACACTTGTCATCACAATGCTCCAAACCCTTGTCATCACAATGCTCCATTACCCCTGTCGTAACAATGCTCCATGACCCCTGCCATCACAACGTTCCAAGGCCTTGTCATCACAAGCCTCCATGACCCTTGTCATCACAATGCTCCAAGACCCCTGTAAGCACAATGAGCCATGCACTTGTCATCACAATGCTCCACAACTTTGTCATCGCAATGCTCCATAAATCTCGTCATCACAATGCTCAATGCACTTCTCATCAAAATGCTCTCTCACCACTGATATCAAAGTGTTCCATCACTAGTCATCACAATACTCCCTCACCCCTTTCATCACAATGTTCCATGACCCCTGTCAACACAATGCTCCATGACCTTGTCATCACAATGCTCCATGCCCACTCTCATCACAATAATCCATGCAACTTCTCAGACAAATGGTTCATGGCCTTGTCCTCACAATGCTCCATTACAACTGTCATAACAATGCTCCATGAACCCTGCCATCAGAATGTTCCACGGCCTTGTCATCACAAGGCTCCATGACCCTTGTCATCACATTTCTCCAAGACTACTGTAATTACAATGTTCCATGCCCTTGTCTTCACAAAGCTCCATGACCCCTGTCATCACAATACTCCATGAACACTTTCAGCCAAATTATCCATGACATTCTCATCACAATGCTCCATAACACCTGTCATCACAACACTCCATGACCCCTGACAACACAATGATCCGGGACTCTTGTCATCAAAATGCTCCATAACACTTGTCATCACAATGATCCATGCCCTTCTCATCCCAATGCTCGATGAACCATGTAATCACAATGCTCCATGTCGCTTACCATCACAGTTCTCCATGACCGTTGCCATCACAATGCTCTATGCCTTTGTCAGCAAAATGCTAAATGACCTTGTCATCACAAGGTTCCATGCTCTTCTCATCACAATCCTCCATGAACCTTGGGATCACATTGCTTCAGGCTCTTGTCATCACAATGCTCCATTCTTTTGTCAGTACAATGCTCCATGACCCTTGTCATCACAATGTTCCATGCGCTTGTCAGCACAATGTTCCTTGACCCATGTCATCACAATGGGCCATGCGCTAGTCATCACAATGCTCCACAACCTTGTCACCACAATGCTCCATAAATCTTTTCATCACAATGCTCCATGCACTTCTCATCAAAATGCTCTCTCACAACTGATACCACAATGTTCCATCACTAGTCATCACAATACTCCCTCACCTCTGTCATCACAATGTTCCATGACCCCTCTCATCAGAATGATACATGCCCTTATCATCACAATGCTCCATGACCCCTGACATCAAAATGTTCCATAACCCCTGTCATCAAAGGCTCCATGACCCTTTTCATCACAATGTTACATAACCACTGTCATCAACATGTTCCATGACACTTTTCATCAAATTGCTCCATGACCCTGTCATCACAATGCTCCCTGCCATTCTCATCACATTGCACCACGACCTTCTCATCAAAATGCTCCATGATCTTTGTCATCACAAACTCCATGACCCTTGGCATCACAATGCTCCATGCCATTGTCATCACAATGCTCCATGAACCCTCTCATCATATTGCTCCATGCCCTTGTCATCACAAAGCTCCATGACGCTTGTCATCACAGTGTTCGATGACCTGCTCATCACAATGCCCCACGCCCTTGTCATTACAATCCTCCGTGACACATGTATCACAATGTTCCGTGCCCTAGTCATCACAATGCACCATGCCGACTCTCAGCACAATAATCCATGAAAATTTTCAGAACTATGCTCCATGCCCTTGTCATCACGATGCTCCATTACCCCTGTCATAACAATGCTCCATGACCACTGCCATCACAATTTTCCACGGCCTTGTCATCACAAGGCTCCATGACACTTTTCATCACAATGCTCCAAACCCCTGTAATCACAATGCTCCATGCCCTTGTCATCACAAAGTTCCATGACTAATGTCATCAGAATGCTCCATGGCCTTCTCATCACAATGCTCCATGCCCTTTTCATCACCATGCTCCATGACCCCTGTAATCAAAATTCTCCATGCCCATTTTCTTCAGAATGCTCTATGAGCCTTGTCATCACAAGGCTCCATGGTCTTCTCATCACAATGCTCCAGGACCTTGTCATCACAATGCTCCATTCCCTTGTCATCACTATGCTCCATTACCCCTGTCATCACAATGCTCCATGACCACTGTCATCACAACACTCCATGACCCCTGACAACAGAGTGATCCGGGACTCTTGTCACCAAAATGCTCCATGACCCTTGTCATCACAATGATCCATCCCCTTGTCATCCCAAAGCTCCATGACGCCTGTAAACAAAATGCTCTGTGACGCTGGTCATCACATTGCTCCATGGCCCTTGTCAGCACAATGCTCCATGCCTTTGTCAGCAAAATGCTACATGACCTTGTCATCACTATGCTTCATGCGCTTGTCATCACAATCCTCCCTGAATCTGGGGACCACATTGCTTCATGCCCTTGTCATCACAATGTTCCATGCTCCCTGAAATCAAAATGATCCATGACTTCTGTCATCACAATGCTCCAAACGCTTGTGATCGCAATGTTCCATAACACTTGTCATCACAATGCTCCATGATGACTTTCATCACAATGCTCCATGACGTTTGTCATCACAATGCTCAATACACTTTTCATCACAATGCTCCCTGACACTTGTCGCAGAATGCTCCATGACACCTGCCATGAAAAGGCTCCATGCCTTTTTCATCACAATGCTCCATGCCCCTTTCATCACAATGCTCCATGCCATTGTCATCACAATACTCCACAAGATTGGCATCACAATGCTACATGACCCTTGTCATCACAATGCTCCATGTCCCCTGTCATAACAATGCTCCATGACCCCTGTCATCACAATGCTCCATGCCCATTGTCATTACAGTTCTCCATGATGCTCATCATCACAATTATCCATGGCCTTCTCATCACAATGCTCCACGGTCTTGCCATCACAATGCTCCATGCCCTGATCAGCACAATGTTCCATGTCCATTGTCATCACAATTCTCCACGTCCTTGTCATCACAATGCTCCATGACATTTCTCATCACAATGTTACATGCTCTTGTCATCACAATTCTCCATGCAATTGTCATCGCAATGCTCCATGATGGCTGTCATAGCAAGCTCCATGCGCTTGTCATCACAATGCTTCACAAAAGTGTGATCAAAATTCTCAATGGCCCTTGTCATCACAATGCTCCATGCCCTTGTCATCACAATGTTCCATGACCCTTGTCATCACAATGCTCCAAGCCCTTGAAATCACAATGCTTCATTAAGTTTGTCATCACAATCCTACATGACACTTGGCATCACATTGCTACATGCCATTGTCCTCACAATGGACCATGACATATGTCATCACAATGCTCCCTGACACCTGTCTTCACAATACTTCATGATCTTGTCATCACAATGCTCCATGCCCTTTACATCACAATGCACCATGCCCACTGTCATCACAATACTCCATGAAACTTGTCAGACCTATGCTCCATGCCCTTATCATCACAATGCTCCATGACCCCTGTCATCACAATGTTCCATGGCCTTGTCATCACAAGGCTCCATGACCCTTGTATTCACCATGCTCCAAGAACCCTGTAGTCACAATGCTCCATGCCCTTCTCATCACTCAACTCCAAGACGGATGTCATCAGAATGCTCCATGGCCTTCTCATCACAATGCTCCATGCCCTAGTCATCACAATGCACCAAGACCCCTCTAATCACAATGCTCCATGCCCCTTTTCATCTCAATGATCCATGAACCCTATCATCACAGTGCACCATATCCATCATCATAATGCTTCATGCTATTGTCATCACAATGAAATCAAAATGCTCCATGACCTCTGTCATCACAATGCTCCAAACCCTTGTGGTCACAATGTTCCATAACACTTTTCATCACAACGCCCCATGACGCTCGTCATCACAATTATCCATGGTCTTCTCATCACAATGGCCCATGTCCTTTGTCATCACAATGCTCAGTACTCTTGTCATCACAATGCTCCCTGACACTTGTCGTCAGTAAGCTTCTTGAACACTGTCATGACAAGGCTTCATGTGTTTTTCATCAGAATGATCCATGCCCTTTTCACCTCAATGCTACAAGAGACCTGTAATCACAATGCTATATGCATTTGTCATCACGAATCTCCATGACACATGTCATCAGAATGCTCCGTGGCCTTCTCATCACAATGCTCCATGCCCTTGTCATCACAATGCTCCTAGACCCCGGTAATCAAAATGTTCCATGCCCATTTTCATCAGAATGCTCCATGAGACTTTTCTTCACAAGGCTCCATGGTTTTCTCATCACTATGCTCCAGGACCTTGTCATCACAATGCTCCTTTCCCTTGTCATCACAATGCTCCATGACCACTGTCATAACAATACTCCATGAATATTTTCAACCCAATGCTCCATGATATTCTCATCACAATGCTCCATGAACCCGTCATCACAACACTCCATGACCCCTGACAACACAATGATCCGGGTCTCTTTTCATCAAAATGCTACATGAAACTTGTCATCACAATGATCCATGCCCTTTTCATCCCAATGCTCCAGGAACATGAGGTTTAAGGCTAGGGCTAGGGCTCAGTGCTTGGTTCAGGATTAGAGGTCAGAGCAATATGGTTGGGGGGCTTCCTCTTTCCCTTACTCCCACCTCTTCTCTGTGGTCCTAAGTCTACTCGAGTGGGAAAGATAGGACAAAGCTGGTCCCCCAGATTCCCTGAGGACAATGGCAAGTAGCATGGTAAGACTGGGGAAGATCTCACCAAGGTCTCCATAGGCCTATCACAGTGACTGCATAACCCTCATCTGAGACCTACTCCTCTCTTTGACAAGCAGGGCTAAAGGGAAAGTTCTTTGGAAGCAGGTCCATCTCCATATCACCCATTTCAGGACTCTAGGGCTTCACTCTGCTGGCCCAGCCAGTACTGTCCCACTCCCCCATTATTTTCCTGTGCCACAAACTGAGTCAGAGAATTATCGATAGCATGAGGGGAACCTGGCTTAGAACAACCCCTTCTGCCATGCCTTCCCTATCCTGGGAATTGAGAGGGGATTTCTGAGGAGAGGGTCTCGTGAGCTCCCAGGGACACAAGGAAACTAGAGATGAGGGAGGGGAGCAAGTGTTTCCCACACCTGATTAGAGGGATCCAAGAGACAGAGATCAGAGGAGGAGACCTCTCAGGAGACACCAATTGTAGAGTGATGCCCCTTTAACTTAATTCTGTGGCGCCCTCCCTGGTGCTGGGGCCAGTCCCTAACTGAAAGCAGACCCACTAGGAGTCCCTGACCCTTCATCACTTCAGTAGCTAGTCGATTTCAGCCCAACTCGGTGACAAGACAGAAAGGAATGGTAGGGAGCAGTGGCCCTTGGGTTCTCCTAGGGAGGTTACACTTCGGGGGGTTGATGCCAAGTATCTAAGTAACATTTTAATTTTATTTTGGCTGCGCCATGTGGCATGCGGTATCTTAATTCCCCAGCCAGGGATAGAACACATACCCCCTGCAGTGGGAGCATGGAGTCTTATCCACTGGACCATCAGGGAAGTCCCTGATGCCAAGTATCTTTCAACTCGGGATCCAACTGAAAGAGCCAGAACCTGGGGTGTTAACTGTAGGAAAGACCTCCAACAGTTCTCAGTCATTCCCCTATGGCAGGCCAAGGGTGGCAGCTTCTAGGAGTCTTTCCCTCCTCTCACAGCCTACTTCCTACAACTATGGGCTTGAAATATTTTTGATCCACTCCCAGGAGGAGGAGATGCTTCAGGCACCAGGCAAAGTCCTGTCTAGGAGGAAGGTGGCAGCAGAGTGCTGGGATTGTGAGGATTTATGGACGTGGGGACAAGGCTGGGAGGAAGATAAAGCCAGGATTATTTAGCTCCCTCCATACAGGCCACTCACAGAGACGAGTGTGTGTGTGGTGGGGCGGGGGGCTTAGGTGGTGGAAGGCAATCACTGGTAGTAAGGGGAGGCCTGACTCTGATGAGGGGCCCTTAGGAATAATGGGAGCCTGGACACGGATGGACACCTTATCAGGGAGAGAGGCCCTGTCGATATGGAAACAGCCGGCATGGAGAATGGCTCCCAGCCCGAATGGCAGCGGCAGCGGCAGAATCAGGAGGGCAGGACGGTGGCTTCGGTTTAAATCTTTAACTCACCAGCTGGCTAGGCAGCGGCAGCAGGGGTGCGGTGGGGGATGTTGCGACCGGAGCCCTGGAGAGCAGTGCCCAGTCCGCTTGACAAACAGCTCATCAGGCCCCGCAGAAGCTCCAGCTTCTGCTCCCGAGGGTGCGCTGAGCTGTGTGGGGACCCGACACAGGCATGAGGCGGGGCGGGGGCTCCCGGCTTCCCCGCGACCGGTTCTCCTGGACTGAGCCTCGTCCATGCCCTGGGCGGGTGCGCGGTATCCCAAGCCCTTCGCCTCCGCTCCCTCCACCACATGTGCAGCCAGGGGAAAAAGTAGAAACAACCCCTGCACATCCTGGAAAGAGAAGGCAGAGCAGGGCGGAGCGGGGCGGGGCTGACCCCACTGACTCCGCCCCTTGGACGCTTCTACCCTCTCGTGGAAGGCTCCGCCCTTTAAGAGGCGGTTAGAGGCGGTTTACAGGCGGTTTACAGGCGGTCTTTAGAGGCTCAGCCCTTTTAAAGGCGGTTAGAGGCGGTTAGAGGCGGTTTACAGGCGCTTTACAGGCGGTTTTTAGAGGCGGTTCCTCCAATCCACGCCCCCTAAGAGGCCCCTCCCCTCCCGCTTCTCCCGCCCCAGAGAACTCGCGCCCTCCCCGCCCCTTCCCCACCAACCGGGAGCGGCTATGTTCCTCTTCCGCAGAACCCCGCCTCCACTCACGCCTCCTCCTCCTCCTCCTCCTCAGCTTCCTGCATCACCTTGTATCTCCTCAATCCCGACATGTCCTGGGTTCCCAACGTCTCCTGGTGAGCGGCATGATTGGATCAAGGATTCCCCAAATCCTTGGGAGGATCCCCTTCTCTGTCATTCTCTGGACCAGTCTGAATTGTTCTCAGATAATATGAGACAGGTGCCCCCGGGAAGACTCAGTTGCCACATTGGGACAGGGTTGGATTGAAGATTTGGGAGGCACTAGTCGTTAAGGGATTGGGTGGTAGGGCCCCTCGGGGGCATGGGGCATTTAGGAGGTTAGAGCCAAAGGCCTTCGAGGTCATGGGGCTGGGATATTTGGGGTCCCGCGTGAGGATTTTCGGGGATTGTGGTCACCCGGATGGGGGTTGAGGGTTAGGCACAGCCTAAATGCCCACCCTCTCTGGCTCCACCCTGGAAACACGCCGGTGCATTAGGTCACAAAGACAGCATCATGCACTAGGGGTGGGGCTTACCTATTACCAGGAAGGGGCGGAGCCAGGGCATTTCTTCAGAGGAGGGGTAGTCCAGAAGGTGGAGCCAGAGCCTATCAATAAAGAGGTGGAGTTAGGGTTTGTTACAAAGAGGCAGGGCACGGACCCTCTTTTATAAGGGTGGAGTCAGATTTCAGAGCTGCACCCTGGGAAGACGGAGACCTCAGCACCAGGCAGCAAGAAAAGAGCTTTGGGACGCTGTCCAGTACTGTTTTGCCAATCCCCTCTCCTCTCTGTCTTCCTGGCTTCTGCTCCGACAATTACCTTTCTTGTCTGCCCCATTCTGTTTGTACGATTCTGGGCAGAGGAGGAATAGGGCTCCAGAGAGGGCCCAGTCTAGACAGGCCAGGCTATGGGAACACTTGTTGGCTGAGTGGCCTTGGCCCAGTCACTTCATGGTTAGAGGGTCACAGCCCTTCCTCTCTGAGCTGAGACCTCCTTTCATGTGATTTCTGTTCCTGCAGTCACTAATCAACAAATATTTATCGAGTGACTACTAGGTGCCGGGTGATGTGCTTGGGCATGAGGATACAGCAGAGAAGACAGGCACAGACTCTTCCCTCAGAGAGCTTGTCATCTGGGTTGGACAGGGCAGGGGAATCAAAAGAGACAATAAGATCACTACAATAGATGAAGCTGACTGGCTGGGGGCCGTGGAGGGTGCTTTGGCAAAGCCAAGAAAGAGCAATTAACCCAGTGTGGGAGGTTGGAAATAGCTGCCCTATTTGGTCTGGGGAGGGGGGAAGGGAGCCTTGTGGCTGGACGGTATGGGAGAGAATGACCAGAAATGAGTGAAATAAAAGTCCCCTCAGGCTGAAGTGTGGAGAATGGATTCACCTATCCTCTTCCCACCATTCCACACTCTTTTCCCCTCTCATACCTATCTTCCCCTGCCTGGGCTACATACAGACAGGTGACAGACAGATCCACGGATGCCAGTGGGAAGCATTGCAGTCTGGGCATGGAGAAGCTGTGCTTCCACCGCACTCACCCTCACTTACACTCACACTCACAGTGACACTCCTGCCCTGCTGCAGCTGGGTCAAGTCTGGTGCACGGGAAGAGGAGGCCTGGTCCCCAGGGCTTCAGTAATTCACATCCCTTCACTCAGATGCAGGGCTCTGTCTGTTGTATACTACACAATTTGGCTTTTGTCCCTGGTTCCTGAGAGGGAGGCTCTAAATCTTTGGAATACCTCAAGTAATACGAGTGTCTTTGTTATTTACGAGTCCCTCGGCTCACACCTGAGTTGATGCTAAGAGATGAGGTGACTTGGGCTGAGGCCTGGTCAGCAGAAAGACCAACCATATCATTGCAGAATTGGGGTTTTGAGCCAATCCGTCAGAGGAGATCGAGTCATGTTGCCAACAATTCATTTCTGCCTATGTATGAAATCTCAGTAAAAGCTCTGTACACCAAAGCTCATGGAACTTCCTGGTTGGTGAACATATTGATGTACTGGGAGGGTGACATGCCCTTTGTGTCTCCATGGGGAGAGAGCATGGGAGCTCTGCACTGAGACCCTCCGTGTGTGTCTTTTCATTTGGATGTTCCTGATATATGTACTTTATAAAAAACTAGTTGTCAGGAGAGCACTTCCGAGTTGTGTGAGTCATTCTAGTGAACCATTGGACCTGAGGGGGTTTTGAAGACCTCTGGACTTGTAGCTAGTTAGGCAGAAATGCAGGTGTCCTGGGGACCCCACTTGTGACTGGCAGTTCTAGTGGAGGCAGTCTTGTTGGGACTGTGCCCTTAAACCTGTGGAGTCTAACACTAGTTCTGGGTAGTCAGTGTCTGAATTGAATTGCAGTACACGGGTTGGTAGCAGAATACCTTTCCACTGAGTGCACTCCCCACTGTCTCCATCTATCTGGAACCTTTTCTCCCTTTCATAACTCCTTAGTAGCCTCCCTGTCCCCATTTCCCACTCTTTGTCTTTAGCTCTGAGAACCTCAGCACTCAACATTTTGGACAAGGGAAGTGGGTTGCATTGTCCCTGTTAGGGGAAGGTTTGCAGTGTCGTCCCCTTGAAGGCATTTGAACAAGAGTTTTAAGGCTAGGGGTCAGAGCTTGGTTCAGGATTAGAGGTCAGAGACATATGGTTGGGGGGGCTCCCTCTTTCCCAGGTTTCTCCTTACTCCCACCTCTTCTCTGTGGTCCTAAGACTACTGGAGTGGGAAAGATGGGACCCAGCTGGTCCCCCAGATTACCTGAGGACAATGGCAAGTAGCAGGGTAAGACTGGGGAAGATCTCCTCCCAGGTCTCCATAGGCCTATCACAGTGACTACACATCCCTCATCTGAGGCCTACTCCTCTCTTTGACAAGCAGGGCTAAAGGGAAAGTTCTTTGGAAGCAGGTCCAGTTCCCATATCTCACATCTCAGGACTCTAGGGCTTCCCCCTCCTGGCCCAGCCAGTACTGTCCCTCTCCCCCATTATTTTCCTGTGCCCCAAGCTGAGTCAGAGAATTATCGACAGCATGAGGGGAACCCAGCTTAGAACAGCCCCTTCTGCCATGCCTTCCCTATCCTGGGAATTGAAAGGGGATTTCTGAGGACAGGGGCTGTTGAGCTCCCAGGGACACAAGGAAACTAGAGATGAGGGAGGGGAGCAAGTGTTTCCCCCACCTGATGAGAGGGACCCAAGAGACAGAGACCAGAGGAGGAGACCTCTCAGGAGCCACCAATTGTAGAGTGCTGTCCCTTTCCCGTTCCCAGCCCTAGAGCATATGATGTGACAAAGTTAACTGTGACCCCTTTTTTTCTGCCTTATCTTTCCATCATCCATCCATCCATTTATCAATTGATCGATCCGTCCATCTATGTGTCCATATGTCTCCCCATCTTGGTCTCTTCATTGGTCCATTCTCCCATCTTTACTTTCATCTGTGTTTTCACATCTTTCTCTTCATTTATTCATCTGTATGTTTAACCATTAGCTGTGTATTTAATGCATCCATTCATCTATTTATCAGTTACGGTAATAATGAACATTTGTCGATACTTAAGTGCCATGCACCATGCTAAGAGCTCTAAAATCATTTTCTCATGACAAATATATGAAGTAGAATGCTGTGAGTGAAGTTTTTGTTCATGCAGACACTTTTTTATACTCCTTTTCCTGCTTCCTTTAGGGAAGTTCTCTCTCACTTCACGTGGTCTTTGTGGTTATGTTCACTATAGTGATCTGATCAGAGTACTCCATTCCCTGGGCACTGTAATATATTGAAGAACTGAGTATGTGTCACAAGCACAGTTCAAAGCTTTTCATGAGCTTTGATGTTAGGAGAAAAAGGCCCTGTGTTTTGGATCACTCACTATACAAATGTGGATTTGAGGCTTCCAGTGGTCATATTTTCTTCTGCTAGAAGATCACCTGTCTATAACCGGAATGAAGTCTCCACATAAAAACAATAGAGATAATTCGGGGCTTCCCTGGTGGTGCAGTGGTTGAGAGTCCACCTGACGATGCAGGGGACGCGGGTTCGTGCCCCGGTCCGGGAAGATCCCACATGCCGCAGAGCAGCTGTGACCATGAGCCCTGGCCACTGAGCCTGGGCGTCCAGAGCCTGTGCGCCACAACGGGAGAGGCCACAGCTGTGAGAGGCCTGCTTGCCACAAAAAAAAAAAAAAAAATTAGAGAGAAGTCAAGTTAAAAGATGGAGATAACATAATTTGATTCCCTGAGTCCAACCAGTGCTGAAGTAGACCAAATCTTAATCTAGTTATGTGATATGACAAATTTAACTTTTTGCTTAAGCTACTTTAACTTGGGTTTTTTTCACTCACAATAGAAAGAGCCCTAGATAATGATCATTGTATTATTATCCCCATTTTACAGATGAGGAAACTAATATCCAGAAAGATTAATTTACCCCATGTTTCACCGCTTATAAATGGCAGAACATTGGTACATATTTGGGGCAAAACTCTGACATATTACCCATATATGTCTGTCCATCTGTTGGTTCAGTCCATCCATCTATCCATCCATCCCAGTTATTTATTTATCTGACTATCCTTCAATGCCAAGGCACCAAAGGCAATAAGACTTGCCAACTCCAATTTGAGGCTGGGTTTGGATCAGAGATTAGCAAACTTTTTTGTTAAAGGTTCAGCTAGGAAATAAGGTTTTGCAGGCCATACTGTCTCTGTAGTCACTTGTAAGCTTTGCTGTTGTAGCCCCAAAGCAGCCATAGACAATATGTAAATGAACAGGCATGGCTACATTCGAATAAAGTTTTATTTACAAAAACAGGCAACAGGCTGGCTGGGCCATAGTTTGCCAATCACTGATCTGGATCAGTGGGGAAAACACATACGTTCTGTCATTGTTGGGAACATGAGTAGGGAATGGAAACGTATATTCCTTGCATTTGCCATTACTAATGTAGTGGAAACAACAGGGTTTTTATACTCAAACTCTTGTATTTGAATCCGGTTTTAGAACCCTGGACAGTCGAGGGAACAGGATCTGTAAAATGGGAATAATATGTATCTTGTGAGGTGGTTCATGTGCCTGACACACAGTGGGTGCATTCAGTGGTGGTTAGGTCCATCCCCTTTTCTCATTCATCACCTCCCATATATTACCAGTATCAGGAGGCCTCTCTCTTTTTAGGGTGTCCTGGGATACAGTGAGGAGAGTTCAATCTGGCTTTCTGAGTTCAGGAGCCCAACTTCTAAGAATGTGCTTTCATACAAGTTATATAGATTAAGCTCTTGCAAACTCCAAAATTCTCTTCTTAGTAGCTCTACCCCAACTCTTGTCCATACTGTTCCACAACTGTAACCACTCCAGTGCCCAGCAAAACAAAAGGCTCTCTAGTCAACAGGCCCCATTAGACTGAGAGGCAGTTTAGGTACCTTCTTTTATCAAGTCCACCATTGATGATATTACCCTGTTCCCCAGGTGGCTTTTTAACCTATTTATTCCAAACAAATACTCTTCTCTGGGAGGAAGGATTGTGTCCATATGTGTCTTTGTGTCTGTGTGCCCATGACGGTTTGTGTGTAATTGTGTATGTGTGTCTATATGTCCCCTTGTGTCCGTACTGTGATTATATGCTTAACTATCTGTGGTTTGTCCTTGGTAGATGCGCGTGATTGGCTGTGTGATTGATTATATGCCTGTGTATGTGTGTGTGGGTATGGACGTATGTAAGTGGGTAAGGGTGTCCCCACTTTTGTGCTTGTGTGTATATGTGTGTTCTGTTTAATCCATCCCATTGTGGCTCTCAACCTCACAAGGCCTGCAGGGGGCATCCAGTGCACAGGGAAAGGGGATGCGAGTCCCCTGTCCTGTGCTCCAACCTCATGGGGCCTGCAGAGGGCATATAGTGTCTAGAGAAAAATAGATTGTGTTGCCTGTGGAAGTGGGGCTCTGGTCTGAGGAGCCTGGGCTCTCTTATTCCAGAAAGGAGCCTGGAAATGAGCAAGAAGCCTGATGACTCAGCTTCTGAAAGTCCCTGATCCTAGGAGGGGGTCGGCTTCACCCCGCAAATCCTTCTCCAAACCCTCTGTCCACATCCAGAGGTTCCTGACACAGCCTGCAGGGCAGAGCTTGTCCCTTTAGTCCAAGTGTGGGTAGGATATTGCACAGCACTTCTGGAGGTGACTGGACATCAGGATGGGGGGGAAGTCTTGAGCAATAGTGCACCCTCCTTCTCTGCCTCCTGCCCTCAGCATCTTGAAGGACTGCCTCAGTCACTGCCAGGATTTCCTGAACACCCCCTCTCTTTCATTTTCTGCAGTTTGGGCCACTCTGGGCCCCAGGATTTCTGGGCCTGGACTGAGCCTTCTCAGGAGACGTGCAGGAAACAAGGGCCTCTGAAACCAAGCAGAAGGTGACCTGTGTCGCTGGTGATGAGCCTGGTGGGTAGGGTGGCCAGAGGGAAGGCAAGGGAGTCTCCATGTAACAGGGAGCTCTGCAGAGCCTTGAGGATGGGTGAGGCAGGAGGTACGACATTCCAGGTGGAATGAACAGCAAGCACAGAGGCTCAGGAGGGACAGGGCTTTGTGATTAATCCTGATGTGGGTGAGGCAGCGGAAAGCAAGTGGTGTGAGAAGCTATGTATGTGGGGGTAATCCCTGGGTACTTGGGGCACCTCCTAGTGATGCCATGCCCAGTGGTCAAAGTTCATGGAAGACCCCTGTAACCTTAATCAGGCAGGACCATCAGGGACCAGTATTCCCTAGGCATGAAGGTTTGGGTCCCTTAGCAGGCATAGAATGTCAACCAGCTGAAGTGCCAGTTGGAGGTAAAGGGAATGAATCATAGAGGAAGTGTGGCAAACAGAATTTAAGATTCCTCCCTCCTGGTGTGCATATCCTGTATAATCTCGCTTTGAGGGGATCCCCTTGGCCTCCTGGCTTGTGAATATGATGGGATATCAGTGATGTGGTTAGGTTATGCTATATGGCCAAAATGAAGGAGCTTTGCAGATGTAATTAAGGACGCAAAATCAGTTGACTTTGAGTTAGTTGAAAGGGAGATTACCCTGGGTGGGCCTGACCTAATCAGGCGAGCCCTTTAAAAAAGTGTCTAGGGCTAAGAAACAAAAAGCAGCAACAGGGAGGAAGATGGTGGAAGAGTAAGACACGGAGATCACCTTCCTCCCCACAGATACATCAGAAATTCATCTACACGTGGAACAACTCCTACAGAAGACCTACTGAACGATGACAGAAGACCTCAGACCCCCCAAAAGGCAAGAAACTCCCCACATACCTGGGTAGGGCAAAAGAAAAAAAGAATAAACAGAAACAAAAGGATAGGGAAGGGACCTGCACCAGTGGGAGGGAGCCGTGAAGGAGGAAAGGTTCCACACACTAGAAGGCCCTTCACGGGCAGAGACTGCGGGTGGCGGAGGGGGAAAGCTTCAGAGTAGCGGAGGAGATCACAGCAACAGGGGTGTGGAGGGCAAAGCGGAGAGATTCTGGCACAGAGGATCGGTGCCCTCAGGCACACACCAGCCCGAGAGGCTTGTCTGCTCGGCCGCCGGGGAGGGTGGGGCTGGGAGCTGAGGCTCGGGTATCGGGTTTCAGTCGGAGCACAGGGAGAGGACTGGGGCTGGTGGCAGGAAGAGAGCCTGAAGGGGTTAGTGCACCATGGCTAACCCGGAGGGAGTCTGCGGAAAAAGTCTCGAGCTGTGTTTCCTGGTGCGCAAGGAGAGGGCATTAAGAGTGCTGCTTAAAGAAGCTCCAGAGACAGACGCGAGCCACGGCTAAAGGCACAGACACCGGAGATGGGCGTGGGATGCTGGAGTTCCTGCTGCTGCTTCCACAAGGCCTGTGTGCGAGCGCAGGTCACTGTCTACCCCGCCTTCTGGGGAGGCTGTGCAGCCCGCCACTGCTGGGGTCCCGGGACCCTGGGATGGCTTCCCCAGGAAAGTGCACGGAGCCACCTTGGGCTGCTGCAACATCACGCCAGCCTCTGCTGCCGCAGGCCCGACCCGCACTGCGTGCCCCTCCCTCCCTTCTGCCTGAGTGAGCCAGAGCCCCCGAATCAGCGGCTCCTTTAAACCCATCCTGTCTGAGCGAAGCACGGACGCCCTTTGGTGACCTACGTGCAGAGGCGGGGCCAGGTCCAAGGCTGAGACTGGGGAGCTGTGAAAGCAGAGAAGAGACAGGGAAATCTCTCTGTGCAGCCTCGGAGGCAGCGGATTAAAGCTCCACGGTCCACTTGATGTGCCCTGTGTCTGTGGAGTGCATGAATGGACAGAGAATCATCCCAAATTGAAGAGGTGGACTTTGAGGGCAAGATTTAAGACTTTTTCCCCTTTCCCTCTTTTTACAACAAACTATCCCAAATTAAGGATGTGGACTTTGAGAGCTAGATTTCAGACTTTTTCCCCTTTTCCTCTTTTTACAACGAATTATCCCAAATTGAGGAGGTGAACTTTGAGAGCAAGATTTTCGATTTTTTTCCCTGTTCTCTTTTTGTGAATTTGTATGTGTATGCTTCTGTGTGAGATTTTCTCTGTATAGCTTGGCTTCCACCATATGTCCCAGGGTTCTATCTGTCCGTTTTTTTTCAATAATTACATTTTAATTTTAATAATGCTACTATATTTTATACATTATTCTATTTTACTTTACCTGATTTTTTTTCATACCTTCCCTTCCTCCCTCCCTCCTTCCCTCCTGTCTTTCTTTCCTTCTCTCTTTCTTTCTTTCTTTATTTCCTCCCTCCCTCCCTCCCTCCCTTCTTCCTTGCACTCTTTCTATTCCTTTTCTTCCTTCCTCCATTGTTCCTTTCACTCTTTCTTTTTCTTTCCTTCTTTCCTCCATTGTTCCTTTCACTATTTCTTTCTTTCCTTCCTCCCTCCCTCCCTCCCTCCTTTCTTTCTTTCTTTCCATCCTTCCTCCCTCCCTCTCTCCTTTCTTTTTTTCTTTCTTTCTTTCTTTCTTTCTTTCTTCCTTCCTTCCTTTCTATCCTTCTTCCTTTCTTTCTCTCTCTCTTTCTTTCTTCTACTAATTCTTTCTTTCTACTTTTTCTCCCTTTAATTCTGAGCCGGGTAGATGAAAGGCTCTTGGTGCTGCAGCCAGGAGTCAGTGCTGTGCCTCTGAAGTGGGAGAGCCAACTTCAGGACACGGGTCCACAAGAGACCTCCCAGCTCCACATAATATCAAGTGGCAAAAATCTCCCAGAGATCTCCATCTGAACACCAGCACCCAGCATCAGTCAACGACCAGCAAGCTACAGTGCTGGTCACCCTATGCCAAGCAACTAGCAAGATAGGAACACAACACCACCCATTAGCAGAGAGGATGCCTAAAAACATAATAAGCCAAAGGCACCATAAAACACACCATCAGAAGTGGACCTGTCCACCAGAAAGACAAGATTGAGACTCAGCCACCAGAACACAGGCACTAGTCCACCCACACCAGGAAGCCTACACAACCTACTGAAACAACCTTAGCCACTGGGGACAGACACCAAAAACAATGGGAACTACGAACCTGCAGCCTGCAAACAGGAGACCCCACACACAGTAAAATAAGCAAAATGAGAAGACAGAAAAACACACAGCAGGTGAAGGAGCAAGATAAAAACCAACCAGACCTAACAAATGAAGACGTAATAGTCAGTCTACCTGAAAAAGAATTCAGAATAATGATAGTAAAGCTGATCCAAGATTCTAATTCCAAGATCCAAAATCTTGGAAATAGAATAGACAAAATGCAAGAAACAGTTAACAAGGACCTAGAAGAACTAAAGATGAATCAAGCATCGATTAAAAACACAATAAATGAAATGAAAAGTACTCTAGATGGGATCAATAGCAGAATAACTGAGGGAGAAGAACGGATAAGTGAGGTGGAAGATAAAATAGTGGAAATAACTGCTGCAGAGCAAAATAAAGAAAAAATAATGAAAAGAATAGAGGACAGTCTCAGAGACCTCTGGGACAACACTAAACGCACCAACATTCGAATTATAGGGGTTCCAGAAGAAGAAGAGAAAAAGAAAGGGACAGAGAAAATATTTGAAGAGATTATAGTTGAAAACTTCCCTAATATGGGAAAGGAAATAGTTAATCAAGTCCAGGAGGCACAGAGAGTGCGATACAGAATAAATCCAAGGAAAAATATGCCAAAACACATATTAATCAAACTGTCAAAAATTAAACACAAAGAAATCATAATAAAAGCCACAAGGGAAAAACAACAAATAACACACAAGGGAATCACCATCAGGTTAACAGCTGATCTCTCAGCAGAAACTCTACAAGCAAGAAGGGAGTGGCAGGACATAATTAAAGTGATGAAGGAGAGAAACCTGCAACCAAGATTACTGTACCCAGCAAGGATCTCATTCAGATTTGATGGAGAAATTAAAACCTTTACAGACAAGCAAAAGCTGAGAGAGTTCAGCGCCACCAAAGCAGCTTTACAACAAATGCTAAAGGAACTTCTCTAAGCAAGAAACACAACAAAAGGAAAATACCTACAATAACGAACCCAAAGCAATTAAGGAAATGGGAATAGGAACATACATACCAATAATTACCTTAAATGTAAATGGACTAAATGCTCCCACCAAAAGAGACAGGTTGGCTGAATGGATACAAAAACAAGACACATTTATATGCTGTCTACAAGAGACCCATTTCAGACTTAGAGACACATACACATTGAAAGAAAGGGGATGGAAAAGATATTCCATGCAAATGGAAATCAAAAGAAAGCTGGAGTAGCAATTCTCATATCAGACAAAATAGACTTTAAAAGAAAGACTACTAGAAGAGACAAAGAAGGACACTACATAATAATCAAGGGATCGATCCAGGAAGAAGATATAACAATTGTAAATAATTATGCACCCAACATAGGAGCACCTCAATACATAAGGCAAATACTAACAGCCATAAAAGGGGAAATCGACAGTAACACACACATAGTAGGGAACTTTAACACCCCACTTTCACCAATGGACAGATCATCCAAAATGAAAATAAATAAGGAAACACAAGCTTTAAATGCTACATTAAACAAGATGGACTTAATGGATATTTATAGGACATTCCATCCAAAAACAACAGAATACACACTTTTCCCAAGTACTCATGGAACATTCTCCAGGATAGATCATATCTTGGGTCACAAATCAAGCCTTGGTAAATTTAAGAAAATTGAAATTGTATCAAGTATCTTTTCCGACCACAATGCTGTGAGAGTAGACATCAATTATAAGAAAAGATCTGTAAAAAATACAAACACATGGAGGCTAAACAATACACTACTCAATAACGAAGTGATCACTGAGGAAATCAAAGAGGAAATAAAAAATAATACCTAGAAACAAATGACAATGGAGACACTACGACCCAAAACCTATGGGACGCAGCAAAAGCAATTCTAAGGGGGAATTATATAGCAATACGATCCCACCTTAAGAAACAGGAAACATCTCGAGTAAACAAACTGACCCTGTACCTACAGCAATTAGAGAAAGAAGAACAAAAATCCCCCAAAGTTAGCAGAAGAAAAGAAATCATAAAGATCAGATCAGAAATAAATGAAAAAGAATTGAAGGAAACAATAGCAAAGATCAATAAAACTAAAAGCTGGTTCTTTGAGAAGATAAACAAAATTGACAAACCATTAGCCAGACTCATCGAGAAAAAAGGGAGAAGACTCAAATCAATAGAATTAGAAATGAAAAAGGAGAAGTAACAACTGACACTACAGAAATACAAAAGATCATGAGAGATTACTACAAGCAACTCTATGCCAATAAAATGGACAACCTGGAAGAAATGGACAAACTCTTAGAAATGCACAACCTGCCAAGACTGACTCAGGATGAAATAGAAAATATGAATACACCAATCCCAAGCACTGAAATTGAAACTGTGATTAAAAATCTTCCAACAAACAAAAGCCCATGACCAGATGGCTTCACAGGCGAATTCTATCAAGCATTTAGAGAAGAGCTAACACCTATCCTTCTCAAACTCTTCCAAAATATAGCAGAGGGAGGAACACTCCCAAACTCATTCTACGCGGCCACCATCACCTTGATACCAAAACCAGGCAAGGATGTCTCAAAGAAAGAAATCTACAGGCCAATAACACTGATGAACATAGATGCAAAAATCCTCAACAAAATACTAGCAAACAGAGTCCAGCAGCACATTAAAAGGATCATACACCATGATCAAGTGGGGTTTATTTCAGGAATGCAAGGATTCTTCAATATACACAAATCAATTAATGTGATACACCATATTAACAAATTGAAGAAGAAAAACCATATGATCATCTCAATAGATGCAGAGAAAGCTTTCGACAAAATTCAACACCCATTTATGATAAAAACCCTGCAGAAAGTAGGCATAGAGGGAACTTTCCTCAACATAATAAAGGCCATATATGACAAACCCACAGCCAACATTGTCCTCAATGGTGAAAAACTGAAACAATTTCCACTAAGATCAGGAACAAGTCAAGGCTGCCCACTCTCACCACTCTTATTCAACTTAGTTTTGGAAGTTTTAACCACAGCAATCAGAGAAGAAAAGGAAATAAAAGGAATCCAAATTGGAAAAGAAGAAGTAAAGCTGTCACTGTTTGCAGATGACATGATACTATATATAGAGAATCCTAAAGATGCTACCAGAAAACTACTAGAACTAATCAATGAATTTGGTAGAGTAGCAGGATACAAAATTAATGCACAGAAATCTCTGGCATGCCTGTACACTAATGATGAACAATCTGGAAGTGAAATCAAGAAAACACTCCCATTTACCATTGCAACAAAAAGAATAAAATATCTAGGAATAAACCTACCTAAGGAGACAAAAGACCTGTATGCAGAAAATTATAAGACACTCATGAAAGAAATTAAAGATGATACAAAGAGATGGAGAGATATACCATGCTCCTGGATTGGAAGAGTCAATATTGTGAAAATGACTCTACTACCAAAAGCAATCTACAGATTCAATGCAATCCCTATCAAACTACCACTGGCATTTTTCACAGAACTAGAACAAAAAAATTCACAATTTGTTTGGAAAAACAAAAGACCCCGAATAGTGAAAGCAATCTTGAGAATGAAAAATGGAGCTGGAGGTATCAAGCTCCCTGACTTCAGACTATACTACAAAGCCACAGTAATCAAGACAGTGTGGTACTGGCACAAAAACAGAAATATAGATCAATGGAACAGGATAGAAAGCCCAGATATGAACCCACGCACATATGGTCAACTTATCTTTGATAAAGGAGGCAGGAATGTACAGTGGAGAAAGGACTGTCTCTTCAATAAATGGTGCTGGGAAAATTGGACAGGGACATGTAAAAGTATGAGATTAGATCATTTCCTAACACCATACACAAAAATAAGCTCAAAATGGATTAAAGACCTAAATGTAAGGCCAGAAACTATCGAACTCTTAGAGGAAAACATAGGCAGAACACTCTATGACGTAAATCACAGCAAGATCCTTTTTGACCCACCTCCTAGAGAAATGGAAATAAAAACAAACATAAACAAATGGGCTCTAATGAAACTTCAAAGGTTTTGCACAGCAAAGGAAACCATAAACAAGACCAAAAGACAACTCTCAGAATGGGAGAAAATATTTGCAAATGAAGCAACTGAAAAAGGATTAATTTCCAAAATTTGTAAACAGCTCATGCAGCTCAATAGAAAAAAACAAACAACCCAATCCAAAAATGGGCAGAAGACTTCAATAGGCATTTCTCCAAAGAAGATACACAGACTGCCAACAAACACATGAAAGAATGCTCAACCTCATTAATCATTAGAGAAATGAAAGTCAAAACTACAATGAGATATCTTCTTACACCAGTCAGAATGGCCATCATCAAGAAATCTAGAAACAATAAAAGCTTGAGAGGGTGTGGAGAAAAGGGAACACTCTTGCACTGCTGGTGGGAGTGTGAATTGGTACAGCCACTATGGAGAACGGTATGGAGGTTCCTTAAAAAACTAAAAATAGAACTACCATATGACCCAGCAATCCCACTACTGGGCATATACCCTGAGAAAACCATAATTCAAAAAGAGACATGTACCAAAATGTTCATAGCAGCCCTATTTACAATAGCCCGGAGATGGAAACAACCTAAGTGTCCATCATCGGATGAATGGGTAAAGAAGATATGGCACATATATACAATGGAATATTACTCAGCCATAAAAAGAAATGAAATTGAGCTATTTGTAATGAGGTGGATAGACCTAGAGTCTGTCATACAGAGTGAAGTAAGTCAGAAAGAGAAAGAGAAATATTGTATGCTGACACATATATATGGAATTTAAGAAAAAAAATGTCATGAAGAACATAGGGGTAAGACAGGAATAAAGACACAAACCTACTAGAGAATGGATTTGAGGATATGGGGAGGGGGAAGGGTGAGCTGTAACAAAGTGAAAGAGAGGCATGGGCATATATACACTACCAAACGTAAGGTAGATAGCTAGTGGGAAGAAGCCGCAAAGCACAGGGAGATCAGCTTGCTGCTTTTTGACCGCCTGGAGGGGTGGGATAGGGAGGGTGGGAGGGAGACACAAAAGGGAGGAGATATGGGAACATATGTATAGGTATAACTGATTAAATATGTTATAAAGCAAAAAAAACAGACTTGAACTTTAAAGATTCCAGCTTAATTGTAAGTTTCTAAGGGTCAGGACCTCTACATTGTTCCTGGCGTAAGGCTTAGTTCAACGAATAGCAATGTATATATTGACATATTTTCCCCTCGACTTTCTGTGATTCCCTACATCTCACCTTTCCTTGCAGACAAGCCATTTGAAATATCCTTAATTATTTCACAGCCAATAAGTCGTTGAAATAATGTGTATTTTTTAGAGAAATCTTCTTATATAATTAGGCAGAAAATCTGACCTGCCATAGATTTCAAAACAGCATAATTATACCCTTCTCAATGATTAATCGGTTGTATTACACAACCTTTGAGTATATAGCTTTATCAATGACATGTACTTTAAAAATGTTTTAGAGATCCTATCAGTCTTTGAAAACATCCTTGTTCTTGTTTCAGTTAGAGTTTTATGTATATTTACTGCCATGCACCTGATTATTCCAATTTCTGACGGATGTCCTAGGGAATCTAATTCTGGTATTGATTGTTTTTGCTGATTGTCTCCCTTTGTAGCTGATTTCTTCATTATTGTGTAAATTTAGATCATGAGCTCATGTTTAGCTAAACAGCTGACTATGTAAGAGGCTTAGGTGTGAATGCTCGTAAGTTTCAGCAGAAAGTCGGCAAAGATGTATTTGTGTCTCTCCAATGAGTTGCCCACAAGGACCCCGTTTTCTAGAAGTGTTGGTCCAATACTCCCTCTACAGGCAGGGGACACAGACAGAGCAGCCTTGCGGCCCCAGATCTGGAGCAGGGGCACTGGGCGGCCTGTGGCCCGGGAAGGAGACTCTCCGCGTGTGTCCCAGGTACCCATCTGCCTGCAAACTTCAGTCACCTGGCAGAAAGCTACGATGCCCAGACCTATGGTTAGCTGTGCAGCGAGGTGTACTGCGCAGACAGGTTCCACACACACTTCAAGTAAGAGGGCGGCCTGAGTGGAAAGGAGAGAGTTTGGGCAGCTGTGCAGACAAAGAAGACGCCCTTTGGCCTGGTCCTAAATGCTTGTGACACGCCACTGGGCCTTCCGGGCTCTGAGGGCACTGCCCTGGGCCCCTTGCTCCCCTGACTTTTGTTCAGTCACAGCAGAGATGGCCACACCCACTCCCTCAGTGAGCGCTGTATTCCAACCTCCCTCAGGCCCGCCCACTCTCCGCAGGTTACCATGGACTACAGATGCTGCATTCTGAGGCCAGGGCGTTCTGAGAATGCCAAGGGCAGACATGATGACCTTAAATGATTTCATCTTGTGTCAGTTTTGGTAAACTTTTGGAGCTAGGAAATGGTCCCCTTTACAGAAATGTTCAAATTTACTGGCATTTCATATATTCTCTGCTATAACATTGTCCTGATTCTTTCTGTATATTCTTTACTTATGTTTTTGTTTTCCTTAATAAAATTGTGTCTTTTAAATCTTTTCAAAGAATATTCTTTGTACTTACTAAATCAACTCAATTTTATACGTTTTCTGTTGTATTAAGTTCTGCTCATATCTTTATTTATCTTTTTTCCATGTTCTCAGGGTTTATTGGTTTGATTTTCTGATGTCAATTAAAACACTTGGTTATTCATTTTAATAAATGTTTTTACTTATAAAGATTTGAACTTTTGAAGATTCCAGCTTACTTGTAAGTTGCTAAGGGTCAGGTCCTCTACATTGTTGCTGGCCTAAGGCTTAGTTCACCAAAGAGCAATGTATATATGGACATATTTTCCCCTCGACGTTCTGTGATTCCCTACATCTCACCTTTCTTTGCAGACAAGCCCTTTGAATTACCCTTAACTTATTTCACAGCCAATAAGTCTTTGAAATAATGTGTATTTTTAGAGAAATCTTCTTTTATAATTACGCAGAAAATCTCACATGCCATAGTTTTCAAAACAGCATAATTTCACTCTTCTCAATGATTAATCTGTTGTATTACACAAGCTTTGAGTATTTAGCTTTATCAGTGACATGTACTTTAAAAATGTTATAGAGATCATACCAGTCTGTGAAAACATCCTTGTTCCTTGTTTCATTTCCAGTTTTATGTATATTTTCTGCCTTGTACCTGATTATTCCAACATCTGATGAATGGCCATGGTAATCTAATTCTGGTATTGATTGTTTTGGCTGATTGTCTCCCCGCGCAGCTGATTTCTTCATTATTGTGTGAATTTAGATCATAAGCTCATATGTAGCTAAACAGCTGACCTTGTAAGAGGCTTAGGTGTGAACGCTCGTAAGTTTCACCAGAAAGTCGGCAAAGATTTATTTGTGTCCCTCCAATGAGTTGCCCACTAGGACCAAGTTTTCTAGAAGTGTTTGTCCAATACGCCCTCTAGAGGCAGGGGACTCAGACAGGGCTGCTTTGTGGCCCCTGATCTGGGGCAGCGGCAGTGGGCGTCTTGTGGCCCCGGCAGGAGCCTTTTCGCGTGTGTCCCATGGACCCACCTGCCTGCGAACTTCGGTCACCTGGTAGCAAGCTACGATGCCGAGACCTATGTTTGGCTGGGCAGCGAGGTGTACTGTGCAGACTGGTTCCAAACACACTTCCAGTAAGAGTGAAGCATGAGTGGAAAGGTGAGAGTATGGGCAGCTGTGCAGACAAAGAAGGCGCCCTTTGTCCTGGGCCTAAATGCGTGTGACACCCCACTGGGCCTGCCGGGCTCTGAGGGCCTTGCCTCGGGCCCCCTGCTCCCCTGCCCTTTGTTCAGTCACAGCAGAGATAGCCACACCCACTCCCTCAGTGAGGGCAGTGTTCCAAACTCCCTCAGCAACGGCCCGTCTCCGCAGGTTACCATGGACTACAGACGCTGCATTCTGAAGCCAGGGCGTTCTGAGAATGCCAAGGGCAGACATGATGACTTTAAATGGTTTCCTCTTGTGTCAGTTTTGGTAAAGTGTAGGAGCTAGGAAATGGTCCACTTTACAGAAATGTTCAAATTAACTGGCATTTCATATATTCTCTGCTATAACATTGTCCTGATTATTTCTATATATTCTTTAATTATGCTTTTGTTTTCCTTAATCAAAGTTTGTCTTTTAAATCTTTTCAAAGAATATTCTTTGGATTTACTACATCACCTGAATTTAATACGTTTTCTGTTGTATTAAGTTCTGCTCATATCTTTATTTATCTTTTTTCTATGTTCTCAGGATGTATTATTTTGCCTTCTGATGTCAATTAAAACACTTGGTTATTCATTTTAATAAATATTTTTACTTATAAAGATTTGAACTTTTGAAGATTCCAGCTTACTTGTAACTTTCTAAGGGTCATGTACTCTACATTGTTTCAGGCCTAATGCGTAGTTCAATATACAGCTATGTATATATTGACGTATTTTACCCTCCACTTTCTGTGATTCCCTACATCTCACCTTTCTTTGCAGACAAGACATTTGAAATACCCTTAACTTATTTCACAGCCAATAAGTCTTTGAAATAATGTTTATTTGTAGAGAAATCTTCTTATATAATGAGGCAGAAAATATGACCTGCCATAGTTTTCAAAACAGCATAATTTCACTCTTCTCAATGATGAATCTGTTGTGTGACACAACCATTGAGTATTTAGCTTTATCAATGACATGTACCTTAAAAATGTTTTAGAGATCGTACCAGTCTTTGAAAACATCCTTGTTCCTTGTTTCAGTTCCTGTTTTTGTATACTTTCTGCCTTGCACCTGATTATTCCAACATCTGATGGATGGCCTAGGGAATCTAATTCTGGTATTGATTGTTTTTGCTGCTTGTCTCCCCTTGTAGCTGATTTCTTCATTATTGTGTAAATTTAGATCATGAGCTCATGTTTAGCTAAACAGCTGACCTTATAAGAGGCTTAGGTGTGAACGCTCATAAATTTCAGCAGAAAGACGGCAAAGATTTATTTGTGTCCCTCCAATGAGTTGCCCACGAGGACCCCATTTTCTACAACTGTTTGTCCAATACGCCCTCTAGAGGCAGTGGACACATACAGCGCTCCTAGGCGGCCTCCGATCTGTGGCAGGGGTAGTAGGGTGGCCTGTGGCCCGAACAGGAGCCTCTCTGCGTGTGACCCAGGGACCCATGTGCCTGCGAATTTAGGTCTCCTGGCAGAAAGACACGAGGCCCAGACCTATGGTTAGCTCTGCAGCGAGGGGTACTGCGTGAACAGGTTCCACACACACTTCAAGTAAGAGGGCGGCCTGAGTGGAAAGGTGAGAGTTTGGGCAGCTGTGCAGACAAAGAAGGCACCCTTTGGCCTGGGCCTACATGCTTGTGACACACCACTGGGCCTGTCAGCCTCTGAGGTCCCTGCCCTGGGCCCCCTGCTCCACTGCCATTTGTTCAGTCACAGCAGAGATGGCCACACCCACTCCCTCAGTGAGGGCCGTTTTCCAGCCTCCCTCAGACCCGCCCCCTCTCCGCAGGTTACCATGGACTACAGATGCTGCATTCTGAGGCCAGGGCGTTCCGAGAATGCCAAGGGCAGACATGATGACCTTAAATGATTGCCTCTTGTGTCAGTTTTGGTAAACTGTAGGAGCTAGGAAATGGTCAACTTTACAGAAATGTTCAAATTTACTGGCATTTCATATATTCTCTGCTATAACATTGTCCTGATTCTTTCTGTATATTCTTTACTTATGTTTTTGTTTTCCTTTATCAAAGTGTGTGTTTTAAATCATTTCAAAGTATATTCTTTGGAGTTACTACATCACCTCAATTTTATACGTTTTCTGTTGTATTAAGTTCTGCTCATAACTTTATTTATCTTTTTTCTATGTTCTCAGGGTTTATTGTTTTATCTTCTGATATCAATTTAATCTTTTGTAATTCATTATAATAAATATTTTCTACTTATAAAGATAAGAACTTTTAAAGATTCCAGGTTACATGTAATTTTCTAAGGATCAGGTCAACTACATTGTTGCTGGCATAAGCCTTAGTTCACCATATAGCAATGTATATATTGACATATTTTCCCCTCGACTTTCTGTGATTCCGTACATCTCACCTTTCTTTGCGGAGAAGCCATTTGAAATACCCTTTACTTATTTCACAGCAAATAAGTCTTTGAAATAATGTGTATTTTTTAGATAAATCTTCTTATATAATTAGGAAGAAAATGTGACCTGCCATAGTTTTCAAAACAGCATAATTTCTCTCTTCTCAATGATGAATCTGTTGTATTACACAACCTTTGAGTATTTAGCTTTATCAATGACGTGTACTTTAAAAATGTTTTAGAGATCCTACCAGTCTTTGAAAACATCCTTGTTCCTTGTTTCAGTTCCAGTTTTATGTATATTTTCTGCCTTGCACCTGATTATTCCAACATGTGATGGATGGCCTTGGGAATCTTATTCTGGTATTGATTGTTTTTGCTGATTGTCTCCCTTGTAGCGGATTTCTTCATTATTGTGTAAATTTAGATCATGAGCTCATATTTAGCTAAACAGCTGACCTTGTAACAGGCTTAGTTCTGAATGCTCGTAAGTTTCAGCAGAAATTCGGCGAAGATTTATTTGTGTCCCTCCAATGAGTTGCCCATAAGGACCCCGTTTTCTAGAAGTGTTGTTCCAATACCTCCTCTAGAGGCAGGGGACTCAGACTGGGTTGCTATGTGGCCTCCGATCTGGGTCAGGGGCTGTGTCCAGCCTGTGGCCCAAGAGGGAGCCTCTCCGAGGGTGTCCCAGGTACACATCTGCCTGTGAACTTTGGTCACGTGGCAGGAAGCTATGATGACCAGACCTATGGTTAGCTGTGCAGCGAGGTGTACTTTGCGGACAGGTTCCACACACACTTCAAGTAAGAGGGCGGCCTGAGTGGAAAGGTGAGTGTTTGGGCAGCTGTGCACACAAGAAGGCGCCCTTTGGCCTGGGTCAAAATGCTTTAGACAACCCACTGGGCCTGCCGGGCTCTGAGGGCCCTGACCTGGGCACCCTGTTCCCCTGCCCTATGTTCAGGCACAGCACAGGCGGCCACACCCACTCCCTCAGCGAGGGCAGTGTTCTAAACTCCCTCAGCACCGCCCCCTCTCTGCAGGATACCATGGACTACAGATGCTGCATTCTGAGGCCAGGTCGTTCTGAGAATGCCAATGGGAGACATGATGACCTTAAATGATTTCCTTTTGTGTCAGTTTTGGTAAACTTTAAGAGCTAGTTAATGGTCCCCTTTACCGAAATGTTGAAATTTACTGCTATTTCATATTTTCTCTGCTATAACATTGTCCTGATTCTTTCTGTATATTCTTTACTTATGTTTTTGTTTTCCTTATTCAAAGTGTGTCTGTTAAATCTTTTCAAAGAATATTCTTTGGACTTACTAAATCACCTAAATTTTATATGTTTTCTGTTGTATAAATTTCTGCTCATATCTTTATTTATGTTTATTCTATGTTCTCAGGGTTTATTCGTTTGATATTCTGATGTCAATAAAAACACTTCTTTATTCATTTAATAAATATTTTTACTTATAAAGATTTTAGCTTTTGAAGATTCCAACTTACTTGTAACATTCTAATGGTCAGGTTCTGTACCTTGTTGCTGGCCTGAGTCTTAGTTCAACATATAGCAATGTATATATTGACCTATTTTCCTTTCGAATTTCTGTGATTCCCTACATCTCACCTTTCTTTGCAGACAAGCCATTTGAAATACCGTTAACTTATTTCACAGCCAATAAGTCTTTGAAATAATGTGTATTTTTTAGACAAATCTTCTTATATAATTAGGCAGAAAATCTGACCTGCCATACTTTTCAAAACAGCATAATTTCACTCTTCCCAATGATGAATCTGTTGTATTACACATCCTTTGACTATTTATCTTTATCAATGACATGTACTTTAAAAAAATTTTAGAGTGCCTACCAGTCTTTGAAAACATCCTTATTGCTTGTTTCAGTTCCAGTTTTATGTATATTTCCTGCCTTGCACCTGATTATTCCAACATCTGATGGATGGCCTTGGGAATCTAATTCTGGTATTGATTGTTTTTGCTGATTGTCTCCCCTTGTAGCTGATTATTCATTATTGTGTAAATTTAGATCATGTGCTCATGTTTAGCTAAACAGCTGATCTTGTAAGAGTCTTAGGTGTGAACACTCGTAAGTTTCAGCCGAAAGTTGGCAAAGATTTATGTGTGTCCCTCCAATGAGTTGCCCGCGAGACCCCGTTTTGTAGAAGTGTTGGTCCAATATTCCCTCTTGAGGCTAGAGATTTAGACAAGGCTGCTTGGCGGCCCCGATCTGGGGCAGGGGCAGTGGGTGGCCCGAGGCCCAGGCAGGAGCCTCACAGCCTGTGTCCCAGGGACCCATCTGCCTGCGAACTTCGGTCACCTGGCAGGAAGCTACGATGCCCAGACCTATGGTTAACTTTGCAGCGAGGTGTACTGTGCAGACAGGTTCCACACACACTTCAAGTAAGAGGGCGGGCTGAGTGGAAAGGTGAGAGATTGGGCAGCTGAGCAGACAAAGATGGCGCCCTTTGGCCTCGGCCTAAATGCTTGTGAAACCACACTGGGCCTGCCGGGCTCTGAGGGCCCTGCCCTAGACCTCCTGCTCCCCTGCCCTTTGTTCAGTCACATCAGGGATTGCCACACCCACTTCCTCAGTGACGGCAGTGTTCCAACCTGCCTCAGCTCCTCCCCCACTCCGCATGTTACCATGGACAACAGATGCTGCATTCTGAGGCCAGGGAGTGATGAGAATGCCAATGGCAGACAGGATGACCTTAAATGATTTCCTTTTGTGTCAGATTTGGTAAACTTTAGGAGCTAGGGAATGGTCCCCTTTACAGAAATGTTCAAATTTACTGGCATTTCATATATTCTCTGCTATAACATTGTCCTGATTCTTTCTGTATATTCTTGACTTATGTTTTTGTTTTCCTTAATCAAAGCGTGTCTTTTAAATCTTTCCAAGGAATATTCTTTGGACTTACTACATCACCTTAATTTTATACGTTTTCTGTTGTATTAAGTTCTGCTCATATCTTTATTTATCTTTTTCCTATGTTCTCAGGGTTTATTGTTTTGATCTTCTGATGTCAATTAAAACACTCGGTTATTCATTTTAATAAATCGTTTTACCTATAAAGATTTAAACTTTTGAAGATTCCAGCTTACTTGTAAGTTTCTAACGGTCAGGTCCTCCACATTGTGGCTGGCCTAAGGCTTAGTTCACCCTATAGCAATGTATATATTGACATATTTTCCCCTCGACTTTTTTGATTCCCTACATCTCACCTTTCTTTGCCGACAAACCATTTGAAATACCCTTAACTTACTTCACAGCCAATAAGTCTTTGAAATAATGTGTATTTTTTCGAGAAAACTTCTTATATAATTAGGCAGAAAATCGGACCTGCCATATTTTTCAAAACAGCATAATTTCACTCTTCTCAATGATTAATCTGTTGTATTACACAACCTTTGAGTATATAGCTTTATCAATGACATGTACTTTAAAAATGTTTTAGAGATCCTACCAGTCTTTGAAAACATCTTTGTTCTTGTTTCAGTTAGAGTTTTATGTATATTTTCTGCCTTGCACCTCATTATTCCAACTTCTGACGGATGTCCTAAGGAATCTAATTGTGGTATTGATTGTTTTTGCTGATTGTCTCCCCTTGTAGCTGATATCTTCATTATTGTGTAAATTTAGATCATGAGCTCATGTTTAGCTAAACAGCTGAACTTGTAAGTGGCTTAGGTGTGAACCCTCGTAAGCTTCATCAGAAAGTCGGCAAATATTTATTTCTGTCCCTACAATGAGTTTCCCGCGAGAAGCCCTTTTTCTAAAATGTTGGTCCAATACTCCCTCTGGAGGCAGGGGACTCAGACATGGCTGCTTGCCGGCCCCCGATCTTGGGCAGGGGCTGTGGGCGGCCCGTGGCCTGGGCTGGAGCCTCTCTGCGTGTGTCACAGGAACCCATCTGTCTGCGAAATTCGGTCTCCTTGCAGGAAAATATGATGCCCAGATATATGGTTAGCTGTGAAGCGAGGTGTACTTCGAGGACAGGTTCCACACACACTTCAAGTTTGAGGGCGGCCTGAGTGGAAAGGTGAGAATTTGGGCAGACGTGCAGACAAACAAGGCGCCCTTTGGCCTGGGCCTAAATGCTGGTGACACCCCACTGGGCCTGCCGGGCTCTGAGGGCCCTGCCCTGGGCCCCCTGCTCCCCTGCCCTTTGTTAAGTCACAGCAGAGATGGCCACACCCACTCCCTCAGCGAGGGCAGTGTTCCAGCCTCCCTCAGCCCCGCCCACTCTCCGCAGGTTACCATGGACTACAGATGCTGCTTTCTGAGGCCAGGGCGTTTCGTGAATGCCAAGGGCAGACATGATGACCTTAAATGATTTCCACTTGTGTCAGTTTTGGTAAACTTTAGGAGCTAGGAAATGGTCTACTTTACACAAATGTTCAAATTTACTGGCATTTCATGTATTCTCTGCTATAACTTTGTCCTGATTCTTTCTGTATATTCTTTACTTATGTTTTTGTTTTCCTTAATCAAAGTGTGTCTTTTAAATCTTTTCAAAGAATATTCTTTGGACTTACTAAATTACCTCAATTTTATAAGTTTTCTGTTGTTTAAGTTCTGCTCATATCTTTAATTATGTTTTTCCTATATTCTCTCGGTTTATTGGTTTGATCTTCTGATGTCAATGAAAACATTTCGTTATTCATTTTAATAAATATTTTTACTTATAAATATATGAGCTTTTGAAGATTCCAACTTACTTGTAACTTTCTAATGGTCATGTTCTGTACATTGTTGCTGGCCTGAGTCTTAGTTCAACATATAGCAATGTATATATTGACGTATTTTCCCTTCGAATTTCTGTGATTCCCTACATCTCACCTTCTTTGCAGACAAGCCATTTGAAATACCGTTAACTTATTTCACAGCCAATAAGTCTTTGAAATAATGTGTATTTTTTAGAGAAATCTTCTTATAAAATTAGGCAGAAAATCTGACCTGCCATAGTTTTCAAAACAGCATAATTTCACTCTTCTCAATGATTAATCTGTTGTATTACACATCCTTTGACTATTTAGCTTTATCAATGACCTGTACTTTAAAAATATTTTAGAGAGCCTACCAGTCTTTGAAAACATCCTTGTTCCTTGTTTCAGTTCCAGTTTTATGTATATTTCCTGCCTTGCACCTGAGTATTCTAACATCTAATGGATGGCCTTGGGAATCTAATTCTGGTATTGATTGTTTTTGCTGATTGTCTCACCTTGTAGCTGATTTCTTCATTATTGTGTAAATTTAGATCATGAGCTCATGTTTAGCTAAACAGCTGACCTTGTAAGAGGCTTAGGTGTGAACGCTCGTAAGTTTCAGCAGAAAGTCGGGAATGATTTATTTGTGTCCTTCCAATGAGCTGGCCGCGAGGACCCCGTTTTATAGAAGTGTTGGTCCAATATTCCCTGTAGAGGATAGGGACACATACAGGACTGCTTGGCGTACCCCGGTCAGTGGCAGGGGAATTCGGTGGCCTGTGGTCCGGGCCGGAGCCTCTCTACGTGTGTCCCAGGGACGCATCTGCCTGCGAACTTCGGTCACCTGGCTGGAAGCTACGATGCCCAGACTATGGTTAGCTCTGCCGCGAGGTGTACTGTGCAGACAAGTTCCACACACACTTCAAGTAAGAGGGCGGTCTGAGTGGAAAGGTGAGAGTTTGGGCTGCTGTGCAGACAAAGAAGGCGCCCTTTGGCCTGGGCCTAAACGCTTGTGACACCCCACTTGGCCTTATATGATTTCCTCTTGTGTCAGTTTTGGTTAAGGTTAGTAGCTAGGAAATGGTCCCCTTTAACAAAATGTTCAAATTTACTGTCATTTCATATATTCTCTGCTATAACATTGTACTGATTCTTTCTGTATATTCTTTACTTATGTTTTGTTTTCCTTAATCAAAGTGTGTCTTTTAAATCTTTTCAAAGAATATTCTTTGTACTTACTCTATCACCTCAATTTTATACGTTTTCTGTTGCATTAAGTTCTGCTCATATCTTTATGTATCTTTTTTCTATGTTCTGAGGTTTTATTGGTTTGATCTTCTGATGTCAATTAAAACACTTGGTTATTCATTTTAATAAATCATTTTACTTATAAAGATTTGATCTTTTGAAGATTCCAGCTTACTTGTAAGTTTCTAAGGTCAGGTCCTCTACATTCTTGCTGGCCGAAGGCTTAATTCAACATATAGCAATGTATATATTGACCTATTTTCCCCTCGACTTTCGGTGATTCCCTATATCTCACCTTTCTTTGCAGACAAGCCATTTGAAATACCCTTAACTTATTTCACAGCCAATAAGTCTTGAAATAATGTTTACTTTTTAGAGAAATCTTCTTATATAATTAGGCAGAAAATCTGACCTGCCATTGTTTTCAAAACAGCATAATTTCACTCTTCTCAATGATGAATCTGTTTTGAGTATTTAGCTTATCAATGACATGTACTTTAAAAATGTTTTAGAGATCCTATCAGTCTTTGAAAACATCCTTGTTCCTTGTTTCAGTTCCAGTTTTATGTATATTTTCTGCCTTGCACCTGATTATTCCAACATCTGATGGATGGCCTAGGGAATCTAATTCTGGTATTGATTGTTTTTGCTGATTGTCTCCCCTTGTATCTGATTAATTCATTACTGTGTAAGTTTAGATCCTGAGCTCATGTTTAGCTAAACAGCTGACCCTGTAAGAGGCTTAGGTCTGAACGCTCGTAAGCTTCAACAGAAAGTCGGCAATGATTTATATGTGTCCCTCCAATGAGTTGCCCAGGAGGACCCTGTTTTCTACAAGTGTTGGTCCAATACTACCTCTAGACGCAGGGGACTCAGACAGGGCTGTTTGCAGCACCGAACTGGGGCAGGGGCAGAGGGCGGCCTGTGGCCCAGGCAGGAGCCTCTCCACGTGTGTACCAGGGACACATCTGCCTGCGAACTTCGGTCACCGGGCAGGAAGCTACGATGCTCACACATATGGTTACCTGTGCAGCGAGGTGTACTGCCCAGACAGGTTCCACACACACTTCAAGTAAGAGGGCGGCCTGTGTGGAAAGGTCAGATTTTGGGCAGCTGTGAAGAAAAGAAGGCGCCCTTTGGTCTGGGCCTAAATGCTTGTGACACCCCAATGAGCCTGCCGGGCTTGAGGGGTCTGCCCTGAGACCCCTCCTCTCCTGCAATTTGTTCAGTCACAGCAGAGATGGCCACACCCATTCCCTCAGTGAGGGCTGTGTTCCAACCTCCCTCAGCAGCACCCACTTTCCGCAGGTTACCATGGACTACAGATGCTGCGTTCTGAGTCCAGGGCATTCCGAGAATGCCAAGGGCAGACATGATGACCTTAAATGATTTCCTCTTGTGTCAGTTTTGGTAAACTTTAGGAGCTAGAAAAAGGTACACTTTACAGAAATGTTCAAATTTACTGGCATTTCATATATTCTCTGCTATAACATTGTCCTGATTCTTTCTGTATATTCTTTAATTATGTTTTTGTTTTCCTTAATCAAAGTGTGTCTTTTAAATCTTTTCAAAGAATATTCTTTGGACTTACTAAATCCCCTGAATTTTATACGTTTTCTATTGTATTAAGTTCTGCTCATATCTTTATTTATCTTTTTTCTATGTTCTCAGGGTTTATTGTTTTGATGTTCTGATGTCAATTAAAACACTTGGTTATTCATTTTAATAAATCATTTTACTTATAAATATTTGAACTTTTGAAGATTCCAACTTACTTGTAACTTACTAAGGGTCAGGTTCTGTACATTGATGCTGGCCTGAGTCTTAGTTCAACATATAGCAATGTATATATTTGCATATTCTCCCTTCGAATTTCTGTGATTCCCTACATCTCAACTTTCTGTGCAGACTAGCCATTTGAAATACCCTTTACTTATTTCACAGCCAATAAGTCTTTGAAATAATGTGTTTTTTTAGAGAAATCTTCTTATATAATTAGGGAGAAAATCTGACCTGCCATAGTTTTCAAAACAGCATAATTTCACTTTTCTCAATGATTAATCTATTGTATTACACAACCTTTAAGTATTTAGCTTTATCAATGACATGTACTTTAAAAATGTTTTTGAGATCCTACCAGTCTTTGAGAACATCCTTGTTCCTTGTTTCAGTTCCAGTTTTATGTATATTTCCTGCCAGGCACCTGATTATTCCAACATCTGATGGATGGCCTTGGGAATCTAATTCTGGTATTGATTGTTTTTGCTGATTGTCTCCCCTTGTAGCTGATGTCTTCATTATTCTGTAAATTTAGATCATTAGCTCATGTTTAGCTAAACAGCTGACCTTGTAAGAGGCTTATGTGTGAACGCTCATAAGTTTCAGCAGAAAGTCGGGAAATATTTATTTGTGTCCCTCCATAGAGTTGCCCGCGAGGATCCCAACTTCCAGAAGTGTTGGTCCAATATTCCCTGTAGAGTCAGGGGACTCTGAAAGGGCTTCTAGGTGTTCCCCGATCTGGGGCAGGGGCAGTTGGAGGCATGTGGCCCGGGCAGGAGACTCTCCGGATGTGTCCCATGGACCCATCTGCTTGCGAACTTCGGTCACCATGCATGAAGGTATGATGCTCGGACCTATGTTTAGTGGTGCAGCGAGGTGTACTGTGCGGACAGGTTCCAAACGCAATTCAAGTAATAGTGCGGCCTGAGTGGAAAGGTGAGAGTTTGGGCAGCTGTGCAGACAAAGAACGCGCTCTTTGGCCTGTACCTAAATGCTTGTGACACCCCACTGGGGCTGCCGGGCTCTGAAGGCCCTGCCCTGGGCCCCTGCTCCCGTGCCCTTTGTTCAGTCACAGCAGAGATGGCCAAACCCACTCCCTCAGTGAGGGCAGTGTTCTACCTCCCTCAGCCCCGCCCCCTTTCCGCATGTTACCATGGACAACAGATGCTGCATTCTGAGGCCAGGGCATTCCGAGAATGCCAAGGGCAGACATGATGACCTTAAATGATATCCTCTTGTGTCAGTTTTGGTAAACTTTGGGAGCTAGGAAATGGTCCCCTTTACAGAAATATTCAAATTTACTGGCATTTCATATATTCTCTGCTATAACATTATACTGACTCTTTCTCTATATTCTTTACTTATGTTTTTGTTTTCCTTAATCAAAGCATGTCTTTTAAATCTTTTCAAAGAATATTCTTTGGACTTCTAAATCACCTGAATTTTATATGTTTTCTGTTGTATTAAGTTCTGCCCTTATCTTTATTTATCTTTTTTCTATGTTCTCAGGGTTTATTGTTTTGAACTTCTGATGTCAATTAATACATTTGGTTATTCTTTTTAATAAATCTTTTTACGTAAAAAGATATGAACTTTTGAAGACTCCAACAGTCTAAGGGCCAGGTCTTTTACATTGTTGCTAGCCTAATACTTTGAGCAACATATAGCAATGTATATATTGACATATTTTCCCATCGACTTTCTGTGATTCCCTATATCTCAACTTTCTTTGCAGACAAGCCATTTTAAATACCCTTAACTTATTTCACAGCCAATAAGTCTTTGGAATAATATGTATTATTTAGAGAAATCTTATTATATATATATATTTACGCAGAAAATCTAACCTGCCATGGTTTTCAAAACAGCATAATTTCATTCTTCTCAGTGATGAATCTGTTGTATTACACAACCTTTTAGTATTTAGCTTTATCAATGACATGTACTTTAAAAATGTTTTAGAGAACCTACCTCTGTTTGAAAACATCCTGGTTCCTTGTTTCAGTTCCAGTTTTATGTATATTTCCTGCCTTGCACCTGATTATTCCAACATCTGATGCATCGTCTTGGGAATCTAATTCTGGTATTGATTGTTTTTGCTGATTGTCTCCCCTTATAGCTGATGTCTTCATTATTGTGTAAATGTGGATCATGAGCTCTTGGTTAGCTAAACAGCGGACCTTGTAAGAGGCTTAGGTGTGAACACTCATAAGTTTCCTCAGAATGTTGGGAAATACTTTTTTGTGTCCCTCCTATGTGTTGCCCGCGAGGACCCCGTCTTCCAGAAGTGTTGGTCCAATATTACCTGTAGAGTCATGGGACTCTGACAGGGCTGCTATGCTGTCCCCGATCTGGGGCAGGGGCAGTGGGTGGCCTGTGGCCCCGGCAGGAGCCTCTCCGCATGAGTCCCAGGGACCCATCTGTCTGCGAACTTCAGTCACCTGGCAGGAGGTTAAGAGGCCCAGACATATGGTTAGCTGTGCAGCGAGATGTACTGCGTGGACAGGTTCTACACACACGTCAACTAAGAGGGCGGCCTGATTGGAAAAGTGAGAGTTTGGGCAGCTGTGCAGACAACGAAGGTGCCCTTTGTCCTGGGCCTAAATGCTTGTGACACACCACTGTGCCTTCCGGGCTCTGAGGGCCCTTCCCTTGGCCCCCTGCTCCCCTGCCCTTTGATCAGTCACAGCAGAGATGGCCACACACACTCCCTTTTGAGGGCAGTGTTCCAAACTCACACATCCCCGACCCATCTCTGCAGTTTACCATGGACTATAGATGCTGCATTCTGAGGCCAGGGCGTTCAGAGAATGCCAAGGGCAGACATGATGACCTTAAATGATTTCCTCTTGTGTCAGTTTTGGTAAACTTTAGGAGCTAGGAAGTGGTCCCCTTTACAGAAATGTTCAAATTTACTGTCATTTCATATATTGTCTGCTATAACATTGTCCTGATTCTTTCTGTATATTCTTTACTTATATTTTTGCTTTCCTTAATCAAAGTGTGTCTTTGAAATCTTTCCAAAGAATATTCTTTGGACTTACTAAATCACCTCAAGTTTATACGTTTTCTGTTGTATTAAGTTCGGCTCATATCTTTATTTATCTTTTTTCTATGTTCTCAGTGTTTATTGGTTTGATATTCTGATGTCAATTTTAAAACTTGGATATTCATTTAATAAATCTTTTTACTTATAAAGATTTGAACTTTTGAAGATTCCAACTTACTTGTAAGTTTCTAAGGGTCATGTCCTCTACATTGTTGCTGGCCTAAGGCTTAGTTCACCATATAGCAATGTATATATTGACATAATTTCCCCTCGATTTTCTTTGATACCCTAGATCTCACCTTTTTTTGCAGACAAGCCATTTGAAAAACACATAACTTATTTCACAGCCAATAAGTCTTTGAAATAATGTGCATTTTTAGATAAATCTTCTTATGTAGTTAGGCAGAAAATCTGACCTGCCATAGTTTTCAAAACAGCATAATTTCACTCTTCTCAGTGATTAATCTGTTGTATTACACAACATTTCAGTATTTAGCTTTATCAATATCATGTACTTTAAAAATGTTTTAGAGATCCTACCAGTCTTTGAAAACATCCTTGTTCCTTGTTTTAGTTCCAGTTTTATGTATATTTTCTGCCTTGCACGTGATTATTCCAACATCAGATGGATGGCCTTGGGAATTTAATACTTGTATTGATTGTTTTTGATGATAGTCTCCACTTGTACATGATTTCTTCATTATTGTGTAAATTTAGATCATGAGCTCATGTTTAGCTAAACAGCTGACCTTGTAAGAGGCTTAGGTGTGAACGCTCGTAAGCTTCAGCAGAAAGTCGGCAATGATTTATTTGTGTTCCTCTAATGAGTTGCCCGCAAGGACCCCGTTTTCTACAAGTGTTGGTCCAATACTCCTGCTAGAGGCAGGGCACTCAAACAGGGCTACTTTGCGTCCCTCGATCGGGGGCCGGGGCAGGGTGGGCCACTGGCCCGGGCAGGAGCCTCTCCGTGTGTGTCCTAGGGACCCATTAGCCTGCAAACTTCGGTCACATGGCAGGAATCTATGATGCCCAGACCTAAGGTTAGATGTGCAGGGAGGTGTACTGTGCGGACAGGTTCCACACACACTTCAAGTAAGAGGGCGGCCTGAGTGGAAAGGTAAGAGTTAGGGAAGCTGTTCAGACAAAGAAGGCGCACTTTGGCCTGGGCCTAAATTCTTTTGACACACCACTGTGCCTGCCTGGATCTGAGGGCCCTGCCCTTGACGCCCTGACCCCTGCCCTTTGTTCAGTCACAGCAAAGATGGCCACAACCACTCCTTGAGTGAGGGCAGTGTTCCAAATTTCCTCAGCCCCGCCCCCTCTCTGCAGGTTACCATGGAATACAGATGCTGCATTCTGATGCCAGGGCGTTCCGAGAATGCCAAGGGCAGACAGGATGATCTTATATGGTTTCCTCTTGTGTCAGTTTTGGTAAACTTTAGGAGCTAGGAAATGGTCCACTTTACAGAAATGTTCAAACTTACTGGCATTTCAGATGTTCTCTGCTATAACATTGTCCTGATTCTTTCTGTATATTCTTTACTTATGTTTTGGTTTTCCTTAATCAAAGTGTGTCGTTTAACTCTTTTCAAAGAATATTCTTTGGACTTACTACATCACCTGAATTTTATACGTTTGCTGTAGTATTAAGTTCTGCTCATATCTTTATTTATCTTTTTTCTATGTTCTCAGGGTTTATTGTTTTGATCTTCTGATGTCAATTAAAACACTTGATTATTCATTTTCATAAATTTTTTACTTATAAAGATTTGAACTTTTGAAGATTCCAACTTACTTGTAAGTTTCTAAGGGTTAGTTCCTCTACATTGTTGCTGGCCTAAGGCTTAGTTCACGTATAGCTATATATGTATTGACCTATTTTCCCCTGAGCTTTCTGTGATTCCCTACATCTCACCTTCATCTGCAGACAAGCCATTTGAAATACCCTTAACTTATTTCACAGCCAATAAGTCTTTGAAATAATGTTTATTTTTTAGAGAAATCTTCTTATATAATTAGGCAGAAAATCTAACCTGCCATAGTTTTCAAAACAGCATAATTTCACTCTTCTCAATGATGAATCTGTTGTATTACACAACCTTTGAGAATTTAGCTTCATCAATGACATGTACTTTAAAAATGTTTTAGAGTTCCTACCAGTCTTTGAAAACTTCCTTGTTCCTTGTTTCAGTTCCAGTTTTATGTATATTTTCAGCCTTGCACCTGATTATTCCAACATTTGATGGATGGCCTAGGGAATCTAATCCTGGTATTGATTATTTTTGCTGATTGTGTCCCCCTTGTAGATGATTTCTTCATTATTGTGTAAATTTAGATCGTGAGCTCATGTTTAGCCAAACAGCTGACCTTGTAATAGGCTTAGGTGGGAAAGCTCGTAAGCTTCATCAGAAAGTCGGCAAAGATTTATTTTTGTCCCTCCAATGAGTAGCCCGCGAGGACCACGTTTTCTAAAAGTGTTGGTCCAATAGTCTCTCTAGAGGCAGGGACTCAGACAGGGCTGCTTTGCGGCCGCCGATCTGGGGCAGGGTTTTGGGCCACCCGTTGCTCGGGCAGGAAACTCTCCACGTGTGTCCCACGGACCCATCTGCCTGCGAACTTCGGTCAGCTGGCAGGAAGCTTACGATGCCCAGACCTATGGTTAGCTCTGCAGCGAGGTGTACTGCACGGACAGGTTCCACACACACTTCAAGTAAGAGGGCGGTCTGAGTGGAAAGGTTAGAGTTTGGGCTGCTGTGCAGACAAAGGAGGCACACTATGGCCTGGGCCTAAATGCTTGTGAAATCACACTGGGCCTGCCTGGCTCTGAGGGCCGTGCACTGGACTCCCTGCTCCCCTTCCATTTGTTCAGTCACAGCAGAGATGGCCACAATCACTAGCTCAGTGAGGGCAGTGTTCCAACCTCCCTCAGCCCCGCCCCCCCCCTCAGGTTACCATGGACTACAGATGCTGCATTCTGAGTCCAGGGCGTTCGGAGAATGCCAAGGGCAGACATGATGATCTTAAATGCTTTCCTATTGTGTCAGTTTTGGTAAACTTTAGGAGCTAGGAAATGGTCCACTTTACAGAAATGTTCAAACTTACTGGCATTTCAGATGTTCTCTGCTATAACATTGACCTGAATCTTTCTGTATATTCTTTACTTATGTTTTTTTTTCCTTAATCAAAATGTGTCTTTTAACTCTTTTCAAAGAATATTCTTTGGAATTACTACATCTCCTAAATTTTATACGTTTTCTGTTGTATTAAGTTCTGCTCATATCTTTATTAATCTTTTTACTATGTTCTCAGGGTTTATTGTTTTGATATTCTGATGTAAATTAAAACACATGGTAATTCATTTTAATAAATCTTTTTACTTATAAGGATTTGAACTTTTGAAGATTCCAGCTTACTTGTAAGTTTCTAAGGGTCAGGTACTCTACATTGTTGCTGCCCTAAGGCTTAGTTCACAATATAGCAATTTATATATTGACCTATTTTCCCCTCGAATTTCTGTGATTCCCTTAGTCTCACCTTTCTTTGCAGACAAGCCATTTGAAATACCCTTAACTTGTTTCACTGCCAATAAATCTTTGAAATAATGTGTATTTTTAGAGAAATCTTCTTATATAATTAGGCAAAAAAATCTGAGCTGCCATAGTTTTCAAAACAGCATAATTTCACTCTTCTCAATGATGAATCTGTTGTATTACACAAACTTTGAGTATTTAGGTTTATCAATGACATGTACTTTAAAAATGATTTAGAGATCCTACCAGTCTTTGAAAACATCCTTGTTCCTTGTTTCAGTTCGAGTTTTATGTATATTTTCTGCCTTGCAACTGATTATTCCAACATATGATGGATCGCCCAGGGAAACTAATTTTGATATTGCTTGTTTTGGCTGATTGTCTCCCCGTTGTAGCTGATTTCTTCATTATTGTGTAAATTTAGATCATGAGCTCATGTTTAGCTAAACAGCTGACCTTGTAAGAGGCTTAGGTGTGAACGCTCGTAAGCTTCATCAGAAAGTCCGCAAAGATTTTTTTGTGTCCCTCCAATGAGTGGCCCGTGACCATCCTGTTTTCTACAAGTGTTGGTCCCATACTCCCTCTAGAGGCTGGGACTCAGACTGGGCTGCTTTGCGGCCCCCGATCTGGGGAAGGGGCAATGGGCGACCTGTGACCCGGCCAGGAGTCTCTCCGCGGGTGTCCCAGGGACCCAACTTCCTTTGAACATCGGTCACCTGGCATGAAGCTATGATTTCCAGACCTCTAGTTAGCTGTGCAGCGAGGTGTACTGCACGGACAGTTTCCACACACACTTCAAGTAAGAGGGCGGCCTGAGAGGAAAAGTGAGAGATTGGGCAGATGTGCAGACAAAGAAGGCGCCCTTTGTCCTGGGCCTAAATGATTGTAACACCCCACTGGGCCTTCCGGGCTCTGAGGGCAATGACCTGGTTTCCCTCCACTCCTGCCCTATGTTCAGTCACAGCAGAGATGGCCACACCAACTCTCTCAGTGAGGGCAGTGTTCCCACCTCCCTCAGCCACGCCCCCTCTCCGCAGGTTACCATGGACTACAGATGCTGCATTCTGAGGCCAGGGCGTTCCGAGAATGCCAAGGGGAGACATGATGGCCTTAAATGATTTCCTCTTGTGTCAGTTTTGGTAAACTTTAGGAGCTAGGCAATGGTCCACTTTACAGAAATGTTCAAATTTACTTGCATTTCAGATCGTCTCTGCTATAACATTGTCCTGATTCTTTCTGTATATTCTTTACTTATCTTTTTGATTTCCTTAACCAAAGTTTGTCTTTTAAATCTTTTCACAGAATATTCTTTGGACGTACTACATCACCTGAATTTTATACGTTTTCTGTTGTATTAAGTTCTGCTCATATCTTTTTTTATCTTTTTTCTATGTTCTCAGGGTTTATTGTTTTGATCTTCTGATGTCTATTAAAACACTTGGTTATTCATTTTCATAAATCTTTTTAATTATAAAGATTTGAACTTTTGAAGATTCCAGCTTACTTGTAAGTTTCTAAGCGTCAGGTCCTCTACATTGTTGCTGGCCTAAGGCTTAGTTAACCGTATAGCAATATATATATTGCCCTATTTTCTCCTCGGCTTTCTGTGATTCCCTACATCTCACCATTCTATGCCGACAAGCCATTTGAAATACCCTTAATTTGTTTCACAGCCAATAAGTCTTTGAAGTAATGTGTATTTTTGCAGAAATCTTCTTATATAATTAGGCAAAAAATCTGAGCTGCCATAGTTTTCAAAACAGCATAATTTCACTATTCTCAATGATGAATCTGCTGTATTACACAAACTTTGAGTATTTAGCTTTATCAATGACATGTACTTTAAAAATGTTTGAGAGATCCTACCAGTCTTTGAAAACATCCTTGTTCCTTGTTTCAGTTCGAGTTTTTTGTATATTTTCTGCCTTGCAACTGATTATTCCAACATATGATGGATCGCCCAGGGAATCTAATTTTGATATTGCTTGTTTTGGCTGCTTGTCTCCCCGTTGTAGCTAATTTCTTCATTATTGTGTAAATTTAGGTCATGAGCTCATGTTTAGCTAAACAGCTGACCTTGTAAGAGGCTTAGGTGTGAACGCTCGTAAGCTTCATCAGAAAGTCCGCAAAGATTTTTTTGTGTCCCTCCAATGAGTGGCCCGCGACGACCCTGTTTTTACAAGTGCTGGTCCAATAGTCCCTCTAGAGGCAGGGACTCAGACAGGGCTGCTTTGCGGCCACCGAACTGGGGCAGGGTCCTTGGGCCGCCTGTGGCAAGGGCAGGAGCCTCTCCGCGTGTGTCCCACGGACCCATCTGCCTGTGAACTTCGGTCAACTGGCAGGAAGCTTACGATGCCCAGACATATGGTTAGCTGTGCAGCGAGGTGTACTGCACGGACAGGTTCCACACACACTTCATGTAAGAGGGCGGCCTGAGTGGAAAGGTTAGAGTTTGGGCAGCTGTGCAGACAAAGAAGGCACAGTTTGGCCTGGGCCTAAATGCTTGTGAAACCGCACTGGGCCTGCCTGGCTCTGACGGCCCTGCAACGGACGCCCTGCTCCCCTGCTATTTGTTCAGTCACAGCAGAGATGGCGACACTCACTCCCTCAGTGAGGGCAGTGTTCCAACCTCCCTCAGCCCCGCCCCCTCTCCGCAGGTTATCATGGACTACAGATGCTGCATTCTGAGGCCAGGGCGTTCCGAGAATGCCAAGGGCAGACATGATGATCTTAAATGGTTTCCTCTTGTGTCAGTTTTGGTAAACTGTAGGAGCTAGGAAATGGTCCACTTTACAGAAATGTTCAAATTTACTGGCATTTCAGATCTTCTCTGCTATAACATTGTCCTGATTCTTTCTGTATATTCTTTACTTATGTTTTTGTTTTCCTTAATCAAAGTGTGTCTTTTAAATCTTTTCAAAGAATATTCTTTGGACGTACTACATCACATGTATTTTATACGTTTTCTGTTGTATAAAGTTCTGCTCATATCTTTATTTATCTTTTTTCTATGTTCTCAGGGTTTATTGTTTTGATCTTCTGATGTCAATTAAAACACTTGGTTATTCATTTTCATAAATCTTTTTACTTATAAAGATTTGAACTTTTGAAGATTCCAGCTTACTTTTAAGTTTCTAAGCGTCAGGTCCTCTACATTGTTGCTGGCCTAATGCTTAGTTAACCGTATAGCAATATATATATTGCCCTATTATCCCCTCGGCTTTCTGTGTTTCCCTACATCTCACCTTTCTTTGCAGACAAGACATTTGAAATACCCTTAACTTATTTCACAGCCAATAAGTCTTTGAAATAATGTCTATTTTTAGAGAAATCTTCTTATATAATTAGGTACAAAATCTGACCTGCCATAGTTTTCAAAACAGCATAATTTCACTCTTCTCAATGATGAATCTGTTGTATTACACAACCTTTGAGAATTTAGCTTTATCAATGACATGTACTTTAAAAATGTTTTAGAGTTCCTACCAGTCTTTGAAAACTTCCTTGTTCCTTGTTTCAGTTCCAGTTTTATGTATATTTTCAGCCTTGCACCTGATTATTCCAACATTTGATGGATGGCCTAGGGAATCTAATCCTGGTATTGATTATTTTTGCTGATTGTGTCCCCCTTGTAGATGATTTCTTCATTATTGTGTAAATTTAGATCGTGAGCTCATGTTTAGCCAAACAGCTGACCTTGTAATAGGCTTAGGTGGGAAAGCTCGTAAGCTTCATCAGAAAGTCGGCAAAGATTTATTTTTGTCCCTCCAATGAGTAGCCCGCGAGGACCACGTTTTCTAAAAGTGTTGGTCCAATAGTCTCTCTAGAGGCAGGGACTCAGACAGGGCTGCTTTGCGGCCGCCGATCTGGGGCAGGGTTTTGGGCCACCCGTTGCTCGGGCAGGAAACTCTCCACGTGTGTCCCACGGACCCATCTGCCTGCGAACTTCGGTCAGCTGGCAGGAAGCTTACGATGCCCAGACCTATGGTTAGCTCTGCAGCGAGGTGTACTGCACGGACAGGTTCCACACACACTTCAAGTAAGAGGGCGGTCTGAGTGGAAAGGTTAGAGTTTGGGCTGCTGTGCAGACAAAGGAGGCACACTATGGCCTGGGCCTAAATGCTTGTGAAATCACACTGGGCCTGCCTGGCTCTGAGGGCCGTGCACTGGACTCCCTGCTCCCCTTCCATTTGTTCAGTCACAGCAGAGATGGCCACAATCACTAGCTCAGTGAGGGCAGTGTTCCAACCTCCCTCAGCCCCGCCCCCCCCCTCAGGTTACCATGGACTACAGATGCTGCATTCTGAGTCCAGGGCGTTCGGAGAATGCCAAGGGCAGACATGATGATCTTAAATGCTTTCCTATTGTGTCAGTTTTGGTAAACTTTAGGAGCTAGGAAATGGTCCACTTTACAGAAATGTTCAAACTTACTGGCATTTCAGATGTTCTCTGCTATAACATTGACCTGAATCTTTCTGTATATTCTTTACTTATGTTTTTTTTTCCTTAATCAAAATGTGTCTTTTAACTCTTTTCAAAGAATATTCTTTGGAATTACTACATCTCCTAAATTTTATACGTTTTCTGTTGTATTAAGTTCTGCTCATATCTTTATTAATCTTTTTACTATGTTCTCAGGGTTTATTGTTTTGATATTCTGATGTAAATTAAAACACATGGTAATTCATTTTAATAAATCTTTTTACTTATAAGGATTTGAACTTTTGAAGATTCCAGCTTACTTGTAAGTTTCTAAGGGTCAGGTACTCTACATTGTTGCTGCCCTAAGGCTTAGTTCACAATATAGCAATTTATATATTGACCTATTTTCCCCTCGAATTTCTGTGATTCCCTTAGTCTCACCTTTCTTTGCAGACAAGCCATTTGAAATACCCTTAACTTGTTTCACTGCCAATAAATCTTTGAAATAATGTGTATTTTTAGAGAAATCTTCTTATATAATTAGGCAAAAAAATCTGAGCTGCCATAGTTTTCAAAACAGCATAATTTCACTCTTCTCAATGATGAATCTGTTGTATTACACAAACTTTGAGTATTTAGGTTTATCAATGACATGTACTTTAAAAATGATTTAGAGATCCTACCAGTCTTTGAAAACATCCTTGTTCCTTGTTTCAGTTCGAGTTTTATGTATATTTTCTGCCTTGCAACTGATTATTCCAACATATGATGGATCGCCCAGGGAAACTAATTTTGATATTGCTTGTTTTGGCTGATTGTCTCCCCGTTGTAGCTGATTTCTTCATTATTGTGTAAATTTAGATCATGAGCTCATGTTTAGCTAAACAGCTGACCTTGTAAGAGGCTTAGGTGTGAACGCTCGTAAGCTTCATCAGAAAGTCCGCAAAGATTTTTTTGTGTCCCTCCAATGAGTGGCCCGTGACCATCCTGTTTTCTACAAGTGTTGGTCCCATACTCCCTCTAGAGGCTGGGACTCAGACTGGGCTGCTTTGCGGCCCCCGATCTGGGGAAGGGGCAATGGGCGACCTGTGACCCGGCCAGGAGTCTCTCCGCGGGTGTCCCAGGGACCCAACTTCCTTTGAACATCGGTCACCTGGCATGAAGCTATGATTTCCAGACCTCTAGTTAGCTGTGCAGCGAGGTGTACTGCACGGACAGTTTCCACACACACTTCAAGTAAGAGGGCGGCCTGAGAGGAAAAGTGAGAGATTGGGCAGATGTGCAGACAAAGAAGGCGCCCTTTGTCCTGGGCCTAAATGATTGTAACACCCCACTGGGCCTTCCGGGCTCTGAGGGCAATGACCTGGTTTCCCTCCACTCCTGCCCTATGTTCAGTCACAGCAGAGATGGCCACACCAACTCTCTCAGTGAGGGCAGTGTTCCCACCTCCCTCAGCCACGCCCCCTCTCCGCAGGTTACCATGGACTACAGATGCTGCATTCTGAGGCCAGGGCGTTCCGAGAATGCCAAGGGGAGACATGATGGCCTTAAATGATTTCCTCTTGTGTCAGTTTTGGTAAACTTTAGGAGCTAGGCAATGGTCCACTTTACAGAAATGTTCAAATTTACTTGCATTTCAGATCGTCTCTGCTATAACATTGTCCTGATTCTTTCTGTATATTCTTTACTTATCTTTTTGATTTCCTTAACCAAAGTTTGTCTTTTAAATCTTTTCACAGAATATTCTTTGGACGTACTACATCACCTGAATTTTATACGTTTTCTGTTGTATTAAGTTCTGCTCATATCTTTTTTTATCTTTTTTCTATGTTCTCAGGGTTTATTGTTTTGATCTTCTGATGTCTATTAAAACACTTGGTTATTCATTTTCATAAATCTTTTTAATTATAAAGATTTGAACTTTTGAAGATTCCAGCTTACTTGTAAGTTTCTAAGCGTCAGGTCCTCTACATTGTTGCTGGCCTAAGGCTTAGTTAACCGTATAGCAATATATATATTGCCCTATTTTCTCCTCGGCTTTCTGTGATTCCCTACATCTCACCATTCTATGCCGACAAGCCATTTGAAATACCCTTAATTTGTTTCACAGCCAATAAGTCTTTGAAGTAATGTGTATTTTTGCAGAAATCTTCTTATATAATTAGGCAAAAAATCTGAGCTGCCATAGTTTTCAAAACAGCATAATTTCACTATTCTCAATGATGAATCTGCTGTATTACACAAACTTTGAGTATTTAGCTTTATCAATGACATGTACTTTAAAAATGTTTGAGAGATCCTACCAGTCTTTGAAAACATCCTTGTTCCTTGTTTCAGTTCGAGTTTTTTGTATATTTTCTGCCTTGCAACTGATTATTCCAACATATGATGGATCGCCCAGGGAATCTAATTTTGATATTGCTTGTTTTGGCTGCTTGTCTCCCCGTTGTAGCTAATTTCTTCATTATTGTGTAAATTTAGGTCATGAGCTCATGTTTAGCTAAACAGCTGACCTTGTAAGAGGCTTAGGTGTGAACGCTCGTAAGCTTCATCAGAAAGTCCGCAAAGATTTTTTTGTGTCCCTCCAATGAGTGGCCCGCGACGACCCTGTTTTTACAAGTGCTGGTCCAATAGTCCCTCTAGAGGCAGGGACTCAGACAGGGCTGCTTTGCGGCCACCGAACTGGGGCAGGGTCCTTGGGCCGCCTGTGGCAAGGGCAGGAGCCTCTCCGCGTGTGTCCCACGGACCCATCTGCCTGTGAACTTCGGTCAACTGGCAGGAAGCTTACGATGCCCAGACATATGGTTAGCTGTGCAGCGAGGTGTACTGCACGGACAGGTTCCACACACACTTCATGTAAGAGGGCGGCCTGAGTGGAAAGGTTAGAGTTTGGGCAGCTGTGCAGACAAAGAAGGCACAGTTTGGCCTGGGCCTAAATGCTTGTGAAACCGCACTGGGCCTGCCTGGCTCTGACGGCCCTGCAACGGACGCCCTGCTCCCCTGCTATTTGTTCAGTCACAGCAGAGATGGCGACACTCACTCCCTCAGTGAGGGCAGTGTTCCAACCTCCCTCAGCCCCGCCCCCTCTCCGCAGGTTATCATGGACTACAGATGCTGCATTCTGAGGCCAGGGCGTTCCGAGAATGCCAAGGGCAGACATGATGATCTTAAATGGTTTCCTCTTGTGTCAGTTTTGGTAAACTGTAGGAGCTAGGAAATGGTCCACTTTACAGAAATGTTCAAATTTACTGGCATTTCAGATCTTCTCTGCTATAACATTGTCCTGATTCTTTCTGTATATTCTTTACTTATGTTTTTGTTTTCCTTAATCAAAGTGTGTCTTTTAAATCTTTTCAAAGAATATTCTTTGGACGTACTACATCACATGTATTTTATACGTTTTCTGTTGTATAAAGTTCTGCTCATATCTTTATTTATCTTTTTTCTATGTTCTCAGGGTTTATTGTTTTGATCTTCTGATGTCAATTAAAACACTTGGTTATTCATTTTCATAAATCTTTTTACTTATAAAGATTTGAACTTTTGAAGATTCCAGCTTACTTTTAAGTTTCTAAGCGTCAGGTCCTCTACATTGTTGCTGGCCTAATGCTTAGTTAACCGTATAGCAATATATATATTGCCCTATTATCCCCTCGGCTTTCTGTATTTCCCTACATCTCACCTTTCTTTGCAGACAAGACATTTGAAATACCCTTAACTTATTTCACAGCCAATAAGTCTTTGAAATAATGTCTATTTTTAGAGAAATCTTCTTATATAATTAGGTACAAAATCTGACCTGCCATAGTTTTCAAAACAGCATAATTTCACTCTTCTCAATGATGAATCTGTTGTATTACACAAACTTTGAGTATTTAGCTTTATCAATGACATGTACTTTAAAAATGTTTTAGAGATCCTATCAGTCTTTGAAAACATCCTTGTTCCTTGTTTCAGTTACAGTTTTATGTATATTTTCTGCCTTGCACCTGATTATTCCAACATCTGTTGGATGGCCTAGGGAATCTGATTCTGGTATTGATTGTTATTGCTGATTGTCTCCCGCTTGTAGCTGATTTCTTCATTATTGTGTAAATTTAGATCATGAGCTCATGTTTAGGTAAACAGCTAACTTTGTAAGACGCTTAGGTGTGAACGCTCGTAAGCTTCATCAGAAAGTCGGCAAATATTTATTTGTGTCCCACCAATGAGTTGCCCGCCAGGACCCCGTTTTCTACAAGTGATGGTCCAATACTCCCTCTAGAGGCAGAGATTCAGAGAAGGTTGCTTTGGGGCCCCCGATCTGGTGCAGGGGCAGTCGTTGACCTGTGGCCCGGGCAGGAGCCTCTCCGCGTGTGTCGCAAGGATGCATCTGCCTGCGAACTTCATTCATCTGTCAGGAAGCTACGATGCCCAGACCTATGGTTAGCTGTGCAGCGAGGTATACTGTGCGGACCAGTTCCCCACACACTTCAAGTAAGACGGCGGCCTGAGTGGAAAGGTCAGAGTTTGGGCAGCTGTGCAGACAAACAATGCACCCTTTGGCTTGGGCCTAAATGCTTGTGACACCCGACTGGGCCTGCCGAGCTCTGAGGGCCCTGCCCTTGGCCTCCTTCTCCCCTGCCCTTTGTTCAGTCACAGCAGAGATGGCCACAGCCACTCCCTGAGTGAGGGCAGTGTTCCAACTTCCCTCAGCCCCGCCCCCTCTCCGCAGGTTACCATGGACTACAGATGCTGCATACTGAGTCCAGGGCGTTCCGAGAATGCCAAGGGCAGACATGATGAACTTAAATGATTTCCTCTTGTGTCAGTTTTGGTAAACTTTAGGAGCTAGGAAATGGTCCACTTTACAGAAATGTTCAAATTTACTGGCATTTCAGATCGTCTCTGCTAAAACATTGTACTGATTCATTTTGTATATTCTTTACTTATGTTTTGGTTTTCCTTAATCAAAGTGTGTCTTTTAACTCTTTTCAAAGAATATTCTTTGGATTTACTACATCACCTAAATTTTATACGTTTTCTGTTGTACTAAGTTCGGCTCATAACTTTATTTATCTTTTTTCTATGTTCTCAGGGTTTATTGTTTTGATCTTCTGATGCCAATTAAAACACTTGGTTATTCATTTTATTAAAACTTTTTCTTATAAAGATTTGAACTTTTGAAGATTCCAACTTACTTGTAAGTTTCTAAGGGTCAGGTCCTCTACATTGTTGCTGGCCTAAAGCCTAGTTCACCATATAGCAATGTATATATTGACATATTTACCCCTCGACTTTCAGTGATTCCCTACATCTCACCTTTCTTTGCAGACAAGCCATTTGATATGCACTTACCTTATTTCACAGCCAATAAGTCTTTGAAATAATGTGTATTTTTTAGAGAAATCTTCTTATATAATTAGGCAGAAAATCTGACCTGCCATAGTTTTCAAAACAGCATAATTTCACTCTTCTCAATGATGAATCTGTTGTATTACACAAACTTTGAGTATTTAGCTTTATCAATGACATGTACTTTAAAAATATTTGAGAGATCCTACCAGTCTTTGAAAACATCCTAGTTTCATGTTTCAGTTCCAGTTATATGTATATTTTCTTCCTTGCACCTGATTATTCCAACATCTGATGGATGGCCTAGGGAATCTAATTCTGGTATTGATTGTTTTTGCTGATTGTCTCCCCTTTGTAGCTGATTTCTTCATTATTGTGTAAATTTAGATCATGAGTTCATGTTTAGCTAAACAGCTGACCTTGTAAGAGGCTTAGGTGTGAACTCTCGTAAGCTTCATCAGAAAGTCGGCAAAGATTTATTTGTGTCCCTCCAATGAGTTACCCGCGAGGACCCAGTTTTCTACAAGTGTTGTTCCAATACTCCCTCTTGAGGCACGGACTCAGAAATGGTTGCTTAGCGGCCCGCGATGTGGTGCCGGGGCAGTTGGCGGCCTATGGCCCGGGCAAGAGCCTCACCGCGTGTGTCACAGGGACCCATCTGCCTGCGAACTTCGTTCACCTGGCAGGAAGCTACAATGCCCAGACCTATGGTTAGCTGTTCAGCAAGGTGTACTGTGTGGACAAGTTCCACACACACTTCACGTAAGAGGGCGGGCTGAGTGGAAAGGTGAGAGTTTGGGCAGCTGTGCAGACAAAGAAGGCGCCCTATGGCCTGGGCCTAAATGCTTTTGACACCCCACTGGGCCTGCTGGACTCTGAGTGCCCTGCCCATGACGCCCTGCTCCCCTGCCCTTTTTTCAGTCACAGCAGAGATGGCCAAACTCACTCCCTGAGTGAGGGCAGTTTTCCAACTTCCCTCAGCCCCGCCCCCTCTCCGCAGGTTACCATGGACTACAGATGCTGCATTCTGAGTCCAGGGCGTTCCGAGAATGCCAAGGGCAGACATGATGATCTTAAATGGTTTCCTCTTGTGTCAGTTTTGGTAAACTTTAGGAGCTAGGAAATGGTCCACTTTACAGAAATGTTCAAACTTACTGGCATTTCAGATGTTCTCTGCTATAACATTGTCCTGATTCTTTCTGTATATTCTTTACATATGTTTTTGTTTTCCTTAATCAAAGTATGTCTTTTAACTCTTTTCAAAGAATATTCTTTGGACTTACTACATCACCTGAATTTTATACGTTTTCTGTTGTATTAAGTTCTTCTCATAACTTTATTTATCTTTTTTCTATGTTCTCAGGGTTTATTGTTTTGATCTTCTCATGTCAATTAAAACACTTTGTTATTCATTTTCATAAATTTTTTACTTATAAAGATTTGAACTTTTGAAGATTCCTGCTTACTTGTACGTTTCTTTGCGTCAGGTCCTCTACATTGTTGCTGGCCTAAGGCTTAGTTAACCGTATAGCAATATATATATTGCCCTATATTCCCCTCGACTTTCTGTGATTCCCTACATCTCACCTTTCTTTGCAGACAAGCCATTTGATATACCCTTACCTTATTTCACAGCCAATAAGCCTTTGAAATAATGTGTATGTTTTAGAGAAATTTTCTTATATAATTAGCTAGAAAATCTGACCTGCCATAGTTTTCAAAACAGCATAATTTCACTCTTCTCAATGATGAATCTGTTGTCTTACACAACATTTGAGTATTTAGCTTTATCAATGACCAGTACTTTAAAAATGTTTTAGTGATCCTACCACTCTTTGAAAATATCCTTGTTCCTTGTTTCAGTTCCTGTTTTGTGTATGTTTTCTGCCTTGCACCTGATTATTCCAACATCTGATGGATGGCCTAGGGAATCTAATTCTGGTATTGATTGTTTTTGCTGATTGTCTCCCCCTTGTAGCTGATTTCTTCATTATTGTGTAAATTTAGATCGTGAGCTCATGTTTAGCTAAACAGCTGACCTTGTAAGAGGCTTAGGTGTGAACGCACGTAAGCTTTTGCAGAAAGTCGGCAAAGATTTATTTGTGTCCCTCCAATTTGTTGCCGGCGAGGACCCCGTTTTCTACAAGTGTTGGTCCAATACTCCCTCTAGAGGCAGGGACACAGACAGGGCTGCTTTTTGGTCCCCGATATGGGGCAGGGGCAATCGGTGGCCTGTGGACCATGCAGGATCCTCTCCGAGTGTGTCGCAGGGACCCATCTGCCTGCTGACTTCGGTCACCTGGCAGGAAGCTAGGATGTCCAGTCCTATGGGTAGCTGTGCAGCGAGGTGTACTGCGCCGACAGGTTACACACACACTTCAAATAAGAGGGAGGGCTGCGTGGAAAAGTGAGAGTTTGGGCAGCTGTGCAGACAAAGATGGTGCACTGTGGCCTGGGCCTAAATGCTTGTGAAACCGCACTGGGCCTGCCGGGCTCTGAGGGCCCTGCACTGGACGACCTGCTCCCCTGCCCTTTGTTCAGTCACAGCAGAGATGGCCACACCGTCTCCCTTAGTGACGGCAGTGTTCCAGCCTCCCTCATCACCGCCCCCTCTCCGCAGGTTACCATGGACTACAGATGCTGCATTCTGAGGCCAAGACGTTCCGAGAATTCCAAGGGCAGACAGGATGACCTTAAATGATTTCCTCTTGTGTCAGTTTTGGTAAACTTTAGGAGATAGGAAATGGTCCACTTTACAGAAATGTTCAAATTTACTGGCATTTCAGATCTTCTCTGCTATAACATTCTCCTGATTCTTTCTGTATATTCTTGACTTATGTTTTTGTGTTCCTTAATCAAGTGTGTCATTAAATCTTTTCAATGAATATTCTTTGGACTTACTACCTCACCTGAATTTTATACGTTTTCTGTTGTATTAAGTTCTGCTCCTATCTTTATTTATCTTTTTTCTATGTTCTCAGGGTTTATTGTTTTGATCTTCTGATGTCAATTAAAACACTTGGTTATTCATTTTAATAAATCTTTTTACTTATAAAGATTTGAACTTTTCAAGATTCCAGCTTACTTGTAAATTTCTTAGGGTTAGGTCCTCTACATTGTTGCTGGCCTAAAACTTAGTTCACAGTGTAGCTATATATGTATTGACCTATTTTCCCCTGGGCTTTCTGTGATTCCCTACATCTCACCTTTCTTTGCAGACAAGCCATTTGAAATACACTTAACTTATTTCACAGCCAATAAGTCTTTGAAATAATGTCTAATTTTTAGAGAAATCTTCTTATATAATTAGGCAGAAAATCTGACCTGCCATAGTTTTCAAAACAGCATAATTTCACTCTTCTCAATGATGTATCTGTTGTATTACACAACCTTTGAGTATTTAGCTTTATCAATGACATGTACTTTAAAAATATTTTAGTGATCCTACCAGTCTTTGAAAACATCCTTGTTCCTTGTTTCATTTCCAGTTTTATGTATATTTTCTGCCTTGCACCTGATTATTCCAACATCTGTAGTATTGCCTAGGGAATCTATGTCTGGTATTGATTGTTTTTGCTGATTGTCTCCCCCTTGCAGCTGATTTCTTCATTATTGTGTAAATTTAGATCATGAGCTCATGTTTAGCTAAACAGCTGACTTTGTAAGAGGCTTAGGTGTGAACTCTCGTAAGCTTCATCAGAAAGTCGGTAAAGATTTATTTGTGTCCCTCCAATGAGTGGCCCGCGAGGAACCAGTTTTCTACAAGTGTTTGTCCAATACTCCCTGTAGAGGCACGGACTCAGAAAAGGTTGCTTTGCGGCCCCCGATGTGGTACAGGGTCAATTGGCGTCCTGTGGCCCGGGCAGGAGCCTTGCAGCGTGTGTCCCAGCTACCCATCTGCCTGAAAACTTCGGTCTCCTGGCAGGAAGCTACGATGCCCAGACCTATGCCTAGCTGCGCAGCAAGTTGTACTGCATGGACAGATTCCACACACACTTCACGTAAGAGGGCAGGCTGAGTGGAAAGGTGAGAGTTTGGGCAGCTGTGCAGACAATGAAGGCGCCCTTTGACCTGGGCCTAAATTCTTTTGACACACCACTGGGCCTGCCTGGCTCTGAGGGCCTTGCCCAGACTCCCTGCTCCACTGCCCTTTGTTCAGTCACAGCAGAGATGGCCACACCCACTCCCTCAGTGAGGGCAGTGTTCCAAACTCCCTCAGCCCCGCCCACTCTCTGCAGTTTACATTGGACTACCGATGTTGCATACTAAGGCCAGGGTGTTCCGAGAATGCCAAGGGCAGACATAATGACCTTAAATGGTTTCCTCTAGTGTCAGTTTTGGTAAACTTTAGGAGCTAGGAAATGGTCCACTTTACCGAAATGTTCAAATTTACTGGCATTCCAGATGTTCTCTGCTATAACATTGTCCTGATTCTTTCTGTATATTATTTACTTATGTTTTTGTTTTCCTTAGTCAAAGTGTGTCTTTTACATGTTTTCAAAAATATTTTTGGATTTACTACATCACCTGAATTTTATACTTTTTCTGTTGTATTAAGTTCTGCTCATATCTTTATTTATCTTTTTTCTATGTTCTCAGGGTTTATTGTTTTGTATTCTATGTCAATTAAAACGATTGGTTATTCATTTTCATAAATCTTTTTCCTTATAAAGATTTGAACTTTTGAAGATTCCAACCTACTTGTAAGTTTCTAAGGGTCAGGTCCTCTACATTGTTGCTGGCCTAAGGCTTAGTTCACCATATAGCAATGTATATACTGACTGATTTTCCCCTCGACTTTCTGTGATTCCCTACATCTCACCTTTCTTTGCAGACAAGCCATTTGAAATACCCTTATCTTATTTCACAGCCAATAAGACTTTGAAATAATGTGTATTTTTTAGAGAAATCTTCTTATATAATTAGGCAGAAAATCGGACCTGCCATAGTTTTCAAAACAGCATAATTTCACTCTTCTCAATGATGAATCTGTTGTATTACACAACCTTTGAGTATATAGCTTTATCAATGACATGTACTTTAAAAATGTTTTAGAGATCCTATCAGGCTTTGAAAACATCCTTGTTCCTTGTTTCCGTTACAGTTTTATGTATATTTTCTGCCTTGCACCTGATTATTCCAACATCTGATAGATGGCCTAGGGAATCTAATTCTGGTATTGATGGTTTTTGCTGTTCGTCTCCCCCTTGTAGCTGATTTCTTCATTATTGTGTAATTTTAGATCATGAGCTCATGTTTAGCTAAACAGCTGACCTTGTAAGAGGCTTAGGTGTGAACGCTCGTAAGCTTCAGCAGAATGTCGGCAAATATTTATTTATGTCCCTCCAATGAGTTGCCCGCGAGGACCCCGTTTTCTACAAGTGTTGGTCCAATACTCCCTCTAGAGGCAGGGACACAGACAGGGCTGCTTTGAGGGCCCTGATATGGGGCAGGGGCACTCGGTGGCCTGTGGACCGGGCAGGGTCCTTTCCTCGTGTGTCACAGGGACGCATCTACCTGCGAACTTCGGTCAACTGGCAGGAAGCTACGATGCCCAGACCTATGGTTAGCTCTGAGGCGAGGTGAACTGCGTGGAGAGGTTCCACACACACTTCAAGTAAGAGGGCGGCCTGAGCTGAAAGGTGAGTGTTTGGGCAGCTGTGCAGACAAAGAAGGCGCCCTTTGTCCTGGGCCTAAATTCTTGTGAAACCGCACTGGGCCTGCCGGGCTCTGAGGGCCCTGCACTGGACGACCTGCTCCCCTGCCCTTTGTTCAGTGACAGCAGAGATGGCCACACCCACTCCCTCAGTGAGGGCAGTGTTCCAACCTCCCGCAGCACCGCCCCCTCTCCGCAGGTAACCATGGACTACAGATGCTGTATTCTGAGGCCAGGGCGTTCCGAGAATGCCAAGGGCAGACAGGATGACCTTAAATTATATCCTCTTGTGTCAGTTTTGGTAAACTTTAGGAGCTAGGAAATGGTCCACTTTACAGAAATGTTCAAATTTACTGGCATTTCATATATTCTCTGATATAACATTGTCCTGATTCTTTCTATATATTCTTTAATTATGTTTGTGTTTTCCTTAATCAAAGTGTGTCTTTTAAATCTTTACAAAGAATATTCTTTGGACTTACTACCTCACCTGAATTTGATACGTTTTCTGTGGTATTAAGTTCTGCTCATATCTTTATTTATCTTTTTTCTATGTTCTCGGGGTTTATAGTTTTGATCTTCTGATGTGAATTAAAACATTGGTTATTCATTTTAATAAATCTTTTTACTTATAAAGATTTGAACTTTTGAAGATTCCAACTTACTTGTAAGTTTCTAAGGGTCAGTTCCTCTACATTTTTGCTGGCCTAAAGCTTAGTTCACCACATAGCAATGTATATATTGACCTATTTTCCCCTCCACTTTCTGTGATTCCCTACATCTCACCTTTCTTTGCAGACAAGCCATTTGAAATACCCTTATCTCATTTCACATTCAATAAGTCTTTGAAATAATGTGTATTTTTTAGAGAAATCTTCTTATATAATTAGGCAGAAAATCTGACCTGCCATAGTTTTCAAAACAGCATAATTTCACTCTTCTCAATGATGAATATCTTGTATTACACAACCTTTGAGTATTTAGCTTTATCAATGACACGTACTTTAAAAAAATGATTTAGAGATCCTACCAGTCTTTGAAAACCTCCTAGTTCCTTGTTTCAGTTCCAGTTTTATGTATATTTTCTGCCTTGCACCTGATTATTGCAACATCTGATGGATTGCCTCGGGAATCTATTTCTGGTATTGATTGTTTTTGCTGATTGCTTCCCACTTGTAGCTGATTTCTTCATTATTGTGTAAATTTAGATCATGAGCTCATGTTTAGCTAAACAGCTGACCTTGTGAGAGGCTTAGGTTTGAACTCTCGTAAGCTTCATCAGAAAGTCGGCAAAGATTTATTTGTGTCCCTCCAATGAGTTGCACGCGAGGACCCAGTTTTCTACAAGTGTTGGTCCAATACTCCCTGTTGAGCCACGGACTCAGAAAAGGTTGCTTTGCGGCCCCCGATGTGGTGCATGGGTAGTTGGCGTCCGGTTGCCCGGGCCGGAGCCTCTCCGCGTGTGTCGAGGGACCCATCTGCCTGCGAACTTCGGTCACATGGCAGGAAGCTACGATGCCCAGACGTATGGTTAGCTGTGCAGCAAGTTGTACTGCATGGACAGGTTCCACACACACTTCACCTAAGAGGGCGGGCTGAGTGGAAAGATGAGAGTTTGGGCAGCTGTGCAGACAAAGAAGGCGCCCATTTGTCTGGGCCTAAATGCTTTTGACACCCCACTGGTCCTGCCAGAATCTGATGGCCCTGCCCAGGTCGCCCTGCTGCCCTGCACTGTGTTCAGTCACAGCAGAGATGGCCACACCCACTCCCTCAGTGAGGGCAGTTTCCAAACTCCCTCAGCCCCGCCCCCTCTCCACAGTTTACCATGGACTACAGATGTTGCATTCTGAGGCCAGGGCGTTCCGAGAATGCCAAGGGCAGACATAATGATCTCAAATGGTTTTCTCTTGTGTCTGTTTTCGTAAACTTTAGGAGCTAGGAAATGGTCCACTTTACAGAAATGTTCAAATTTACTGGCATTTCAGATCTTCTCTGCTATAACATTGTCCAGATTCTTTCTGTATATACTTTACTTATGTTTTTGTTTTCCTTAATTAAAGTGTGTCTTTTAAATCTTTTAAAATATTCTTTGGACTTACTACATCACCTGAATTTTATACGTTTTCTGTTGTATTAATTTCTGCTCATATCTTTATTTATCTTTTTTCTATGTTCTCAGGGTTTATTATTTTGATCTTCTGATGCCAATTAAAACACTTCGTTATTCATTTTCATAAATCTTTTTATCTATAAAGATTTGAACTTTTGAGGATTCCAACTTACATGTAAGTTTCTAAGGGTCAGGTCCTCTACATTGTTGCTGGCCTAAGGCTTAGTTCACCATATAGCAATGCATATATTGACCTATTTTCCCCTCGACTTTCTGTGATTCCCTACATCTCACCTTTCTTTGCAGACAAGCCATTTGAAATACCCTTAACTTATTTCACAGCCAGTAAAACTTTGAAATAATGTGTATTTTTTAGAGAAATCTTCTTATATAAATAGGCAGAAAATCTGACCTGCCAGAGTTTTCAAAAAGCATAATTTCACTCTTCTCAATGATGAATCTGTTGTATTACACAACCTTTGAGTATTTAGCTTTATCAATGACATGTACTTTAAAAATGTTTTAGAGATCCTACCAGTCTTTGAAATCATCCTTGTTCCTTGTTTCAGTTCCAGTTTTATATATATTTTCTGCCTTGCACCTGATTATTCCAACATCTGATGGATGGCCTAGGTAATCTAATTCTGGTATTGATTGTTTTTGCTGTTACTCTCCGCCTTGTAGCTGATTTCTTCATTATTGTGTAAATTTAGATCATGAGCTCATGTTTAGCTAAACAGCTGACCTTGTAAGAGGCTTAGTTGTGAACGCTCGTAAGCTTCAGCAGAAAGTCGGCAAATATTTATTTATGTCCCTCCAATGAGTTGCCCGCGAGGACCCCGTTTTCTAAACGTGTTGGTCCAATACCACCTCTAGATGCAGGGACACTGACATGGCTGCTTTGCGGCCCCAGATATGGGGCAGGGGCAGTCGGTGGCCTTGGACTGGGCAGGATCCTCTCCGCGTGTTTCGCAGGGACACATCTGCCTGTGAACTTCGGTCACCTGGCCGGAAGCTACGATGGCCAGACCTATGGTTAGCTGTGCAGCGAGGTGTACTGCGTGGACAGGTTCCACACACACTTCAAGTAAGAGGGCGGCCTCAGTGGAAAGGTGAGAGTTCAGGCAGATGTGCACAAAAAGATGGCGCCCTTCGGCCTGGGCCTAAATGCTTGTGAAACCGCACTGGGCCTGCCGGCATCTGACCGCCCTACCCAGGATGCCCTGGTACCCTGCCTTTGTTCAGTCACAGCAGAGATGGCCACACCCACTCCCTCAGTGAGGGCAGTGTTCCAACATCCCTCAGCCACGCCCCCGCTCCGCAGTTTACCATGGACTACAGATGCTGCATTCTGAGGCTAGGACCTTCCGAGAATGCCAATGGCACACATGATGACCTTAAATGATTTCCTCTTGTGTCAGTTTTAGTAAACTTTAGGAGCTAGGAAATGGTCCACTTTACACAAATGTTCAAATTTACTGGCATTTCATATATTCTCTGCTATAACATTGCCCTGATTCTTTCTGTATATTCTTAACTTATGTTTTTGATTTCCTTAATCAAAGTGTGTCTTTTAAATGTTTCAAAGAATATTCTTTGGACTTAGTACATCACCTGAATTGTATACATTTTCTGTTGTATTAAGTTCTGCTCATATCTTTATTTATCATTTTTGTGTGTTCTAAGGGTTTATTGTTTTGATCTTCTGATGTCAATTAAAACACTTGGTTTTTCATTTTAATAAAACTTTTTAGCTATAAAGATTTGAACTTTTGAAGTTTCCAGCTTACTTGTAAGTTTCTAAGGGTCAGGTCCCCTACATTGTTGCTGGCCTAAGGCTGAGTTCAACATATAGCAATGCATATATTGACCTATTTTCCCCTCGGCTTTCTGTGATTCCCTACATCACACCTTTCTCTGAAGACAGGCCTTTTGAAATACCCTTAACTTATTTCACAGCCAATAAGTCTTGGAAATTATGTGTATTTTTTAGAGAAATCTTCTTATATAATTAGGCAGAAAATCTTACCTGCCATAGTTTTCAAAACAGCATAATTTCACTCTTCTCAATGATGAATCTGTTGTCTTACACAACCTCTGAGTATTTAGCTTTATCAATGACATGTACTTTAAAAATGTTTTGAGATCATACCAGTCTTTGAAAACATCCTTGTTCCTTGTTTCAGTTCCAGTTTAGTGTATATTTTCTGCCATGAACCTGATTATTCCAACATCTGATGGATGGCCTAGGAAATCTAATTCTGGAATTGATTGTTTTTGCTGATTGTCTCCCCTTGTATCTGATTTCTTCATTATTTAGTAAATTTAGATCGTGAGCTCATGTTTAGCTAAACAGCTGAACCTTGTAAGAGGCTTAGGTGTGAACGCACGTAAGCTTCAGCAGAAATTCGGCAAAGAGTTATTGGTGTCCCTCCAATTAGTTGCCCGTGAGGACCCCGTTTTCTACAAGTGTTGGTCCAATACTCCCTCTAGAGGCAGGGGACTCAGACAGGGCTGCTTTGCGGCCCCTGATATGGGGCAGGGGCAGTGGGCGGCCTGTGGCCCGGGCAGGAGCCTCTCCGCTGTGTCCCAGGGACCCACCTGCCTGCGAACTTCGGTCACCTGTCAGGAAGCTACGATGCCCAGACCTATGGTTAGCTGTGCAGAGAGGTGTACTGCACGGACAGGTTCCACCCACACTTCAAGTAAGTGGGCGGCCTGATTGGAAAGGTGAGAGTTTGGGCAGCTGTGCAGACAAAGAAGGCGTCCCTTGGCATGGGCCTAAATGCTTGTGACACCCCACTGGCCCTGCCGGGATCTGAGGGCCCTGCCCTGGGACCCTTGCTCCCCTGCCCTTTGTTCAGTCATAGCACAGATGGCCACAACCACTCCCTCAGTGAGGGCAGTGTTCCAACCTCCCTCAGCCCCTCCCCCTCTCCCCAGGTTACCATGGACTACAGATGCTGCATTCTGAGGCCAGGACTTTCCGAGAATGCCAAGGGCAGACATGATGACCTTAAAGGATTTCCTCTTGTGTCAGTTTTGGTAAACTTTAGGAGGTAGGAAATGGTTCACTTTACACAAATGTTCAAATCTACTGGCATTTCATATATTCTCTGCTATAACATTGTCCTGATTCTTTCTGTATATTCTTTACTTATGTTTTTGTTTCCCTTAATCAAAGTGTGTCTTTTAAATGTTTCAAAGAATATTCTTTGGACTTACTACATCACCTGAATTTTATACGTTTTCTGTTGTATTAAGTTCTGCTCATATCTTTCCTTATCTTTTATCTATGATCTCAGGGTTTATTGTTTTGATCTTCTGATGTCAATTAAAACACTTGGTTATTCATTTTCATAAATCTTTTTACTTATAAAGATTTGATCGTTTGATGATTCCAGCTTACTTGTAAGTCTCTAAGGGTCAGGTCCTCTACATTGTTGCTGGCCTAAGGCTTAGTTCTCCATATAGCAATGTATATATTGACCTATTTTCCCCTCGGCTTTCTGTGATTCCCTACATCTCACCTTTCTTTGCAGACACGCCATTTGAAATACCCTTAACTTATTTCACAGCCAATAAGTCTTTGAAATAATGTGTATTTTTTAGAGAAATCTTATATAATTAGGCAGAAAATCTGACCTGCCATAATTTTCAAAAGAGCATGATTTCATTCTACTCAATGGTGAATCTGTTGTATTACGCATCCTTTGAGTATTTAGCTTTATCAATGACATGTACTTTAAAAATATTTTAGAGATCCTATCAGGATTTGAAAACATCCTTGTTCCATGTTTCAGTTCCAGTTTTGTGTATATTTTCTGCCTTGCACCTGATTATTCCAACATCTGATGGATGGCCTAGGGAATCTAATTCTGGTATTGATTGTTTTTGCTGATTATCTCCACTTGTAGCTGATTTCTTCATTATTGTGTAAATTTAGATCATGAGCTCATGTTTAGCTAAACAGCTGACCTTGAAAGAGGCTTAGGTGTGAATGCTCGTAAGCTTCAGCAGAAAGTCGGCAAAGATTTATTTGTGTCCCTCCAATGAGTTGCCCGCGAGGACCCCGTTTTCTACAAGTGTTGGTCCAATACTCCCTCTAGAGGCAGGGGCCTCAGATAGGGCTGCTTTGCGGCCCCCGATCTGGGGCAGGGGCAGTGGGCGGCCTGCGGCCCGGGCAGGAGCCTCTCCACGTGTGTCACAGGGACCCATCTGCCTGCGAACTTTGGGCACCCGGCAGGAAGCTACGATGCCCAGACCTATGGTTAGCTCTGCAGCGAGGTGTACTGCGCGGACAGCTTCCACACACCCTTCAAGTAAGAGGGCAGCCTGAGTGGAAAGGTGAGAGTTTGGGCAGCTGTGCAGACAATGAAGGCGCCCTTTGGCCTGGGCCTAAATGCTTGTGACACCCTACTGGGCCTGCCGGGCTCTGAGGGCCCTACCCTGGGCCCACCGCTCCCCTGCCCTTTTTTCACTCACAGCAGAGATGGCCACAACCACTCCCTCAGTGAGGGCAGTGTTCCAAACTCCCTCAGCCCCGCCCCCTCTCCACAGGTTACCATGGACTACAGATGCTGCATTCCGAGGCCTGGGCGTTCCGAGAATGCCAAGGGCAGACATGATGACCTTAAATGATTTCCTCTTGTGTCAGTTTTGGTAAACTGTAGGAGATAGGAAATGGTCCACTTTACAGAAATGTTAAAATTTACTGTCATTTCATATATTCTCTGATATAACATTTTCCTGATTCTTTTGTATATTCTTTACTTATGTTTTGGTTTTCCTTAATCAAAGTGTGTCTTTTAAATCTTTTCAAAGAATATTCTTTGGACTTACTACATCACCTGAATTGTATTCGTTTTCTGTTGTATTAAGTTCTGCTCATATCATTATTTATCCTTTTTCTGTGTTCTAAGGGTTTATTGTTTTTATCTTCTGATGTCAATTAAAACACTTGGTTATTCATTTTTATAAATCTTTTTACTTATAAAGATTTGAACTTTTGAAGATTCCAGCTTACTTGTAAGTTTCTAAGGGTCAGGTCCCCTACATTGTTGCTGGCCTAAGGCTTAGTTCAACATATAGCAATGCATATATTGACCTATTTTCCCCACGGCTTTCTGTGATTCCCTACGTCACACCTTTCTTTGCAGACAGGCCTTTTGAAATACGCTTAACTTATTTCACAGCCAATAAGTCTTGGAAATAATGTGTATTTTTTAGAGAAATCTTCTTGTATAATTATTCAGAAAATCTTACCTGCCATAGTTTTCAAAACAGCATAATTTCACTCTTCTCAATGATGAATCTGTTGTATTACACAACCTCTGAGTATTTATCTTTATCAATGACATGTACTTTAAAAATGTTTTGAGATCCTACCAGTCTTTGAAAACATCCTTGTTCCTTGTTTCAGTTCCAGTTTAGTGTATATTTTCTGCCTTGAACCTGATTATTCCAACATCTGATGGAAGGCCTAGGAAATCTAATTCTGGAATTGATTGTTTTTGCTGATTATCTCCCCTTGTAGCTGATTTCTTCATTATTGTGTAAATTTAGATCATGAGCTCATGTTTAGCTAAACAGGTGACTTTGTAAGTGGATTAGCTGATAATGCTCCTAAGCTTCAGCAGAAAGTCGGAAAATGTTTATTTGTGTCCCTCCAATGAGTTGCCCGCGAGGACCCCGTTTTCTACAAGTGTTGGTCCAATACTCCCTCTAGATTCATGGACTCAGACAAGGTAGCTTTGCGGCCCCCGATCTGGTGCAGGGGCACTTCGCAGCCTCGGGTCCAGGCAGGAGTCTCTCCGCATGTGTCGCAGGGACCCATCTGCCTGCGAAAATCGGTCACCTGGCAGGAAGGTTCGATGCCCAGGCCTACGGTTAGCTATGCAGCGGGGTGTACAGCGTGGACAGGTTCCACACACACTTCAAGTTACAGGGCGGCCTGAGTGGAAAGTTGAGAGTTTGGGCAGCTTTGCAGACCAAGAAGGAGTCTTTTGACCTGGGCATAAATGCTTGTGACACCCCACAGGGGCTGCCGTGCACTGAGTGCCCTGAACTGGACACCTTGCTCCCCTACCCTTTGTTCAGTCACAGCAGAGATGCCCACACCCACTCCCTCAGTGAGGGCAGTGTTCCCACCTCCCTCAGCCACAACCCCTCTCCGCAGGTTACCATGGACTACAGATGCTGCATTCTGAGGCCAGGGCATTCTGAGAATGCCAAGGGCAGACATGATGACCTTAAATGATTTCCTCTTGTGTCAGTTTTCGTAAACATTAGGAGCTAGGTAATCGTCCACTTTACAGAAATGATCAAATTTACTGGCATTTCATAAATTCTCTGCTATTACATTGCCCTGATTCTTTCTGTATTTTCTTTACTTATGTTTTTGTTTTCCTTAATCAAAGTGTGTCTTTTAAATCTTGTCAAAGAATATTCTTTGGACTTACTACATCACCTGAATTTTATACGTTTTCTGTTGTATTAAGTTCTGCTCATATCTTTATTGCTCTTTTTCCTATGTTCTCAGGGTTTATTGTTATGATCTTCTGAAGTCAAATTAAACACTTGGTTATTCAGTTTTATACATATTTTACGTATAAAGCTTTGAACTTTCGAAGATTCCAGCTTACTTGTAAGTTTCTAAGGGTCACGTCCTCTACATTGTTGCTGGACAAAGGCTTAGTTCAACATATAGCAATGTATATATTGACCTATTTTCCCCTCGAGTTTCTGTGATTCCCTACATCTCACCTTTGATTGCAGACAAGCCATTTGAAATACCCTTAACTTATTTCACAGCCAATAAGTCTTTGAAATAATGTGTATTTTTTAGAGAATTCTTCTTATATAATTAGGCAGAAAATCTGACCTGCCATAGTTTTCAAAACAGCATAATTTCACTCTTCTCAATGATGAATCTGTTGTATGCCACAACCTTTGAGTATTTAGCTTTATCAATGACATGTACTTTAAAAAGGTTTCAGAGATCCTACCAGTCTTTGAAAACATCCTTGTTCCTTATTTCAGTTCCAGTTTTATGTATATTTTCTGCCTTGCACCATTTTATTCCAACATCTGATGGTTGGCCTAGGGAATCTAATTCTGGTATTGATTGTTTTTGCTGATTGACTCCCCCTTGTAGCTGATTTCTTCATTATTGTGTAAATTTACACCATGAGCTCATGTTTAGCTAAACAGCTGACCTTGTAAGAGCCTTAGGTGTGAACGCTCGTAAGCTTCATCAGAAAGTCAGCAAAGATTTATTTGTGTCCCTCCAATGAGTTGCCCGCGGGTACCCCGTTTTCTACAAGTGTTGGTCCACTACTCCCTCTAGAGGCAGGGAGACAGACAGGCCTTCTTTTCGGCCCCCGATCTGAGGCAGGGGCTGTCGGCGGCCTGTGACCCGGGCTGGAGCCTCTCCGCGTGTGTCCCAGGTACATATCTGCCTGTGAACTTCGGTCACCTGGCAGGAAGCTACGATGCCCAGACGTTTGGTTAGGTGTGCACCGAGGTGTACTTCTCGGACAGACTCCACAAACACTTCAAGTAAGAGGGCGCACCGAGTGGAAAGGTTAGAGTCTGGGCAGCTGTGCAGACAAAGAATGCGCCCTTTGGCCTGAGACTAAATGCTTGTGACACCCCACTGGGCCAGCCGGACTTTGAGGGTCCTGCCCTGGGCCTTCTGCTCCCCTGCCATTTGTTCAAGAGCAGCAGATATGGCCAAACCCACTCCTTCAGTTAGGGCAGTGTTCCAACCTCCCTCAGCCCCGCCCACTCTCCGCACGTTACCATGGACTACAGATGCTGCTTTCTGTGGCCAGGGCGTTCGGAGACTGCCAAGTGCAGACATGATGACCTTTAATGATTTCCTCTTGTGTCAGTTTTGGTAAATTTTAGGACCTAGGAAATGGTCCACTTTACAGAAATATTCAAATTTCCTGGCATTTCACATATTCTCTGCTATAACATTGTCCTGATTCTTTCTATATATTCTTTAATTATATTTTTGTTTTGTTAATCAAAGTGTGTCTTTTAAATCTTTTCAACGAATATTCTTTGGACTTACTAAATCACCTCAATTTTACTCGTTTTCTGTAGTATTAAGTTCGGCTCATATCTTTATTTATCTTTTTTCTATGTTCTCAGAGTTTGTTGGTTTGGTCTTCTGATGTCAATTAAAACACTTGGTTATTCATATTAATAAAAGTTTTTAATTATAAAGATTTGAACTTTTGAATATTACAGCTTACTTGTAAATTACTAAGGGTCAGTTCCTCTACGTTGTTGCTGGCGTACGGCTTAGTTCACCCTATACCAATGTATACATTGACCTATTTTCCCCTCGACTTTCTGTGATTCCCTACATCTCACTTTACTTTGCAGACAAGCCATTTGAAATACCCTTAACTTATTTCACAGCCAATAAGTCTTTGAAATAATGTGTATTTTTTAGAGAAATCTTCTTATATAATTAGGCAGAAAATCTGACCTGCCATAATTTTCAAAACAGCATAATTTCACTATTCTCAATGATGAATCTGTTATATTACACAAACTTTGAGTATTTAGCTTTTTCAATGACATGTAATTTAAAAATGTTTTAGAGATCCTACCAGTCTTTGAAAACATCCTTTTTCTTTCTTTCAGTTCCAGTTTTATGTATATTTTCTGCCTTGCACCTGATTATTCCAACATCTGATGGATGGCCTAGGGAATCTAATTCTGGTATTGATTGATTTTGCTGACTGTCTCCCGCTTGTAGCTGATTTCTTCATTATTGTGTAAATTTAGATCATGAGCTCCTGTTTAGCCAAACAGCTGACCTTGTAAGAGGCTTAGGTGTGAACGCTCGTAAGCTTCATCAGAAAGTCTGCAAAGATTTATTTGTGTCCCTCCAATGAGTTTCCCGCAAGGACCCCGTTTTCTACTAGTGTTGGTGTAATACTCCCTCTAGAGGCAGGGACTCGGACAGGGCTGCTTTGCGGTCCCCGATCTGGGGAAGGGGCAGTGGGCGGCCTGTGTCCCGGTCAGGAACCTCTTCGAATGTGTCCCAGAGAATCATCTGCGGGCGATCCTCGGTCACCTGGCAGGAAGCTACGATGCCCAGACCTATGATTAGCAGCGCAGTGAGGTGTACTTTGCGGACAAGTTCCTCACACACTTCAAGTAAGATGGCGGCCTGGGTGTAAAGATGAGAGTTTGGGCAGCTCTGCAGACAAAGATGGAGCTCTTTGGCCTGGGCCTTAATGCGTGTGACACCCCATTGTGCCTGGCGGCTCTGACGGCCCTGCCCTGGCCACCCTGCTCGCCTGCCCTTTGTTCAGTCACAGCAGAGATGGCCACACCCACTCCCTCAGTGAGGGCAGTGTTCCAGTGTCCCTCAGCCCAGCCCCCTCTCCGCAGGTTACCATGGACTACAGATGCTGCATTCTGAAGCCAGGGCGTTCCGAGAATGCCAAGGGCAGACATGATGACCTTAAATGATTTCCCCTTGTGTCAGTTTTGGTAAACTTTAGGAGCTAGGAAATGGTCCACTTTACAGAAATGTTCAAATTTACTAGCATTTCAGATCTTCTATGCTATAACATTGTCCTGATTCTTTCTGTATGTTCTTGACTTATGTTTTTGTTTTCCTTAATCAAAGTGTGTCTTTTAAATCTTTTCAAAGAATATTCTTTGGACTTACTACCTCACCTGAATTTTATACGTTTTCTGTTGTATTAAGTTCTGCTCATATCTTGACTTATCTTTTTTTATGTTCTCAGGGTTTATTGTTTTGATATTCTGATGTCAATTAAAACACTTGGTTATTCATTTTTATAAATCTTTTTACTTATAAATATTTGAACTTTTGAAGATTCCAGCTTACATGTAAGTTTCTAAGGGTCACGTCCTCTACATTGTTGCTGGACTAAGGCTTAGTTCACCATATAGCAATGTATATATAGACCTATTTTCACCTCGATTTTCTGTGATTCCCTACATGTCACCTTTCTTTTCAGACAAGCCATTTGAAATAACCTTAACTTATTTCACAGCCATTAATTATCTGAAATAATATGTATTTTTTAGAGAAATCTACTTATATAATTAGGCAGAAAATCTGACCTGCCATTGTTTTCAAAACAGCATAATTTCACTCTTCTCAATGATGAATCTGTTGTATTACACAACCTTTGAGTATTTAGCTTTATCAATGACATGTACTTTAAAAATGTTTTAGAGATCCTACCAGTCTTTGAAAACATCCATGTTCCTTGTTTCAGTTTCAGTTTTATGTATATTTTCTGCCTTGCACCTGATTATTCCAACATCTGATGGATGGCCTAGGGCATCTAATTCTGGTATTGATTGTTTTTGCGGATTGTCTCCCCCTTGTAGCTGATTTCCTCATTATTGTGTAAATTTAGATCATGAGCTCAGGTTTAGATAAACAGCTAACTTTGTAAGAGGCTTAGGTGTGAACGCTCGAAAGCTTCATCAGAAAGTCGGCAAAGATTTATTTGTGTCCCTTCAATGAGTTGCCCGCGAGGACCCCGTTTTCCTCAAGTGTTGGTCCAATACTCCCTCTAGAGGCAGGGACTTACACAGGGCTGCTTTGCGGCCGCCGATCTGGGGCAGGGACTTTGGGCCGCCCGTGGTCCAGGCATGAGCCTCTCCGCGTGTGTCCCACGGACCCATCTGCCTGCGAACTTCGGTCACCTGGCAGGAAGCTACAATGCCCAGACCTATGCCTAGCTCTGCAGCGTGGTGTACTGCGCGGACAGGTGCGACACACACTTCATGTAAGATGGTGGACTGAGTGGAAAGGTGAGAGTTTGTGCAGCTGTGAAGACAAAGAAGACGCCCTATGGATTGGGCCTAAATGGTTGTGACAACCCACTGGGCCTGCCGGGCTCTGAGGGACTTGCCCTGGGCCCCCTGCTCCCCTGCCTTTTGTTCAGTCATAGCAGAGATGGCCAAACCCATTCCCTCAGTGAGGGCTGTGTTCCAAAATCCCTCAGCCCTGCCCCCTCTCCGCAGGTTACCATGGCCTACAGATGCTGCATTCTGAGGCCAGGGTGTTCTGAGAATGATAAGGGCAGACATGATGACCTTAAAGGATTTCCTCTTGTGTCAGTTTTGGTAAACTTTAGGAGCTAGGAAATGGTCCGCTTTACAGAAATGTTCAAATTTACTGGCATTTCATATATTCTCTGCTTTAACATTGTCCTGATTTTTTCTGTATATTCTTTACTTATGTTTTTGTTTTCCTTAATCAAAGTATGTCTTTTAAATCTTTTCAAAGAATATTCTTTGGACTTACTACCTCACCTCAATTTTATACGTTTTCTGTTGTATTAAGTTCTGCTCATATCTTTATTATGTTTTTTCTATGTTCTCATGGTTTATTGTCTTGATCTTCTGATGTCAATTAAAACACTTGGTTATTCATTTTAATAAATCTTTTTACTTATAAAGATTTGAACTTTGGAAGATTCCAGCTTACTTGTAAGTTTATAGGTGTCAGGTCCTCTACATTGTTGCTGGCCTAAGGCTTAGTTCACCATATAGCAATGTATATATTGACCTATTTTCCCCTCGACTGTATGTGATTCCCTACATCTCAACTTTCTTGGCACACAAGCCATTTGACATACCCTTAACTTATTTCACAGCCAATAAGTCTTTGAAATAATGTGTATTTTTTCGAGAAATCTTCGTATATAATTAGGCAGAAAATCTGACCTGCCATAGTTTTCAAAACAGCATAATTTCACTGTTCTCAATGATGAATCTCTTTTATTACAGAAAATTTGAGTATCTAGCGTTATCAATGACATGTACTTAAAAAAGTTTTAGAGATCCTACCAGTCTTTGAAAACATCCTTTTTCTTTGTTTCAGTTCCAGTTTTATGTGTATTTTCTGCCTTGCACCTGATTATTCCAACATCTGATGGTTGGCCTAGGGAATCTAATTCTGGTATTGATTGTTTTTGCTGATTGTCTTCCCCTTGTAGCTGATTTATTCATTATTGTGTAAATGTAGATCATGAGCTCATCTTCAGCCAAACAGCTGACCTTGTAAGAGGGTTAGGTGTGAACGCTCGTAAGCTTCATCAGAAAGTCTGCAAAGATTTATTTGTGTCCCTCCAATGAGTTTCCTGCAAGGACCCCGTTTTCTACAAGTTTTGGTCAAATACTCCCTCTAGAGGCAGGGATTCGGACAGGGCTGATTTGCGGCCCCCGATCTGAGGAAGGGGCAGTGGGCGGCCAGAGGCCCGGTCAGGAGCCTCTCCGAATGTGTCCTAGGCACCCATCTGCCTGCGATACTCGGTCACCTGGCAGGAAGCTACGATGCCCAGACATATGGTTAGCTGTGAAGCGAAATGTACTGCGCGGACAGGTTCCACACACACTTCAAGTAAGAAGGCGTCCGTAGTGGAAAGGTAAGAGTTGGGCAGCTGTGCAGACAAAACAGGCTCTCTTTGGCCTGGGCCTAAATTCTTATGAAACCGCACTGGCCCTGCCCGGCTCTGAGTGCACTGCACTGGACGCCCTGCTCCACTGTCCTTTGTTCAGTCACAGCAGAGATGGCCACACCCACTACCTCAGTGAGGGCATTGTTTCAGCCGCCCTCAGCCCCGCCCCCTCTCCGCAGGTTACCATGGACTACAGATGCTGCATTCTGAGGCCAGGGCATTCCGAGAATGCCAAGGGCAGACATGATGACCTTAAATGATTTCCTCTTGTGTCAGTTTTGGTAAGCTTTAGGAGCTAGGAAATGGTCCACTTTACACAAATGTTCAAATTTACTGGCATTTCATATATTCTCTGCTTTAACATTGTCCTGATTCTTTCTGTATATTCTTTACTTATGTTTTGGTTTTCCTTAATCAAAGTGTGTCTTTTAAATCTTGTCAAAGAATATTCTTTGGACTTACTATATCACCTGAATTTTATACGTTTTCTATTGTATTAAGTTCTCCTCATATCTTTATTTATATTTTTTCTGTGTTCTCAGGTTTATTGTTTTGATCTTCTGATGTCAATTAAAACACCTTGTTATTCATTTTAATAAATCTTTTTACTTATAAAGTTTTGAACTTTTCAAGATTCCAGCTTACTTGTAAGTTTCTAAGGGTCAGGTCCTCTACATTGTTCCTGGCCTAAGGCTTAGTTCACAATATGGCAAAGTATATATTGACCTATTTTCCCCTCGACTTTCTGTGATTCCCTACATCTCAACTTTCTTTGCAGACAAGCCATTTGAAATACCCTTAACTTTTTTCACAGCCAATAAGTCTTTCAAATAATGTGTATTTTTAGAGAAATCTTCTTATATATTCCGGCAGAAAATCTGACCTGCCATAATTTTCAAAACAGCATAATTTCACTCTTCTCAGTGATGAATCTGTTGTATGACACAACCTTTGAGTATTTAGCTTTATCAATGACATGTAATTTAAAAATGTTTTACAGATCCTACCAGTCTTTGAAAACATCCTTGTTCCTTGTTTCAGTTCCAGTTTTGTGTATACTTTCTGCCTTGCACCTGATTATTCCAACATCTGATGGATGGCCTAGGGAATCTAATTCTGGTATTGATTGTTTTTGCTGCTTCTCTGCCCTTGTAGCTGATTTCTTCATTATTGTGTAAATTTAGATCATGAGCTCATGTTTAGCTAAACAGCTGACCTTGTCAGAGGCTTAGGTGTGAACGCTCGTAAGCTTCAGCAGAAAGTCCACGAAGATTTTTTTTGTGTCCATCCAATGAGTTACCCGCGCGGACCCCGTTTTCTACAAGTGTTGGTCCACTACTCCCTCTAGAGGCTGGGACTCAGACAGGACTGCTTTGCTTCCCCCGATCTGGGGTAGTGGCTTTGGGCGGCCTGTGGCCTGGGCAGGAGGCTCCACGCGTGTGTCCCACGACGGATCTGCCTGCGAACTTCGCTCACCTGGCAGGAAGCTATGATGCCCAGACCTATAGTTAGCTTTGCAGCGAGGTGTACTGCGCGGACCGGGTCCACACACACTTCTAAGTAAGAGGGCGGCCTGAGTGGAAAGGTGAGAGTTTGGGCAGCTGTGCAGACTAAGAAGGCGCCCTTTGGCCTGGGCCTAAATGCTTGTGACACCCCACTGGGCCTTCCGGGCTCTGAGGGACCTGCCCTGGGCCCCCTGTTCCCCTGCCCTTTGTTCAGTCACAGAAGAGATGTCCACACCCACTCCCTCAGTGAGGGCAGTGTTCCCACCTCCCTCAGCCCCGCCCCCTCTCCACAGGTTACCATGGAGTACAGATGCTGCATTCCGAGTCCATGGCATTCCGAGAATGCCAAGGGCAGACATGATGACCTTAAATGATTTCCTCTTGTGTCAGTGTTGGTAAACATTAGGAGCTAGGAAATGGTCCACTTTACACAAATGTTCAAATTTACTGGCATTTCATATATTCTCTGCTATAACATTGTCGTGATTCTTTCTGTATATTCTTTACTTATGTTTTGGTTTTCCTTAATCAAAGTGTGTCTTTTAAATCTTGTCAAAGAATATTCTTTGGACTTACTACCTCACCTGAATTTTATACGTTTTCTGTGGTATTAAGTTCTGCTCATATCTTTATTTATCTTTTTTCTATGTTCTCAGGGTTTATTGTTTTGATCTTCTGATGTCAATTTAAACACTTTGTTATTCATTTTAATAAATCATTTTACTTATAAAGATTTGAACTTTTAAAGATTCCAGCTTACTTGTTAGTTTCTGAGGGTCAGATCCTCTACATTGTTGCTGGCCTAAGGCTTAGTTCACAATATGTCAAAGTATATATTGACCTATTTTCCCCTCGACTTTTTGTGATTCCCTACATCTCACCTTTCTTTGCAGACAAGCCATTTGAAATACTCTTAACTTATTTCACAGCCAATAAGTCTTTGAAATAATGTGTATTTTTTAGAGAAATCTTCTTATATAATTAGGCAGAAAATCTGACCTGCCATAGTTTTCAAAACAGCATAATTTCACTCTTCTCAATGATGAATCTGTTGTATGACACAACCTTTGAGTATTTAGCTTTATCAATGACATGTACCTTAAAAATGTTTTAGGTATCCTACCAGTCTTTGAAAACATCCTTGTTCCTTGTTTCTGTTCCAGTTTTGTGTATACTTTCTGCCTTGCACCTCATTATTCCAACATCTGATGGATGGCCTAGGGAATCTAATTCTTGTATTGATTGGTTTTGCTGCTTGTCTCCCCTTGTAGCTGATTTCTTCATTATTGTGTAAATTTAGATCATGAGCTCATGTTTAGCTAAACAGCTGACCTTGAAAGAGGCTTAGGTGTGAAAGCTCATAAGCTTCAGGAGAAAGTCCACAATGATTTTTTTGTGTCCCTCTAATGAGTTTCCCGCACCGACCCTGTTTTCTACAAGTTTTGGTCCACTATTCCCTCTAGAGGCTGGGATTCAGACAGGACTGCTTTGCTTCCCCCGATCTGGGGTAATGGCTTTGGGCGGCCTGTGGCCGTGGCAGGAGGCTCCCCACGTGTGTCCCACTACCGATCTGCCTGCAAACTTCGGTCACCTGGCAGGAAGCTATGATGCCCAGACTTATGGTTAGGTTTGCAGCGAGGTGTACTGCGCGGACCGGGTCCACACACACTTCAAGTAAGAGGCCGGCCTGAGTGGAAAGGTGAGGGTTTGGGCAGCTGTGCAGACAAAGAAGGCGCGCTTTGGCCTGGGCCTAAATGCTTGTAACACACGACTGGACCTGCCAATCTCTGAGGGCCCTAACCTGGGCCCCCTTCTCCCCTGCCCTTTGTTAAGTCACAGCAGAGATGGCCTCACCCACTCCCTCAGTGAGGGCAGTGTTAAAAACCTCCCTCAGCCCCGCCCCCTCTCCGCAGGTTACCATGGACTACAGATGCTTCATTCTGAGGCTAGGGCGTTCCGAAAATGCCAAGGCCATACATGATGACCTTAAATGATTTCCTCTTGTGTCAATTTTGGTAAACTTTAGGAGCTAGGAAATGGTCCACTTTACACAAATGTTCAAATTTACTGGCATTTCATATATTCTCTGCTATAACATTGTCCTGATTCTTTCTGTATATTCTTTACTTATGTTTTGGTTTTCCTTAATCAAAATGTGTCTTTTAAATCTTGTCAAATAATATTCTTTGGACTTACTACCTCACCTGAATTTTATACATTTTCTATTGTATTAAGTTCTCCTCATATCCTTATTTATATTTTTTCTGTGTTCTCAGGTTTATTGTTTTGATATTCTGATGTCAATTAAAAGACTTGGTTATTCATTTTAATAAATGTTGTTACTTATAACGATTTCAACTTTTCAAGATTCCAGCTTACTTGTAATTTTCTAAGGGTCAGGTCCTCTACATTGTTGCTAGCCTAAGGCTTAGTTCACTATATAGCAAAGTATATATTGACCTATTTTCCCCTCGACTTTCTAAGATTTCCTACATCTCACCTTTCTTTGCAGACAAGCCAATTGAAATACACTTAACTTATTTCACAGCTAATATTTCTTTGAAATAATGTGTATTTTTTAGAGAAATCTTCTTATATATATAGGCAGAAAACCTGACCTGCCATAGTTTTCAAAACAGCATAATTTCACTCTTCTCAATGATGAGTCTGTTGTATTACACAACCTTTGAGTATTTAGCTTTATCAATGACATGTACTTTAAAAATATTTTAGAGATCCTACCAATCTTTGAAAACATCCTTGTTCCTTGTTTCAGTTCCAGTTTTATGTATATTTTCTGCCTTGCACCTGATTATTCCAACGTCTGATCGATGGCCTAGGGAATCTAATTCTGGTATTGATTGTTTTTGCTGATTCTCTCCCCTTGTAGCTGATTTCTTCATTATTGTGTAAATTTAGATCATGAGCTCATGTTTAGCTAAACATCTGACTTTTTAAGAGGCTTAGGTGTGAACACTCGTAAGCTTCATCAGAAAGTCGGCAAAGATTTATTTGTGTCCCTCCGATGAGTTGCCCGCGAGCACCCGTTTTTTACAAGTGTTGTTCCAATACTCCCTGTAGAGGCACGGCCTCAGACAGGGCTGCTTTGTGCCCCACGATCTGTGGCAGTGGCAGTGGGCGGCCACTGGCCTGGGCAGGTGCCTCTCCGCGTGTGTCCCAGGGACCCATCTGCCTGCGAACCTCGGTCACCTGGCAGGAAGCTACGATGCCCAGACCTATGGTTAGCTGTGCAGCGAGGTGTACTGCGCGGACAGGTTCCACATGCACTTCAAGTAAGAGGGCGGCCTGATTGGAAAGGTGAAAGTTTGGGCCGCTGTGCAGACAAAGAAGGAGCCCTTTGTCCTGGGCCTAAATGCTTGTGACACACCACTGGGCCTACCGGGCTCAGAGGACCCTGCCCTGGGCCCCCTTCTCCCCTGCCCTTTGTGCAGTCACAGCAGAATTGGCCACACCCACTCCCTCTGTGAGGGCAGTGTTCCAACCTCCCTCAGCCCCTCCCCATCTCCGCAGGTTACCTTGGACTACAGATGCTGCATTCTGAGTCCAGGGCATTCCGAGAATGCCAAGGGCAGACATGATGACCTTAAATGATTTCCTCTTGTGTTAGTTTTGGTAAACTTTAGGAGCTAGGAAATGGTCCACTTTACACAAATGTTCAAATTTACTGGCATTTCATATATTCTCTGCTATAACATTGTCCTGATTCTTTCTGTGTATTCTTTACTTATGTTTTGGTTTTCCTTAATCAAAGTGTGTCTTTTAAATCTTGTCAAAGAATATTCTTTGGACTTACTACATCACCTGAATTTTATACGTTCTATTGTATTAAGTTCTCCTCATATCTTTATTTATCTTTTTTCTATGTGCTCAGGTTTATTGTTTTGATATTCTGATGTCAATTAAAACACTTGGTTATTCATTTTAATAAATCTTTTTACTTATAAAGATTTCAACTTTTCAATGTTCCAGCTTACTTGTAAGTTTCTATGGGTCAGGTCCTCTACATTGTTGCTGGCCTAAGGCTTAGTTCACAATATGGCAAAGTATATATTGACCTATTTTCCCCACGACTTTCTGTGATTCCCTACATCTCAACTTTCTTTGCAGAAAAGCCATTTGAAATACCCTTAACTTTTTTCACAGCCAATAAGTCTTTGAAATAATGTGTATTTTTAGAGAAATCTTCTTATATATTTAGGCAGAAAATCTGACCTGCCATAATTTTCAAAACAGCATAATTTCACTCTTCTCAATGATGAATCTGTTGTATTACACAACCTTTGAGTATTTAGCTTTATCAATGACATGTACTTTAAAAATGTTTTAGAGATCCTACCAGTGTTTGAAAATATCCCTGTTCCTTGTTTCAGTTCCAGTTTTATGTATATTTTCTGCCTTGCACCTGATTATTCCAACGTCCGATCGATGGCCTAGGGAATCTAATTCTGGTATTGATAGTTTCTGCTGAATGTCTCCCCCTGTAGCTGATTTTTTCCTTATTGTGTAAATTTAGTACCTGAGCTCATGTTTAGCTAAACATCTGACTTTGTAAGAGGCTTAGGTGTGAACACTCGTAAGCTTCATAAGAAAGTCCGCAAATATTTATTTGTTTCCCTCCAATGAGTTGCCCGCGAGGACCCCTTTTTCTACAAGTGTTGGTCCAATACTCCCTCTAGAGGCTGGGACTCAGACAGGACTGCTTTGCTGCCCCCGATCTGGGGTAGTGCCTTTGGGCGGCATGTGGCATGGGCAGGAGGCTCCCCCCGTGTGTCCAGCGACCCATCAGCTGAGAACTTCGGTCACCTCTGAGGAAGCTATGATGCCCAGACCTATGGATAGCTTTGCAGCGAGGTGTACTGCACGGACCGGTTCCACACACACTTCAAGTAAGGGGGCGGCCTGAGTGGAAAGGTGAGAGTTTGGGCAGCTGTGCAGACAAAGAATGCGCACTTTGGCCTTGTCCTAAATGCTTGTGACACACGACTGGGTCTGCCGGACTCTGAGGACCCTGCCCTTGGCCCCCTTCCCCCTGCCCTTTGTGCAGTCACAGCAGAGATGGCCCCACCCACTCCCTCAGTGAGGGCAGTGTTCCGAACTCCCTCAGCGCCACCCCCTCTCCGCAGTTTACCATGGACTACAGATGCTGCATTCTGAGGACAGGGCGTTCCGAGAATGCCAAGGGCAGACATGATGACCTTAAATGATTCCCTCTTGTGTCAATTTTGGTAAACTTTAGGAGCTAGGAAATGATCCACTTTACCGAAATGTTCAAATTTACAGGCATTTCATATATTCTCTGCTATAACATTGTCCTGGTTCTTTCTGTATGTTCTTTACTTATGTTTTGGTTTTCCTTAATCAAAGTGTGTCTTTTAAATCTTGAAAAAGAATATTCTTTGGACTTACTACCTCACCTGAATTTTATACGTTTTCTGTTGTATTAAGTTCGGCTCATATCAATATTTATCTTTTTTCTATGTTCTCAGGGTTTAGTGTTTTGATCTTCTGATGTCAATTAAAACACTTGGTTATTCATTTTAATAAATCTTTTTACTTATAAAGATCTGAACTTTTAAAGATTCCAGCTTACTTGTAAGTTTCAAAGGGTCAGGTCCTCTACATTGTACCTGGCCTAAGGCTTAGTTCACAATATAGCAAAGTAGATATTGACCTATTTTCCCCTCGACTTTCTGTGATTTCCTACATCTCACCATTCTTTGCAGACAAGCCATTTGAAACACCCTTAACTTATTTCACAGCCAATAAGTCTTTGAAATAATGTGTATTTTTAAGAGAAATCTTCTTATATATTCAGGCAGAAAATCTGACCTGCCATAATTTTCAAAACAGCATAATTTCACTCTTCTCAGTGATGAATGTGTTGTATGACACAACCATTGAGTATTTAGCTTTATCAATGACATGTACCTTAAAAATGTTTTAGAGATCGTACCAGTCTTTGAAAACATCCTTGTTCCTTGTTTCAGTTCCTGTTTTTGTATACTTTCTGCCTTGCACCTGATTATTCCAACATCTGATGGATGGCCTAGGGAATCTAATTCTGGTATTGATTGTTTTTGCTGCTTGTCTCCCCTTGTAGCTGATTTCTTCATTATTGTGTAAATTTAGATCATGAGCTCATGTTTAGCTAAACAGCTGACCTTATAAGAGGCTTAGGTGTGAACGCTCATAAATTTCAGCAGAAAGACGGCAAAGATTTATTTGTGTCCCTCCAGTGAGTTGCCCACGAGGACCCCATTTTCTACAACTCTTGGTCCAATACTCCCTCTAGAGGCAGTGGACACAGACAGCGCTCCTAGGCGGCCTCCGATCTGTGGCAGGGGTAGTAGCGTGGCCTGTGGCCCGAACAGGAGCCTCTCTGCGTGTGACCCAGGGACCCATGTGCCTGCGAATTTAGGTCTCCTGGCAGAAAGACACGAGGCCCAGACCTATGGTTAGCTGTGCAGCGAGGGGTACTGCGTGGACAGGTTCCACACACACTTCAAGTAAGCGGGCGGCCTGAGTGGAAAGGTGAGAGTTTAGTCAGCTCTGCAGACTAAGAAGGCACCCTTTGGCCTGGGCCTACATGCTTGTGACACACCACTGGGCCTGTCAGTCTCTGAGGTCCCTGCCCTTGGCCCCCTGCTCCACTGCCATTTGTTCAGTCACAGCAGAGGTGGCCACACCCACTCCCTCAGTAAAGGCCGTGTTCCAAACTCTCTCAGCCCTGCCCCCTCTCCGCAGTTTACCATGGACTACAGATGCTGCATTCTGAGTCCAGGGCATTCCGAGAATGCCAAGGGCAGACATGATGACCTTAAATGATTTCCTCTTGTGTCAGTTTTGGTAAACCTTAGGAGCTACGAAAAGGTCCACTTTACACAAATGTTCAAATTTACTGGCATTTCATATATTCTCTGCTATAACATTGTCCTGATTCTTTCTGTGTATTCTTTTTATGTTTTGGTTTTCCTTAATCAAAGTGTGTCTTTTAAATATTGTCAAATGATATTCTTTGGACTTACTACATCCCCTGAATTTTATACGTTTTCAGTTGTATTAAGTTCTCCTCATATCTTTATTTATCTTTTTTCTATGTTCTCAGGTTTTATTGTTTTAATCTTCTGATGTCAATTAAAACACTTGGTTATTCATTTTAATAAATCTTTTTACTTATAAAGATTTGAACTTTTCAAGATTCCAGCTTACTTGTAAGTTTCTAAGGGTCAGGTCCTCTACATTGTTGCTGGCCTAAGGCCATATAGCATATAGCATATAGCCATATAGCATATAGCCATATAGCATATAGCATATAGCAATGTATATATTGACCTATTTTCCCCTGGACTTTCTGTGATTCCCTATATCTCACCTTTCTTTGCAGACAAGCCATTTGAAACACCCTTAACTTATTTCACAGCCAATAAGTCTTTGAAATAATGTGTATTTTTTAGAGAAATCTTCTTTTATAATTAGGCAGAAAATCTGACCTGCCATAGTTTTCAAAACAGCATAATTTCACTCTTCTCAATGATGAATCTGTTGTGTGACACAACCATTGAGTATTTAGCTTTATCAATGACATGTACCTTAAAAATGTTTTAGAGATCGTACCAGTCTTTGAAAACATCCTTGTTCCTTGTTTCAGTTCCTGTTTTTGTATACTTTCTGCCTTGCACCTGATTATTCCAACATCTGATGGATGGCCTAGGGAATCTAATTCTGGTATTGATTGTTTTTGCTGCTTGTCTCCCCTTGTAGCTGATTTCTTCATTATTGTGTAAATTTAGATCATGAGCTCATGTTTAGCTAAACAGCTGACCTTATAAGAGGCTTAGGTGTGAACGCTCATAAATTTCAGCAGAAAGACGGCAAAGATTTATTTGTGTCCCTCCAATGAGTTGCCCACGAGGAACCCATTTTCTACAACTGTTGGTCCAATACGCCCTCTAGAGGCAGTGGACACAGACAGCGCTCCTAGGCGGCCTCCGATCTGTGGCAGGGGTAGTAGGGTGGCCTGTGGCCCGAACAGGAGCCTCTCTGCGTGTGACCCAGGGACCCATGTGCCTGCGAATTTAGGTCTCCTGGCAGAAAGACACGAGGCCCAGACCTATGGTTAGCTGTGCAGCGAGGGGTACTGCGTGGACAGGTTCCACACACACTTCAAGTAAGCGGGCGGCCTGAGTGGAAAGGTGAGAGTTTAGTCAGCTCTGCAGACTAAGAAGGCACCCTTTGGCCTGGGCCTACAGCTTGTGACACACCACTGGGCCTGTCAGTCTCTGAGGTCCCTGCCCTGGACCCCCTGCTCCACTGCCATTTGTTCAGTCACAGCAGATGTGGCCACACCCACTTCCTCAGTGAGGGCCGTGTTACAATCTTCCTCACCCCACCCCTTCTCCGCAGGTTACCTTGGATTACAGATGCTGCCTTCTGAGGCCAGGGCGTTCAGAGAATGCCAAGGGCAGACATGATGACCTTAAATGATTTCCTCTTGTGTCAGTTTTTGTAAACTTTAGGAGCTAGGAAATGGTCCCCTTTACAGAAATGTTCAAATTTACTGGCATTTCATATATTCTCTGCTATAACATTGTCCTGACTCTTTCTGTATATTCTTTACATATGTTTTTGTTTTCCTTTATCAAAGTGTGTGTTTTAAATCATTTCAAAGTATATTCTTTGGAGTTACTACATCACCTCAATTTTATACGTTTTCTGTTGTATTAAGTTCTGCTCATAACGTTATTTATCTTTTTTCTATATTCTCAGGGTTTATTGTTTTATCTTCTGATATCAATTTAATCTCTTGTTAATTCATTATAATAAATATTTTCTACTTATAAAGATAAGAACTTTTAAAGATTCCAGGTTACTTGTAATTTTCTAAGGATCAGGTCAACTACATTGTTGCTGGCATAAGCCTTAGTTCACCATATAGCAATGTATATATTGACATATTTTCCCCTCGACTTTCTGTGATTCCGTACATCTCACCTTTCTTTGCGGACAAGCCATTTGAAATACCCTTAACTTATTTCACAGCCAATAAGTCTTTGAAATAATGTGTATTTTTTAGATAAATCTTCTTATATAATTAGGAAGAAAATGTGACCTGCCATAGTTTTCAAAACAGCATAATTTCACTCTTCTCAATGATGAATCTGTTGTATTACACAACCTTTGAGTATTTAGCTTTATCATCGACGTGTACTTTAAAAATGTTTTAGAGATCCTACCAGTCTTTGAAAACATCCTTGTTCCTTGTTTCAGTTCGAGTTTTATGTATATTTTCTGCCTTGCACCTGATTATTCCAACATGTGATGGATGGCCTTGGGAATCTTATTCTGGTATTGATTGTTTTTGCTGATTGTCTCCCTTGTAGCGGATTTCTTCATTATTGTGTAAATTTAGATCATGAGCTCATATTTAGCTAAACAGCTGACCTTGTAACAGGCTTAGTTCTGCATGCTCGTAAGTTTCAGCAGAAATTCGGCAAAGTTTTATTTGTGTCCCTCCAATGAGTTGCCCATAAGGACCCCGTTTTCTAGAAGTGTTGTTCCAATACCTCTTCTAGAGGCAGGGGACTCAGACTGGGTTGCTATGTGGCCTCCGATCTGGGTCAGGGGCTGTGTCCAGCCTGTGGCCCAAGAGGGAGCCTCTCCGAGGGTGTCCCAGGTACACATCTGCCTGTGAACTTTGGTCACGTGGCAGGAAGCTATGATGCCCAGACCTATGGTTAGCTGTGCAGCGAGGTGTAATGTGCAGACAGGTTCCACACACACTTCAAGTAAGAGGGCGGCCTGAGTCGAAAGGTGAGTGTTTGGGCAGCTGTGCACACAAGAAGGCGCCCTTTGGCCTGGGTCAAAATGCTTTAGACAACCCACTGGGCCTGCCGGGCTCTGAGGGCCCTGACCTGGGCACCCTGTTCCCCTGCCCTATGTTCAGGCACAGCACAGACGGCCACACCCACTCCCTCAGCGAGGGCAGTGTTCTAAACTCCCTCAGCACCGCCCCCTCTCCGCAGGTTACCATGGACTACAGCTGCTGCATTCTGAGGCCAGGTCGTTCTGAGAATGCCAATGGGAGACATGATGACCTTAAATGATTTCCTTTTGTGTCAGTTTTGGTAAACTTTAAGAGCTAGTTAATGGTCCCCTTTACCGAAATATTGAAATTTACTGCTATTTCATATTTTCTCTGCTATGACATTGTCCTGATTCTTTCTGTATATTCTTTACTTATGTTTTTGTTTTCCTTATTCAAAGTGTGTCTGTTAAATCTTTTCAAAGAATATTCTTTGGTCTTACTAAATCACCTAAATTTTATATGTTTTCTGTTGTATAAATTTCTGCTCATATCTTATTTATGTTTATTCTATGTTCTCAGGGTTTATTCGTTTGATATTCTGATGTCAATAAAAACACTTGGTTATTCATTTTAATAAATATTTTTACTTATAAAGATTTGAGCTTTTGAAGATTCCAACTTACTTGTAACTTTCTAATGGTCAGGTTCTGTACCTTGTTGCTGGCCTGAGTCTTAGTTCAACATATAGCAATGTATATATTGACCTATTTTCCTTTCGAATTTCTGTGATTCCCTACATCTCACCTTTCTTTGCAGACAAGCCATTTGAAATACCGTTAACTTATTTCACAGCCAATAAGTCTTTGAAATAATGTGTATTTTTTAGACAAATCTTCTTATATAATTAGGCAGAAAATCTGACCTGCCATACTTTTCAAAACAGCATAATTTCACTCTTCCCAATGATGAATCTGTTGTATTACACATCCTTTGACTATTTATCTTTATCAATGACATGTACTTTAAAAAAATTTTAGAGTGCCTACCAGTCTTTGAAAACATCCTTGTTCCTTCTTTCAGTTCCAGTTTTATGTATATTTCCTGCCTTGCACCTGATTATTCCAACATCTGATGGATGGCCTTGGGAATCTAATTCTGGTATTGATTGTTTTTGCTGATTGTCTCCCCTTGTAGCTGATTATTCATTATTGTGTAAATTTAGATCATGTGCTCATGTTTAGCTAAACAGCTGATCTTGTAAGAGTCTTAGGTGTGAACACTCGTAAGTTTCAGCCGAAAGTTGGCAAAGATTTATGTGTGTCCCTCCAATGAGTTGCCCGCGAGACCCCGTTTTGTAGAAGTGTTGGTCCAATATTCCCTCTTGAGGCTAGAGATTTAGACAGGGCTGCTTGGCGGCCCCGATCTGGGGCAGGGGCAGTGGGTGGCCCGAGGCCCAGGCAGGAGCCTCACAGCCTGTGTCCCAGGGACCCATCTGCCTGCGAACTTCGGTCACCTGGCAGGAAGCTACGATGCCCAGACCTATGGTTAACTTTGCAGCGAGGTGTACCGTGCAGACAGGTTCCACACACACTTCAAGTAAGAGGGCGGGCTGAGTGGAAAGGTGAGAGATTGGGCAGCTGAGCAGACAAAGATGGCGCCCTTTGGCCTCGGCCTAAATGCTTGTGAAACCACACTGGGCCTGCCGGGCTCTGAGGGCCCTGCCCTAGACCTCCTGCTCCCCTGCCCTTTGTTCAGTCACATCAGAGATTGCCACACCCACTTCCTCAGTGAGGGCAGTGTTCCAACCTGCCTCAGCTCCTCCCCCACTCCGCATGTTACCATGGACAACAGATGCTGCATTCTGAGGCCAGGGAGTGCTGAGAATGCCAATGGCAGACAGGATGACCTTAAATGATTTCCTTTTGTGTCAGATTTGGTAAACTTTAGGAGCTAGGGAATGGTCCCCTTTACAGAAATGTTCAAATTTACTGGCATTTCATATATTCTCTGCTATAACATTGTCCTGATTCTTTCTGTATATTCTTTACTTATGTTTTTGTTTTCCTTAATCAAAGTGTGTCTTTTAAATCTTTCCAAGGAATATTCTTTGTACTTACTACATCACCTGAATTTTATACGTTTTCTGTTGTATTAAGTTCTGCTCATATCTTTATTTATCTTTTTTCTATGTTGTCAGGGTTTATTGTTTTGATCTTCTCATGTCAATTAAAACACTCGGTTATTCATTTTAATAAATCGTTTTACCTATAAAGATTTAAACTTTTGAAGATTCCAGCTTAATTGTAAGTTTCTAAGGGTCAGGTCCTCTACATTGTGGCTGGCCTAAGGCTTAGTTCACCCTATAGCAATGTATATATTGACATATTTTCCCCTCGACTTTTTTTTTTTTTTTTTTTTTTTTTGCTGTACGCGGGCCTCTCACTGCTGTGGCCTCTCCCGTTGCGGAGCACAGGCTCCGGACACACAGGCTCCGCGGCCATGGCTCGCGGGCCCAGCCGCTCCGCGGCATGTGGGATCTTCCGGGATAGGGGCACGAACCCGTGTCCCCTGCATCGGCAGGCGGACTCTCAACCACTGCGCCACCAGGGAAGCCCCCCTCGACTTTTTTGATTCCCTACATCTCACCTTTCTTTGCCGACAAACCATTTGAAATACCCTTAACTTACTTCACAGCCAATAAGTCTTTGAAATAATGTGTTTTTTTTCGAGAAACCTTCTTATATAATTAGGCAGAAAATCGGACCTGCCATAGTTTTCAAAACAGCATAATTTCACTCTTCTCAATGATGAATCTGTTGTATTACTCATCTTTGAGTATATAGCTTTATCAATGACATGTACTTTAAAAATGTTTTAGAGATCCTATCAGGCTTTGAAAACATCCTTGTTCCTTGTTTCCGTTACAGTTTTATGTATATTTTCTGCCTTGCACCTGATTATTCCAACATCTGATAGATGGCCTAGGGAATCTAATTCTGGTATTGATTGTTTTTGCTGTTCGTCTCCCCCTTGTAGCTGATTTCTTCATTATTGTGTAAATTTAGATCATGAGCTCATGTTTAGCTAAACAGCTGACCTTGTAAGAGGCTTAGGTGTGAACGCTCGGAAGTTTCAGCAGAATGTCGGCAAATATTTATTTGTGTCCCTCCAATGAGTTGCCCGCGAGGACCCCGTTTTCTACAAGTGTTGGTCCAATACTCCCTCTAGAGGCAGGGACCCAGACAGGGCTGCTTTGCGTGCGCTGATATGGGGCAGGGGCACTCCGTGGCCTGTGGACCCGGCAGGGTCCTCTCCTCGTGCGTCACAGGGACGCATCTGCCTGCGAACTTCGGTCAACTGGCAGGAAGCTACGATGCCCAGACCTATGGTTAGCTCTGAGGCGAGGTGAACTGCGTGGAGAGGTTCCACACACACTTCAAGTAAGAGGGCGGCCTGAGCTGAAAGGTGAGTGTTTGGGCAGCTATGCAGACAAAGAAGGCGCCGTTTGGCCTGGGCCTAAATTCTTGTGAAACCGCACTTGGCCTGCCGGGCTCTGAGGGCCCTGCACTGGACGACCTGCTCCCCTGCCCTTTGTTCAGTGACAGCAGAGATGGCCACACCCAGTCCCTCAGTGAGGGCAGTGTTCCAACCTCCCTCAGCACCGCCCCCTCTCCGCAGGTAACCATGGACTACAGATGCTGTATTCTGAGGCCAGGGCGTTCCGAGAATGCCAAGGGCAGACAGGATGACCTTAAATGATATCCTCTTGTGTCAGTTTTGGTAAACTTTAGGAGCTAGGAAATGGTCCACTTTACAGAAATGTTCAAATTTACTGGCATTTCAGATCTTCTCTGCCATAATATTGTCTTGATTCTTCTGTATGTTCTTTACTTATGTTTTGTTTTCCTTAATCAAAGTGTGTCTTTTAAAGCTCTTTTCCACAAACATTCTTCAGACTTACTAAACCTCCTCAATTTTATACGTTTTCTGTTGTATTAAGTTCTGCTCATATCTGTATTTATCTTTTTTCTATGTTCTCAGGGTTTATTGTTTTGATCTTCTGATGCCAATTAAAACACTTGGTTATTCATTTTCATAAATCTTTTTACTTATAAAGATTTGAACTTTTGAAGATTCCAACTTACTTGTAAGTTTCTAAGGGTCAGTTCCTCTACATTTTTGCTGGCCTAAGGCTTAGTTCACCACATAGCAATGTATATATTGACCTATTTTCCCCTCCACTTTCTGTGATTCCCTACATCTCACATTTCTTTGCAGACAAGCCATTTGAAATAACCTTATCTCATTTCACATTCAATAAGTCTTTGAAATAACGTGTATTTTTTAGAGAAATCTTCTTATATAATTAGGCAGAAAATCTGACCTGCCATAGTTTTCAAAACAGCATAATTTCACTCTTCTCAATGATGAATATCTTGTATTACACAACCTTTGAGTATTTAGCTTTATCAATGACACGTACTTTAAAAAAATGATTTAGAGATCCTACCAGTCTTTGAAAACCTCCTAGTTCCTTGTTTCAGTTCCAGTTTTATGTATATTTTCTGCCTTGCACCTGATTATTGCAACATCTGATGGATTGCCTAGGGAATCTATTTCTGGTATTGATTGTTTTTGCTGATTGCTTCCCACTTGTAGCTGATTTCTTCATTATTGTGTAAATTTAGATCATGAGCTCATGTTTAGCTAAACAGCTGACCTTGTAAGAGGCTTAGGTTTGAACTCTCGTAAGCTTCATCAGAAAGTCGGCAAAGATTTATTTGTGTCCCTCCAATGAGTTGCACGCCAGGACCCAGTTTTCTACAAGTGTTGGTCCAATACTCCCTGTTGAGCCACGGACTCAGAAAAGGTTGCTTTGCGGCCCCCGATGTGGTGCATGGGCAGATGGCGTCCTGTTGCCCGGGCCGGAGCCTCTCCGCGTGTGTCCGAGGGACCCATCTGCCTGCGAACTTCGGTCACCTGGCAGGAAGCTACGATGCCCAGACGTATGGTTAGCTGTGCAGCAAGTTGTACTGCATGGACAGGTTCCACACACACTTCACCTAAGAGGGCGGGCTGAGTGGAAAGATGAGAGTTTGGGCAGCTGTGCAGACAAAGAAGGCGCCCTTTGGTCTGGGCCTAAATGCTTTTGACACCCCACTGGTCCTGCCAGAATCTGATGGCCCTGCCCAGGTCGCCCTGCGGCCCTGCACTTTGTTCAGTCACAGCAGAGATGGCCACACCCACTCCCTCAGTGAGGGCAGTTTCCAAACTCCCTCAGCCCCGCCCCTTCTCCACAGTTTACCATGGACTACAGATGTTGCATTCTGAGGCCAGGGCGTTCCGAGAATGCCAAGGGCAGACATAATGATCTTAAATGGTTTTCTCTTGTGTCAGTTTTGGTAAACTTTAGGAGCTAGGAAATGGTCCACTTTACAGAAATGTTCAAGTTTACTGGCATTTCAGATCTTCTCTGCTATAACATTGTCCTGATTCTTTCTGTATATACTTTACTTATGTTTTTGTTTTCCTTAATTATAGTGTGTCTTTTAAATCTTTTAAAATATTCTTTGGACTTACTACATCACCTGTATTTTATACGTATTCTGTTGTATTAAGTTCTGCTCATATCTTTATTTATCTTTTTTCTATGTTCTCAGGGTTTATTATTTTGATCTTCTGATGCCAATTAAAACACTTGGTTATTCATTTTCATAAATCTTTTTACTTATAAAGATTTGAACTTTTGAAGATTCCAACTTACATGTAAGTTTCTAAGGGTCAGGTCCTCTACATTGTTGCTGGCCTAAGGCTTAGTTCACCATATAGCAATGTATATATTGACCTATTTTCCCCTCGACTTTCTGTGATTCCCTACATCTCACCTTTCTTTGCAGACAAGCCGTTTGAAATACCCTTAACTTATTTCACAGCCAGTAAAACTTTGAAACAATGTGTATTTTTTAGAGAAATCTTCTTATATAAATAGGCAGAAAATCTGACCTGCCAGAGTTTTCAAACAGCATAATTTCACTCTTCTCAATGATGAATCTGTTGTATTACACAACCTTTGAGTATTTAGCTTTATCAATGACATGTACTTTAAAAATGTTTTAGAGATCCTACCAGTCTTTGAAAACATCCTTCTTCCTTGTTTCAGTTCCAGTTTTATGTATATTTTCTGCCTTGCACCTGATTATTCCAACATCTGATGGATGGCCTAGGTAATCTAATTCTGGTATTGATTGTTTTTGCTGATTGTCTCCCCCTGTAGCTGATTTCTTCATTATTGTGTAAATTTAGATCATGAGCTCATGTTTAGCTAAACAGCTGACCTTGTAAGAGGCTTAGTTGTGAACGCTCGTAAGCTTCAGCAGAAAGTCGGCAAATATTTTTTATGTCCCTCCAATGAGTTGCCAGCGAGGACCCCGTTTTCTAAAAGTGTTGGTCCAATACCCCCTCTAGAGGCAGGGACACTGACATGGCTGCTTTGCGGCACCAGATATGGGGCAGGGGCAGTCGGTGGCCTTGGACTGGGCAGGATCCTCTCCGCGTGTTTCGCAGGGACACATCTGCCTGCGAACTTCGGTCACCTGGCCGGAAGCTACGATGCCCTGACCTATGGTTAGCTGTGCAGTGAGGTGTAGTGCGTGGACCGGTTCCACACACACTTCAAGTAAGAGGGCGGCCTGAGTGGAAAGGTGAGAGTTCAGGCAGCTGTGCACAAAAAGAAGGCACCCTTCGGCCTGGGCCTAAATGCTTGTGAAACCGCACTGGGCCTGCCGGCATCTGAGGGCCCTACCCAGGACGCCCTGGTCCCCTGCCTTTGTTCAGTCACAGCAGAGATGGCCCCATCCACTCCCTCAGTGAGGGCAGTGTTCCAACATCCCTCAGCCACGCACCCGCTCCGCAGTTTACCATGGACTACAGATGCTGCATTCTGAGGCTAGGACCTTCCGAGAATGCCAATGGCAGACATGATGACCTTAAATGATTTCCTCTTGTGTCAGTTTTAGTAAACTTTAGGAGCTAGGAAATGGTCCACTTTACACAAATGTTCAAATTTACTGGCATTTCATATATTCTCTGCTATAACATTGTCCTGATTCTTTCTTTATATTCTTAACTTATGTTTTTGTTTTCCTTAATCAAAGTGTGTCTTTTAAAAGTTTCAAAGAATATTCTTTGGACTTACTACATCACCTGAATTGTATACGTTTTCTGTTGTATTAAGTTCTGCTCATATCTTTATTTATCCTTTTTGGGTGTTCTAAGGGTTTATTGTTTTGATCTTCTGATGTCAATTAAAACACTTGGTTTTTCATTTTAATAAAACTTTTTAGTTATAAAGATTTGAACTTTTGAAGATTCCAGCTTACTTGTAAGTTTCTAAGGGTCAGGTCCCCTACATTGTTGCTGGCCTAAGGCTTAGTTCAACATATTGCAATGCATATATTGACCTATTTTCCCCTCGGCTTTCTGTGATTCCCTACATCACACCTTTCTTTGAAGACAGGCCTTTTGAAATACCCTTAACTTATTTCACAGCCAATAAGTCTTGGAAATTATGTGTATTTTTTAGAGAAATCTTCTTATATAATTAGGCAGAAAATCTTACCTGCCATAGTTTTCAAAACAGCATAATTTCACTCTTCTCAGTGATGAATCTGTTGTCTTACACAACCTCTGAGTATTTAGCTTTATCAATGACATGTACTTTAAAAATGTTTTGAGATCACACCAGTCTTTGAAAACATCCTTGTTCCTTGTTTCAGTTCCAGTTTGGTGTATATTTTCTGCCATGAACCTGATTATTCCAACATCTGATGGATGGCCTAGGAAATCTAATTCTGGAATTGATTGTTTTTGCTGATTGTCTCCCCTTGTATCTGATTTCTTCATTATTTAGTAAATTTAGATCATGAGCTCATGTTTAGCTAAACAGCTGAACCTTGTAAGAGGCTTAGGTGTGAACGCACGTAAGCTTCAGCAGAAATTCGGCAAAGAGTTATCGGTGTCTCTCCAATTAGTTGCCCGTGAGGACCCCGTTTTCTACAAGTGTTGGTCCAATACTCCCTCTAGAGGCAGGGGACTCAGACAGGGCTGCTTTGCGGCCCCTGATCTGGGGCAGGGGCAGTGGGCGGCCTGTGGCCCGGGCAGGAGCCTCTCTGCGTGTGTCCCAGGGACCCATCTGCCTGCGAACTTCGGTCAACTGTCACGAAGCTACGATGCCCAGACCTATGGTTAGCTGTTCAGAGAGGTGTACTGCGTGGACAGGTTCCACCCACACTTCAAGTAAGTGGGCGGCCTGAGTGGAAAGGTGAGAGTTTGGGCAGCTGTGCAGACAAAGAAGGCGTCCCTTGGCATGGGCCTAAATGCTTGTGACACCCCACTGGCCCTGCCGGGATCTGAGGTCCCTGCCCTGGGACCCTTGCTCCCCTGCCCTTTGTTCAGTCACAGCAGAGATGGCCACACCCACTCCCTCAGTGAGGGCAGTGTTCCAACCTCCCTCAGCCCCTCCCCCTATCCCCAGGTTACCATGGACTACAGATGCTGCATTCTGAGGCCAGGACATTCCGAGAATGCCAAGGGCAGACATGATGACCTTAAAGGATTTCCTCTTGTGTCAGTTTTGGTAAACTTTAGGAGGTAGGAAATGGTTCACTTTACACAAATGTTCAAATCTACGGGCATTTCATATATTCTCTGCTATAACATTGTCCTGATTCTTTCTGTATATTCTTTACTTATGTTTTGGTTTCCCTTAATCAAAGTGTGTCTTTTAAATGTTTCAAAGAATATTCTTTGGACTTACTACATCACCTGAATTTTATACGTTTTCTGTTGTATTAAGTTCTGCTCATATCTTTCCTTATCTTTTATCTATGTTCTCAGGGTTTATTGTTTTGATCTTCTCATGTCAATTAAAACACTTGGTTATACATTTTCATAAATCTTTTTACTTATAAAGATTTGATCGTTTGATGATTCCAGCTTACTTGTAAGTCTCTAAGGGTCAGGTCCTCTACATTGTTGCTGGCCTAAGGCTTAGTTCTCCATATAGCAATGTATATATTGACCTATTTTCCCCTCGGCTTTCTGTGATTCCCTACATCTCACCTTTCTGTGCAGACAAGCCATTTGAAATACCCTTAACTTATTTCACAGCCAATAAGTCTTTGAAATAATGTGTATTTTTTAGACAAATCTTCTTATATAATTAGGCAGAAAATCTGACCTGCCATACTTTTCAAAACAGCATAATTTCACTCTTCCCAATGATGAATCTGTTGTATTACACATCCTTTGACTATTTATCTTTATCAATGACATGTACTTTAAAAAAATTTTAGAGTGCCTACCAGTCTTTGAAAACATCCTTGTTCCTTGTTTCAGTTCCAGTTTTATGTATATTTCCTGCCTTGCACCTGATTATTCCAACATCTGATGGATGGCCTTGGGAATCTAATTCTGGTATTGATTGTTTTTGCTGATTGTCTCCCCTTGTAGCTGATTATTCATTATTGTGTAAATTTAGATCATGTGCTCATGTTTAGCTAAACAGCTGATCTTGTAAGAGTCTTAGGTGTGAACACTCGTAAGTTTCAGCCGAAAGTTGGCAAAGATTTATGTGTGTCCCTCCAATGAGTTGCCCGCGAAACCCCGTTTTGTAGAAGTGTTGGTCCAATATTCCCTCTTGAGGCTAGAGATTTAGACAGGGCTGCTTGGCGGCCCCGATCTGGGGCAGGGGCAGTGGGTGGCCCGAGGCCCAGGCAGGAGCCTCACAGCCTGTGTCCCAGGGACCCATCTGCCTGCGAACTTCGGTCACCTGGCAGGAAGCTACGATGCCCAGACCTATGGTTAACTTTGCAGCGAGGTGTACCGTGCAGACAGGTTCCACACACACTTCAAGTAAGAGGGCGGGCTGAGTGGAAAGGTGAGAGATTGGGCAGCTGAGCAGACAAAGATGGCGCCCTTTGGCCTCGGCCTAAATGCTTGTGAAACCACACTGGGCCTGCCGGGCTCTGAGGGCCCTGCCCTAGACCTCCTGCTCCCCTGCCCTTTGTTCAGTCACATCAGAGATCGCCACACCCACTTCCTCAGTGAGGGCAGTGTTCCAACCTGCCTCAGCTCCTCCCCCACTCCGCATGTTACCATGGACAACAGATGCTGCATTCTGAGGCCAGGGAGTGCTGAGAATGCCAATGGCAGACAGGATGACCTTAAATGATTTCCTTTTGTGTCAGATTTGGTAAACTTTAGGAGCTAGGGAATGGTCCCCTTTACAGAAATGTTCAAATTTACTGGCATTTCATATATTCTCTGCTATAACATTGTCCTGATTCTTTCTGTATATTCTTTACTTATGTTTTTGTTTTCCTTAATCAAAGTGTGTCTTTTAAATCTTTCCAAGGAATATTCTTTGTACTTACTACATCACCTGAATTTTATACGTTTTCTGTTGTATTAAGTTCTGCTCATATCTTTATTTATCTTTTTTCTATGTTGTCAGGGTTTATTGTTTTGATCTTCTCATGTCAATTAAAACACTCGGTTATTCATTTTAATAAATCGTTTTACCTATAAAGATTTAAACTTTTGAAGATTCCAGCTTAATTGTAAGTTTCTAAGGGTCAGGTCCTCTACATTGTGGCTGGCCTAAGGCTTAGTTCACCCTATAGCAATGTATATATTGACATATTTTCCCCTCGACTTTTTTTTTTTTTTTTTTTTTTTTTGCTGTACGCGGGCCTCTCACTGCTGTGGCCTCTCCCGTTGCGGAGCACAGGCTCCGGACACACAGGCTCCGCGGCCATGGCTCGCGGGCCCAGCCGCTCCGCGGCATGTGGGATCTTCCGGGATAGGGGCACGAACCCGTGTCCCCTGCATCGGCAGGCGGACTCTCAACCACTGCGCCACCAGGGAAGCCCCCCTCGACTTTTTTGATTCCCTACATCTCACCTTTCTTTGCCGACAAACCATTTGAAATACCCTTAACTTACTTCACAGCCAATAAGTCTTTGAAATAATGTGTTTTTTTTCGAGAAACCTTCTTATATAATTAGGCAGAAAATCGGACCTGCCATAGTTTTCAAAACAGCATAATTTCACTCTTCTCAATGATGAATCTGTTGTATTACACATCTTTGAGTATATAGCTTTATCAATGACATGTACTTTAAAAATGTTTTAGAGATCCTATCAGGCTTTGAAAACATCCTTGTTCCTTGTTTCCGTTACAGTTTTATGTATATTTTCTGCCTTGCACCTGATTATTCCAACATCTGATAGATGGCCTAGGGAATCTAATTCTGGTATTGATTGTTTTTGCTGTTCGTCTCCCCCTTGTAGCTGATTTCTTCATTATTGTGTAAATTTAGATCATGAGCTCATGTTTAGCTAAACAGCTGACCTTGTAAGAGGCTTAGGTGTGAACGCTCGGAAGTTTCAGCAGAATGTCGGCAAATATTTATTTGTGTCCCTCCAATGAGTTGCCCGCGAGGACCCCGTTTTCTACAAGTGTTGGTCCAATACTCCCTCTAGAGGCAGGGACCCAGACAGGGCTGCTTTGCGTGCGCTGATATGGGGCAGGGGCACTCCGTGGCCTGTGGACCCGGCAGGGTCCTCTCCTCGTGCGTCACAGGGACGCATCTGCCTGCGAACTTCGGTCAACTGGCAGGAAGCTACGATGCCCAGACCTATGGTTAGCTCTGAGGCGAGGTGAACTGCGTGGAGAGGTTCCACACACACTTCAAGTAAGAGGGCGGCCTGAGCTGAAAGGTGAGTGTTTGGGCAGCTATGCAGACAAAGAAGGCGCCGTTTGGCCTGGGCCTAAATTCTTGTGAAACCGCACTTGGCCTGCCGGGCTCTGAGGGCCCTGCACTGGACGACCTGCTCCCCTGCCCTTTGTTCAGTGACAGCAGAGATGGCCACACCCACTCCCTCAGTGAGGGCAGTGTTCCAACCTCCCTCAGCACCGCCCCCTCTCCGCAGGTAACCATGGACTACAGATGCTGTATTCTGAGGCCAGGGCGTTCCGAGAATGCCAAGGGCAGACAGGATGACCTTAAATGATATCCTCTTGTGTCAGTTTTGGTAAACTTTAGGAGCTAGGAAATGGTCCACTTTACAGAAATGTTCAAATTTACTGGCATTTCAGATCTTCTCTGCCATAATATTGTCTTGATTCTTCTGTATGTTCTTTACTTATGTTTTGTTTTCCTTAATCAAAGTGTGTCTTTTAAAGCTCTTTTCCACAAACATTCTTCAGACTTACTAAACCTCCTCAATTTTATACGTTTTCTGTTGTATTAAGTTCTGCTCATATCTGTATTTATCTTTTTTCTATGTTCTCAGGGTTTATTGTTTTGATCTTCTGATGCCAATTAAAACACTTGGTTATTCATTTTCATAAATCTTTTTACTTATAAAGATTTGAACTTTTGAAGATTCCAACTTACTTGTAAGTTTCTAAGGGTCAGTTCCTCTACATTTTTGCTGGCCTAAGGCTTAGTTCACCACATAGCAATGTATATATTGACCTATTTTCCCCTCCACTTTCTGTGATTCCCTACATCTCACATTTCTTTGCAGACAAGCCATTTGAAATAACCTTATCTCATTTCACATTCAATAAGTCTTTGAAATAACGTGTATTTTTTAGAGAAATCTTCTTATATAATTAGGCAGAAAATCTGACCTGCCATAGTTTTCAAAACAGCATAATTTCACTCTTCTCAATGATGAATATCTTGTATTACACAACCTTTGAGTATTTAGCTTTATCAATGACACGTACTTTAAAAAAATGATTTAGAGATCCTACCAGTCTTTGAAAACCTCCTAGTTCCTTGTTTCAGTTCCAGTTTTATGTATATTTTCTGCCTTGCACCTGATTATTGCAACATCTGATGGATTGCCTAGGGAATCTATTTCTGGTATTGATTGTTTTTGCTGATTGCTTCCCACTTGTAGCTGATTTCTTCATTATTGTGTAAATTTAGATCATGAGCTCATGTTTAGCTAAACAGCTGACCTTGTAAGAGGCTTAGGTTTGAACTCTCGTAAGCTTCATCAGAAAGTCGGCAAAGATTTATTTGTGTCCCTCCAATGAGTTGCACGCCAGGACCCAGTTTTCTACAAGTGTTGGTCCAATACTCCCTGTTGAGCCACGGACTCAGAAAAGGTTGCTTTGCGGCCCCCGATGTGGTGCATGGGCAGATGGCGTCCTGTTGCCCGGGCCGGAGCCTCTCCGCGTGTGTCCGAGGGACCCATCTGCCTGCGAACTTCGGTCACCTGGCAGGAAGCTACGATGCCCAGACGTATGGTTAGCTGTGCAGCAAGTTGTACTGCATGGACAGGTTCCACACACACTTCACCTAAGAGGGCGGGCTGAGTGGAAAGATGAGAGTTTGGGCAGCTGTGCAGACAAAGAAGGCGCCCTTTGGTCTGGGCCTAAATGCTTTTGACACCCCACTGGTCCTGCCAGAATCTGATGGCCCTGCCCAGGTCGCCCTGCGGCCCTGCACTTTGTTCAGTCACAGCAGAGATGGCCACACCCACTCCCTCAGTGAGGGCAGTTTCCAAACTCCCTCAGCCCCGCCCCTTCTCCACAGTTTACCATGGACTACAGATGTTGCATTCTGAGGCCAGGGCGTTCCGAGAATGCCAAGGGCAGACATAATGATCTTAAATGGTTTTCTCTTGTGTCAGTTTTGGTAAACTTTAGGAGCTAGGAAATGGTCCACTTTACAGAAATGTTCAAGTTTACTGGCATTTCAGATCTTCTCTGCTATAACATTGTCCTGATTCTTTCTGTATATACTTTACTTATGTTTTTGTTTTCCTTAATTATAGTGTGTCTTTTAAATCTTTTAAAATATTCTTTGGACTTACTACATCACCTGTATTTTATACGTATTCTGTTGTATTAAGTTCTGCTCATATCTTTATTTATCTTTTTTCTATGTTCTCAGGGTTTATTATTTTGATCTTCTGATGCCAATTAAAACACTTGGTTATTCATTTTCATAAATCTTTTTACTTATAAAGATTTGAACTTTTGAAGATTCCAACTTACATGTAAGTTTCTAAGGGTCAGGTCCTCTACATTGTTGCTGGCCTAAGGCTTAGTTCACCATATAGCAATGTATATATTGACCTATTTTCCCCTCGACTTTCTGTGATTCCCTACATCTCACCTTTCTTTGCAGACAAGCCGTTTGAAATACCCTTAACTTATTTCACAGCCAGTAAAACTTTGAAACAATGTGTATTTTTTAGAGAAATCTTCTTATATAAATAGGCAGAAAATCTGACCTGCCAGAGTTTTCAAACAGCATAATTTCACTCTTCTCAATGATGAATCTGTTGTATTACACAACCTTTGAGTATTTAGCTTTATCAATGACATGTACTTTAAAAATGTTTTAGAGATCCTACCAGTCTTTGAAAACATCCTTCTTCCTTGTTTCAGTTCCAGTTTTATGTATATTTTCTGCCTTGCACCTGATTATTCCAACATCTGATGGATGGCCTAGGTAATCTAATTCTGGTATTGATTGTTTTTGCTGATTGTCTCCCCCTGTAGCTGATTTCTTCATTATTGTGTAAATTTAGATCATGAGCTCATGTTTAGCTAAACAGCTGACCTTGTAAGAGGCTTAGTTGTGAACGCTCGTAAGCTTCAGCAGAAAGTCGGCAAATATTTTTTATGTCCCTCCAATGAGTTGCCAGCGAGGACCCCGTTTTCTAAAAGTGTTGGTCCAATACCCCCTCTAGAGGCAGGGACACTGACATGGCTGCTTTGCGGCACCAGATATGGGGCAGGGGCAGTCGGTGGCCTTGGACTGGGCAGGATCCTCTCCGCGTGTTTCGCAGGGACACATCTGCCTGCGAACTTCGGTCACCTGGCCGGAAGCTACGATGCCCTGACCTATGGTTAGCTGTGCAGTGAGGTGTAGTGCGTGGACCGGTTCCACACACACTTCAAGTAAGAGGGCGGCCTGAGTGGAAAGGTGAGAGTTCAGGCAGCTGTGCACAAAAAGAAGGCACCCTTCGGCCTGGGCCTAAATGCTTGTGAAACCGCACTGGGCCTGCCGGCATCTGAGGGCCCTACCCAGGACGCCCTGGTCCCCTGCCTTTGTTCAGTCACAGCAGAGATGGCCCCATCCACTCCCTCAGTGAGGGCAGTGTTCCAACATCCCTCAGCCACGCACCCGCTCCGCAGTTTACCATGGACTACAGATGCTGCATTCTGAGGCTAGGACCTTCCGAGAATGCCAATGGCAGACATGATGACCTTAAATGATTTCCTCTTGTGTCAGTTTTAGTAAACTTTAGGAGCTAGGAAATGGTCCACTTTACACAAATGTTCAAATTTACTGGCATTTCATATATTCTCTGCTATAACATTGTCCTGATTCTTTCTTTATATTCTTAACTTATGTTTTTGTTTTCCTTAATCAAAGTGTGTCTTTTAAAAGTTTCAAAGAATATTCTTTGGACTTACTACATCACCTGAATTGTATACGTTTTCTGTTGTATTAAGTTCTGCTCATATCTTTATTTATCCTTTTTGGGTGTTCTAAGGGTTTATTGTTTTGATCTTCTGATGTCAATTAAAACACTTGGTTTTTCATTTTAATAAAACTTTTTAGTTATAAAGATTTGAACTTTTGAAGATTCCAGCTTACTTGTAAGTTTCTAAGGGTCAGGTCCCCTACATTGTTGCTGGCCTAAGGCTTAGTTCAACATATTGCAATGCATATATTGACCTATTTTCCCCTCGGCTTTCTGTGATTCCCTACATCACACCTTTCTTTGAAGACAGGCCTTTTGAAATACCCTTAACTTATTTCACAGCCAATAAGTCTTGGAAATTATGTGTATTTTTTAGAGAAATCTTCTTATATAATTAGGCAGAAAATCTTACCTGCCATAGTTTTCAAAACAGCATAATTTCACTCTTCTCAGTGATGAATCTGTTGTCTTACACAACCTCTGAGTATTTAGCTTTATCAATGACATGTACTTTAAAAATGTTTTGAGATCACACCAGTCTTTGAAAACATCCTTGTTCCTTGTTTCAGTTCCAGTTTAGTGTATATTTTCTGCCATGAACCTGATTATTCCAACATCTGATGGATGGCCTAGGAAATCTAATTCTGGAATTGATTGTTTTTGCTGATTGTCTCCCCTTGTATCTGATTTCTTCATTATTTAGTAAATTTAGATCATGAGCTCATGTTTAGCTAAACAGCTGAACCTTGTAAGAGGCTTAGGTGTGAACGCACGTAAGCTTCAGCAGAAATTCGGCAAAGAGTTATCGGTGTCTCTCCAATTAGTTGCCCGTGAGGACCCCGTTTTCTACAAGTGTTGGTCCAATACTCCCTCTAGAGTCAGGGGACTCAGACAGGGCTGCTTTGCGGCCCCTGATCTGGGGCAGGGGCAGTGGGCGGCCTGTGGCCCGGGCAGGAGCCTCTCTGCGTGTGTCCCAGGGACCCATCTGCCTGCGAACTTCGGTCAACTGTCACGAGCTACGATGCCCAGACCTATGGTTAGCTGTTCAGAGAGGTGTACTGCGTGGACAGGTTCCACCCACACTTCAAGTAAGTGGGCGGCCTGAGTGGAAAGGTGAGAGTTTGGGCAGCTGTGCAGACAAAGAAGGCGTCCCTTGGCATGGGCCTAAATGCTTGTGACACCCCACTGGCCCTGCCGGGATCTGAGGTCCCTGCCCTGGGACCCTTGCTCCCCTGCCCTTTGTTCAGTCACAGCAGAGATGGCCACACCCACTCCCTCAGTGAGGGCAGTGTTCCAACCTCCCTCAGCCCCTCCCCCTATCCCCAGGTTACCATGGACTACAGATGCTGCATTCTGAGGCCAGGACATTCCGAGAATGCCAAGGGCAGACATGATGACCTTAAAGGATTTCCTCTTGTGTCAGTTTTGGTAAACTTTAGGAGGCAGGAAATGGTTCACTTTACACAAATGTTCAAATCTACGGGCATTTCATATATTCTCTGCTATAACATTGTCCTGATTCTTTCTGTATATTCTTTACTTATGTTTTGGTTTCCCTTAATCAAAGTGTGTCTTTTAAATGTTTCAAAGAATATTCTTTGGACTTACTACATCACCTGAATATTATACGTTTTCTGTTGTATTAAGTTCTGCTCATATCTTTCCTTATCTTTTATCTATGTTCTCAGGGTTTATTGTTTTGATCTTCTGATGTCAATTAAAACACTTGGTTATTCATTTTCATAAATCTTTTTACTTATAAAGATTTGATCGTTTGATGATTCCAGCTTACTTGTAAGTCTCTAAGGGTCAGGTCCTCTACATTGTTGCTGGCCTAAGGCTTAGTTCTCCATATAGCAATGTATATATTGACCTATTTTCCCCTCGGCTTTCTGTGATTCCCTACATCTCACCTTTCTTTGCAGACAAGCCATTTGAAATACCCTTAACTTATTTCACAGCCAATAAGTCTTTGAAATAATGTGTATTTTTTAGAGCAATCTTATAAAATTAGGCAGAAAATCTGACCTGCCATAATTTTCAAAACAGCATAATTTCATTCTACTCAATGATGAATCTGTTGTATTACGCAACCTTTGAGTATTTAGCTTTATCAATGACATGTACTTTAAAAATATTTTAGAGATCCTATCAGGATTTGAAAACATCCTTGTTCCATGTTTCAGTTCCAGTTTTGTGTATATTTTCTGCCTTGCACCTGATTATTCCAACATCTGATGGATGGCCTAGGGAATCTAATTCTGGTATTGATTGTTTTTGCTGATTGTCTCCACTTGTAGCTGATTTCTTCATTATTGTGTAAATTTAGATCATGACCTCATGTTTAGCTAAACAGCTGACCTTGAAAGAGGGTTAGGTGTGAACGCTCCTAAGCTTCAGCAGAAAGTCGGCAAAGATTTATTTGTGTCCCTCCAATGAGTTGCCCGCGAGGACCCCGTTTTCTACAAGTGTTGGTCCAATACTCCCTCTAGAGGCAGGGGCCTCAGACAGGGCTGCTTTGCGGCCCCCGATCTGGGGCAGGGGCAGTGGGCGGCCTGCGGCCCGGGCAGGAGCCTCTCCACGTGTGTCACAGGGACCCATCTGCCTGCGAACTTTGGGCACCCGGCAGGAAGCTATGATGCCCAGACCTATGGTTAGCTCTGCAGCGAGGTGTACTGCGCGGACAGCTTCCACACACCCTTCAAGTAAGAGGGCAGCCTGAGTGGAAAGGTGAGAGTTTGGGCAGCTGTGCAGACAATGAAGGCGCCCTTTGGCCTGGGCCTAAATGCTTGTGACACCCTACTGGGCTTGCCGGGTTCTGAGGACCCTACCCTGGGCCCCCCGCTCCCCTGCCCTTTTTTCACTCACAGCAGAGATGGCCACAACCACTCCCTCAGTGAGGGCAGTGTTCCAAACTCCCTCAGCCCCGCCCCCTCTCCACAGGTTACCATGGACTACAGATGCTGCATTCCGAGGCCTGGGCATTCCGAGAATGCCAAGGGCAGACATGATGACCTTAAATGATTTCCTCTTGTGTCAGTTTTGGTAAACAGTAGGAGATAGGAAATGGTCCACTTTACAGAAATGTTCAAATTTACTGTCATTTCATATATTCTCTGATATAACATTTTCCTGATTCTTTTGTATATTCTTTACTTATGTTTTTGTTTTCCTTAATCAAAGTGTGTCTTTTAAATCTTTTCAAAGAATATTCTTTGGACTTACTACATCACCTGAATTGTATTCGTTTTCAGTTGTATTAAGTTCTGCTCATATCATTATTTATCCTTTTTCTGTTTTCTAAGGGTTTATTGTTTTTATCTTCTGATGTGAATTAAAACACTTGGTTTTTCATTTTTATAAATCTTTTTACTTATAAAGATTTGAACTTTTGAAGATTCCAGCTTACTTGTAAGTTTCTAAGGGTCAGGTCCCCTACATTGTTGCTGGCCTAAGGCTTAGTTCAACATATAGCAATGCATATATTGACCTATTTTCCCCACGGATTTCTGTGATTCCCTACGTCACACCTTTCTTTGCAGACAGGCCTTTTGAAATACGCTTAACTTATTTCACAGCCAAAAAGTCTTGGAAATAATGTGTATTTTTTAGAGAAATCTTCTTGTATAATTATTCAGAAAATCTTACCTGCCATAGTTTTCAAAACAGCATAATTTCACTCTTCTCAATGATGAATCTGTTGTATTACACAACCTCTGAGTATTTAGCTTTATCAATGACATGTACTTTAAAAATGTTTTGAGATCCTACCAGTCTTTGAAAACATCCTTGTTCCTTGTTTCAGTTCCAGTTTAGTGTATATTTTCTGCCTTGAACCTGATTATTCCAACATCTGATGGAAGGCCTAGGAAATCTAATTCTGGAATTGATTGTTTTTGCTGATTGTCTCCCCTTGTAGCTGATTTCTTCATTATTGTGTAAATTTAGATCATGAGCTCATGTTTAGCTAAACAGGTGACTTTGTAAGTGGATTAGCTGATAATGCTCCTAAGCTTCAGCAGAAAGTCGGAAAATGTTTATTTGTGTCCCTCCAATGAGTTGCCCGCGAGGACCCCGTTTTCTACAAGTGTTGGTCCAATACTTCCTCTAGATTCATGGACTCAGACAAGGTAGCTTTGCGGCCCCCGATCTGGTGCAGGGGCACTTCGCAGCCTCGGGTCCAGGCAGGAGTCTCTCCGCATGTGTCGCAGGGACCCATCTGCCTGCGAAATTCGGTCACCTGGCAGGAAGGTTCGATGCCCAGACCTACGGTTAGCTATGCAGCGAGGTGTACAGCGTGGACAGGTTCCACACACACTTCAAGTTACAGGGCGGCCTGAGTGGAAAGTTGAGAGTTTGGGCAGCTTTGCAGACCAAGAAGGAGTCTTTTGACCTGGGCATAAATGCTTGTGACACCCCACTGGGGCTGCCGTGCACTGAGTGCCCTGAACTGTACACCTTGCTCCCCTAACCTTTGTTCAGTCACAGCAGAGATGCCCACACCCACTCCCTCAGTGAGGGCAGTGTTCCCACCTGCCTCAGCCACAACCCCTCTCCGCAGGTTACCTTGGACTACAGATGCTGCATTCTGAGGCCAGGGCATTCTGAGAATGCCAAGGGCAGACATGATGACCTTAAATGATTTCCTCTTGTGTCAGTTTTCGTAAACATTAGGAGCTAGGTAATCGTCCACTTTACAGAAATGATCAAATTTACTGGCATTTCATAAATTCTCTGCTATTACATTGCCCTGATACTTTCTGTATTTTGTTTACTTATGTTTTTGTTTTCCTTAATCAAAGTGTGTCTTTTAAATCTTGTCAAAGAATATTCTTTGGACTTACTACATCACCTGAATTTTATACGTTTTCTGTTGTATTAAGTTCTGCTCATATTTTTATTGATCTTTTTCCTATGTTCTCAGGGTTTATTGTTATGATCTTCTGAAGTCAATTAAAACACTTGGTTATTCAGTTTTATACATCTTTTTTACGTATAAAGCTTTGAACTTTTGAAGATTCCAGCTTACTTGTAAGTTTCTAAGGGTCACGTCCTCTACATTGTTGCTGGACAAAGGCTTAGTTCAACATATAGCAATGTATATATTGACCTATTTTCCCCTCGAGTTTCTGTGATTCCCTACATCTCACCTTTGATTGCAGACAAGCCATTTGAAATACCCTTAAGTTATTTCACAGCCAATAAGTCTTTGAAATAATGTGTATTTTTTAGAGAATTCTTCTTATATAATTAGGCAGAAAATCTGACCTGCCATAGTTTTCAAAACAGCATAATTTCACTCTTCTCAATGATGAATCTGTTGTATGACACAACCTTTGAGTATTTAGCTTTATCAATGACATGTACTTTAAAAAGGTTTCAGAGATCCTACCAGTCTTTTAAAACATCCTTGTTCCTATTATCAGTTCCAGTTTTATGTATATTTTCTGCCTTGCACCTTTTTATTCCAACATCTGATGGTTGGCCTAGGGAATCTAATTCTGGTATTGATTGTTTTTGCTGATTGACTCCCCCTTGTAGCTGATTTCTTCATTATTGTGTAAATTTACACCATGAGCTCATGTTTAGCTAAACAGCTGACCTTGTAAGAGCCTTAGGTGTGAACGCTCGTAAGCTTCATCAGAAAGTCAGCAAAGATTTATTTGTGTCCCTCCAATGAGTTGCCCGCGGGTACCCCGTTTTCTACAAGTGTTGGTCCACTACTCCCTCTAGAGGCAGGGAGACAGACAGGCCTTCTTTTCGGCCCCCGATCTGAGGCAGGGGCTGTGGGCGGCCTGTGACCCGGTCTGGAGCCTCTCCGCGTGTGTCCCAGATACACATCTGCCTGCGAACTTCGGTCACCTGGCAGGAAGCTACGATGCCCAGACGTTTGGTTAGTTGTGCACCGAGGTGTACTTCTCGGACAGATTCCACAAACACTTCAAGTAAGAGGGCGCACCGAGTGGAAAGGTGAGAGTCTGGGCAGCTGTGCAGACAAAGAATGCGCCCTTTGGCCTGAGACTAAATGCTTGTGACACCCCACTGGGCCAGCCGGACTTTGAGGGTCCTGCCCTGGGCCTTCTGCTCCCCTGCCATTTGTTCAAGAGCAGCAGATATGGCCAAACCCACTCCTTCAGTTAGGGCAGTGTTCCAACCTCCCTCAGTCCCGCCCACTCTCCGCAGGTTACCATGGACTACAGATGCTGCATTCTGAGGCCAGGGCGTTCCGAGAATGCCAAGGGCAGACATGATGACCTTAAATGATTTCCTCTTGCTTCAGTTTTGGTAGACTTTAGGAGCTGGGAAATGGTCCACTTTACAGAAATGTTCAAATTTACTGGAATTTCTTATATTCTCTGCTATAACATTGTCCTGATTCTTTGGTATATTCTTTACTTATGTTTTTGTTTTCCTTAATCAAAGTGTGTCTTTTAAATCTTTTCAAAGAATATTCTTTGGACTTACTACATCACCTCAATTTTATACGTTTTCTGTTGTATTAAGTTCTGCTCATATCTTTATTTATGTTTTTTCTATGTTCTCAGGGTTTATTTCTTTGATCTTCTGATGTCAATTAAAACACTTGGTTATTCATTTTAATCAATCTTTTTACTTATAAAGATTTGAACTTTTGAAGATTCCAGCTTACTTGTAAGTTTCTAAGGGTCAGGTCCTCTACATTGTTGCAGGGCTAATGCTTAGTTCACAAAATAGCAATGTATATATTGCCATATTTTCCCCTCGACTTTCTGTGATTCCCTATATCTCAACTTTCTTTGCACACAAGCCATTTGAAATACCCTTAACTTATTTCACAGCCAATAAGTCTTTGAAATAATGTGTATTTTTTAAAGAAATCTTGTTATATAATTAGGCAGAAAATCTGAACTGCCATAGTTTTCAAAACAGCATAATTTCACTCTTCTCAATGATGAATCTGTTGTTTTACATAACCTTTGAATATTTAGCTTTATCATTGACATATACTTTAAAAAGTTTTCAGAGATCCTACCAGTCTTTGAAAACATCCATGTTCCTTGTTTCAGTTCCAGTTTTATGTATATTTTCTGCCTTGCACCTGATTATTCCAACCTCTGATGGATGGCCTAGGGAATCTAATTCTGGTATTGATTGTTTTTGCAGATTGTCTCCCCTTGTAGCTGATTACTTCATTATTGTGTAAATTTAGATCATGACCTCATGTTTAGCTAAACAGCTGACCTTGTAAGAGGCTTAGGTGTGAACGCTCGTAATCTTCAGCAGGATGTCGGCAAAGATTTATTTGTGTCCCTCCAATGAGTTGCCCGTGAGGACCACGTTTTCTACAAGTGTTGGTCCAATACTCCCTCTAGAGGCAGGGACTCAGAGAGGGCTGCTTTGTGGCCCCCGGTCTGGGGCAGGGGCTGTGGGCAGCTTATGGCCTGAACAGGAGCCCCTCCACGTGTGTCCTAGGGAACCATCTGCCTGCGATCTATGTACCTGGTAGGAAGCTACGAAGCCCAGACCTATGGTTAGCTGTGCACAGAGGTGTACTGCGCGGACAGGTTCCACACACACTTCAAGTAAGAGGGCGGCCTGAGTAGAAAGGTGAGAATTTGGGCAGCTGTTCAGACAAAGATGGCGCTCTTTGGCCTGGGCCTTAATGCGTGTGACACCCCATTGTGCCTGCGGCTCTGACGGCCCTGTCCTGGGCCCCCTGCTCGCCTGACCTTTGTTCAGTGACAGCAGAGATGGCCACACCCACTCCGTCAGTGAGGGCAGTGTTCCATCCTCCCTCAGCCCCGCCCCGTCTCCGCACGTTACCATGGACTACAGATGCTGCTTTCTGTGGCCAGGGCGTTCGGAGACTGCCAAGTGCAGACATGATGACCTTTAATGATTTCCTCTTGTGTCAGTTTTGGTAAATTTTAGGAGCTAGGAAATGGTCCACTTTACAGAAATATTCAAATTTCCTGGCATTTCACATATTCTCTGCTATAACATTGTCCTGATTCTTTCTATATATTCTTTAATTATATTTTTGTTTTGTTAATCAAAGTGTGTCTTTTAAATCTTTTCAACGAATATTCTTTGGACTTACTAAATCACCTCAATTTTACTCGTTTTCTGTAGTATTAAGTTCGGCTCATATCTTTATTTATCTTTTTTCTATGTTCTCAGAGTTTGTTGGTTTGGTCTTCTGATGTCAATTAAAACACTTGGTTATTCATATTAATAAAAGTTTTTAATTATAAAGATTTGAACTTTTGAATAATACAGCTTACTTGTAAATTACTAAGGGTCAGTTCCTCTACGTTGTTGCTGGCGTAAGGCTTAGTTCACCCTATACCAATGTATACATTGACCTATTTTCCCCTCGACTTTCTGTGATTCCCTACATCTCACGTTACTTTGCAGACAAGCCATTTGAAATACCCTTAACTTATTTCACAGCCAATAAGTCTTTGAAATAATGTGTATTTTTTAGAGAAATCTTCTTATATAATTAGGCAGAAAATCTGACCTGCCATAGTTTTCAAAACAGCATAATTTCACTATTCTCAATGATGAATCTGTTATATTACACAACCTTTGAGTATTTAGCTTTTTCAATGACATGTAATTTAAAAATGTTTTAGAGATCCTACCAGTCTTTGAAAACATCCTTTTTCTTTCTTTCAGTTCCAGTTTTATGTATATTTTCTGCCTTGCACCTGATTATTCCAACATCTGATGGATGGCCTAGGGAATCTAATTCTGGTATTGATTGATTTTGCTGACTGTCTCCCGCTTGTAGCTGATTTCTTCATTATTGTGTAAATTTAGATCATGAGCTCCTGTTTAGCCAAACAGCTGACCTTGTAAGAGGCTTAGGTGTGAACGCTCGTAAGCTTCATCAGAAAGTCTGCAAAGATTTATTTGTGTCCCTCCAATGAGTTTCCTGCAAGGACCCCGTTTTCTACTAGTGTTGGTGTAATACTCCCTCTAGAGGCAGGGACTCGGACAGGGCTGCTTTGCGGCCCCCGATCTGGGGAAGGGGCAGTGGGCGGCCTGTGTCCCGGTCAGGAACCTCTTCGAATGTGTCCCAGAGAATCATCTGCCTGCGATCCTCGGTCACCTGGCAGGAAGCTACGAAGCCCAGACCTATGATTAGCTGCGCAGCGAGGTGTACTTTGCGGACAAGTTCCTCACACACTTCAAGTAAGATGGCGGCCTGGGTGTAAAGATGAGAGTTTGGGCAGCTCTGCAGACAAAGATGGAGCTCTTTGGCCTGGGCCTTAATGCGTGTGACACCCCATTATGCCTGGCGGCTCTGACGGCCCTGCCCTGGCCACCCTGCTCGCCTGCCATTTGTTCAGTCACAGCAGAGATGGCCACACCCACTCCCTCAGTGAGGGCAGTGTTCCAGCGTCCCTCAGCCCAGCCCCCTCTCCGCAGGTTACCATGGACTACAGATGCTGCATTCTGAGGCCAGGGCGTTCCGAGAATGCCAAGGGCAGACATGATGACCTTAAATGATTTCCCCTTGTGTCAGTTTTGGTAAACTTTAGGAGCTAGGAAATGGTCCACTTTACAGAAATGTTCAAATTTACTAGCATTTCAGATCTTCTATGCTATAACATTGTCCTGATTCTTTCTGTATATTCTTGACTTATGTTTTTGTTTTCCTTAATCAAAGTGTGTCTTTTAAATCTTTTCAAAGAATATTCTTTGGACTTACTACATCACCTGAATTTTATACGTTTTCTGTTGTATAAAGTTCTGCTCATATCTTGACTTATCTTTTTTTATGTTCTCAGGGTTTATTGTTTTGATATTCTGATGTCAATTAAAACACTTGGTTATTCATTTTTATAAATCTTTTTACTTATAAATATTTGAACTTTTGAAGATTCCAGCTTACATGTAAGTTTCTAAGGGTCACGTCCTCTACATTGTTGCTGGACTAAGGCTTAGTTCACCATATAGCAATGTATATATAGACCTATTTTCACCTCGATTTTCTGTGATTCCCTACATGTCACCTTTCTTTTCAGACAAGCCATTTGAAATAACCTTAACTTATTTCACAGCCATTAATTATCTGAAATAATATGTATTTTTTAGAGAAATCTACTTATATAATTAGGCAGAAAATCTGACCAGCCATAGTTTTCAAAACAGCATAATTTCACTCTTCTCAATGATGAATCTGTTGTATTACACAACCTTTGAGTATTTAGCTTTATCAATGACATGTACTTTAAAAATGTTTTAGAGATCCTACCAGTCTTTGAAAACATCCATGTTCCTTGTTTCAGTTTCAGTTTTATGTATATTTTCTGCCTTGCACCTGATTATTCCAACATCTGATGGATGGCCTAGGGCATCTAATTCTGGTATTGATTGTTTTTGCGGATTGTCTCCCCCTTGTAGCTGATTTCCTCATTATTGTGTAAATTTAGATCATGAGCTCAGGTTTAGATAAACAGCTGACCTTGTAAGAGGCTTAGGTGTGAACGCTCGAAAGCTTCATCAGAAAGTCGGCAAAGATTTATTTGTGTCCCTCCAATGAGTTGCCCGCGAGGACCCCGTTTTCCTCAAGTGTTGGTCCAATACTCCCTCTAGAGGCAGGGACTCACACAGGGCTGCTTTGCGGCCGCCGATCTGGGGCAGGGACTTTGGGCCACCCGTGGTCCAGGCATGAGCCTCTCCGCGTGTGTCCCACGGACCCATCTGCCTGCGAACTTCGGTCACCTGGCAGGAAGCTACAATGCCCAGACCTATGCCTAGCTCTGCAGCGTGGTGTACTGCGCGGACAGGTGCCACACACACTTCAAGTAAGATGGTGGACTGAGGGGAAAGGTGAGAGTTTGTGCAGCTGTGAAGACAAAGAGGACGCCCTTTGGATTGGGCCTAAATGGTTGTGACAACCCACTGGGTCTGCCGGGCTCTGAGGGACTTGCCCTGGGCCCCCTGCTCCCCTGCCTTTTGTCCAGTCATAGCAGAGATTGCCAAACCAATTCCCTCAGTGAGGGCTGTGTTCCAAAATCCCTCAGCCCCGCCCCCTCTCCGCAGGTTACCATGGCCTACAGATGCTGCATTCTGAGGCCAGGGTGTTCTGAGAATGATATGGGCAGACATGATGACCTTAAAGGATTTCCTCTTGTGTCAGTTTTGGTAAACTTTAGGAGCTAGGAAATGGTCCACTTTACAGAAATGTTCATATTTACTGGCATTTCATATATTCTCTGCTATAACATTGTCCTGATTATTTCTGCAGATTCTTTACTTATGTTTTTGTTTTCCTTAATCAAAGTATGTCTTTTAAATCTTTTCAAAGAATATTCTTTGGACTTACTACTTCACCTCAATTTTATACGTTTTCTGTTGTATTAAGTTCTGCTCATATCTTTATTTATGTTTTTTCTATGTTCTCATGGTTTATTGTCTTGATCTTCTGATGTCAATTAAAACACTTGGTTATTCATTTTAATAAATCTTTTTACTTATAAAGATTTGAACTTTGGAAGATTCCAGCTTACTTGTAAGTTTATAGGTGTCAGGTCCTCTACATTGTTGCTGGCCTAAGGCTTAGTTCACCATATAGCAATGTATATATTGACCTATTTTCCCCTCGACTGTATGTGATTCCCTACATCTCAACTTTCTTTGCACACAAGCCATTTGACATACTCTTAACTTATTTCACAGCCAATAAGTCTTTGAAATAATGTGTATTTTTTCGAGAAATCTTCGTATATAATTAGGCAGAAAATCTGACCTGCCATAGTTTTCAAAACAGCATAATTTCACTGTTCTCAATGATGAATCTCTTTTATTACAGAAACTTTGAGTATCTAGCGTTATCAATGACATGTACTTAAAAAAGTTTTAGAGATCCTAACAGTCTTTGAAAACATCCTTTTTCTTTGTTTCAGTTCCTGTTTTATGTGTATTTTCTGCCTTGCACCTGATTATTCCAACATCTGATGGATGGCCTAGGGAATCTCATTCTGGTATTGATTGTTTTTGCTGATTGTCTTCCCCTTGTAGCTGATTTATTCATTATTGTGTAAATTTAGATCATGAGCTCATCTTCAGCCAAACAGCTGACCTTGTAAGAGGGTTAGGTGTGAACGCTCGTAAGCTTCATCAGAAAGTCTGCAAAGATTTATTTGTGTCCCTCCAATGAGTTTCCTGCAAGGACCCCGTTTTCTACAAGTTTTGGTCAAATACTCCCTCTAGAGGCAGGGATTCGGACAGGGCTGCTTTGCGGCCCCCGATCTGAGGAAGGGGCAGTGGGCGGCCAGAGGCCCGGTCAGGAGCCTCTCCGAATGTGTCCTAGGCACCCATCTGCCTGCGAACTTCGGTCACCTGGCAGGAAGCTACGATGCCCAGACATATGGTTAGCTGTGCAGCGAAATGTACTGCGCGGACAGGTTCCACACACACTTCAAGTAAGAAGGCGTCCTTAGTGGAAAGGTAAGAGTTGGGCAGCTGTGCAGACAAAACAGGCACTCTTTGGCCTGGGCCTAAATTCTTATGAAACCGCACTGGCCCTGCCCGGCTCTGAGTGCCCTGCACTGGACGCCCTGCTCCACTGTCCTTTGTTCAGTCACAGCAGAGATGGCCACACCCACTACCTCAGTGAGGGCATTGTTTCAGCCGCCCTCAGCCCCGCCCCCTCTCCGCAGGTTACCATGGACTACAGATGCTGCATTCTGAGGCCAGGGCGTTCCGAGAATGCCAAGGGCAGACATGATGACCTTAAATGATTTCCTCTTGTGTCAGTTTTGGTAAACTTTAGGAGCTAGGAAATGGTCCACTTTACAGAAATATTCAAATTTACTGGCATTTCATGTATTCTCTGCTATGACATTGTCCTGATTCTTTCTGTATATTCTTTACTTATGTTTTTGTTTTCCTTAATCAAACTCTGTCTTTTAAATATTTTCAAAGAATATTCTTCGGACTTACTACATCAGCTGAATTGTATACGTTTTCTATTGTATTAAGTTCTGCTCCTATCTTTATTTTTATTTTTTCTATGTTCTCATGGCTTAATGCATTGATCTTCTGATGTCAATTAAAACACTTGGTTATTCATTTTCATAAATCTTTTTACTTATAAATATTTGAAATTTTGAAGATTCCAGCTCACATGTAAGTTTCTAAGTGTCACGTCCTCTACATTGTTGCTGGACTAAGGCTTAGTTCTCCATATAGCAATGTATATAGAGACATATTTTCCCCTCGACTTTCTGTGATTCCCTACATCTCACCTTTCTTTGCAGACAAGTCATTTGAAATAACCTTAAATTATTTCACAGCCAATAAGTGTTTGAAATAATGTGTATTTTTTACAGAACTCTTCTTATATAATTAGGCAGAAAATCTGAACTGCCATAGTTTTCAAAACAGCATAATTTCACTGTTTTCAATGTTGAATCTGATGTATTACACAACTATGAGTATTTAACTTTTTCAAAGACATGTACTTTACAAATATTTTAGAGATCCTACAAGTCTTTGAAAACATCCTTCTTCCTTGTTTCAGTTCCGGTTGTATGTATATTTTCTTTCTTGCACCTGATAATTCCAACGTCAGATCGATGGCCTAGGGAATCTAATTCTGGTATTGATTGTTTTGCTGATTGTCTCTCCCTGTAGCTGATTTCTTCATTATTGTGTAAATTTAGATCATGAGCTCATGTTTAGCTAAAGAGCTGACATTGTAAGAGGCTTAGGTGTGAACACTCGTAACCTTCATCAGAAAGTCCACAAAGATTTATTTGTGTCCCTCCAATGACTTGCCCACGCGGACCCCATTTTCTACAAGTGTTGGTCCAATACTCCCTGTAGAGGCACGGCCTCAGACAGGGCTGCTTTTTGCCCCACGATCTGGGGCAGTGGCAGTGGGTGGCCACTGGCCTGGGCAGTAGGCTCTCTGCGGGTGTCCCAGGGACCCATCTGCCTGCGAACTTCGGTCACCTGGCAGGAATCTACGATGCCCAGAGCTATGGTTAGCTGTGCAGCGAGGTGAACTGTGCGGACAGGTTCCACATGCACTTCAAGTAAGGGGGCGGCCTGCGTAAAACGGTGAAAGTTTTGGCAGCTGTGCAGACAAAGAAGGAGACCTTTGTCCTGGTTCTAAATGCTTGTGACACCCCACTGAGCCTGCCGGGCTCTCAGGGCCCTGCCCTGGGCCCCCTGCTCCCCTGCCCTTTGTTCAGTCACAGCAGAATTGGCCACACCCACTCCCACTGTGAGGGCAGTGTTCCAACCTCCCTCAGCCCCGCCCCCTCTCCGCAGGTTACCATGGACTACAGATGCTGCATTCTGAGGCCAGGGCATTCCGAGAATGCCAAGGGCAGACATGATGACCTTAAATGATTTCCTCTTGTGTCAGTTTTGGTAAACTTTAGGAGCTAGGAAATGGTCCACTTTACACAAATGTTCAAATTTACTGGCATTTCATATATTCTCTGCTATAACATTGTCCTGATTCTTTCTGTATATTCTTTACTTATGTTTTGGTTTTTCTTAATCAAAATGTGTCTTTTAAATCTTGTTAAAGAATATTCTTTGGACTTACTACCTCACCTGAATTTTATACATTTTCTACTATATTAAGTTCTCCTCATATCCTTATTTATATTTTTTCTATGTTCGCAGGATTATTGTTTTGATATTCTGATGTCAATTAAAAGACTTGGTTATTCATTTTAATAAATGTTTTTACTTATAACGATTTCAACTTTTCAAGATTCCAGCTTAATTGTAAGTTTCTAAGGGTCAGGTCCTCTACAATGTTGCTAGCCAAAGGCTTAGTTCAACATATAGCAAAGTATATATTGACTTATTTTCCCCTCGACTTTCTGTGATTTCCTACATCTCACCTTTCTTTGCAGACAAGCCAATTGAAGTACCCTTAACTTATTTCACAGCTAATATTTCTTTGAATTAATGTGTATTTTTCAGAGAAATCTTGTTATATATTTAGGCAGAAAATCTGACCTGCCATAGTTTTCAAAACAGCATAATTTCAAACTTCTCAATGATGAATCTGTTGTATTACACAACCTTTGAGTATTTAGCTTTATCAATGACATGTACTTTAAAAATGTTTTAGAGATCCTGCCAGTCTTTGAAAACATCCTTGTTCCTTGTTTCAGTTCCAGTTTTATGTATATTTTCTGCCTTGCACCTGATTATTCCAACGTCTGATCGATGGCCTAGGGAATCTAATTCTGGTATTGATAGTTTTTGCTGATTGTCTCCCCCTGTAGCTGATTTCTTCATTATTGTGTAAATTTAGATCATGAGCTCATGCTTAGCTAAACATCTGACTTTGTAAGAGGCTTTGGTGTGAACACTCGTCAGCTTCATCAGAATGTCCGCAAAGATTTATTTGTGTCCCTCCAATGAGTTTCCCGCGAGGACCCCGTTTTCTACAAGTGTTGGTCCAATACTCCCTCTAGAGGCACGGCCTCAGACAGGGCTGCTTTGTGCCCCACGATCTGGGGCTGTGGCAGTGGCCGGCCTGTGGCCTGGGCAGGAGCCTCTCCGCGTGTGTCCCAGGGACGCATCGGCCTGCGATCTTCGGTCTCCGGCAGGAAGCTACGATGCCCAGACCTATGGTTAGCTGTGCAGCGAGGTGTACTGCGCGGACAGGTTCCACAAGCACTTCAAGTAAGAGGGCGGCCTGAGTGGAAAGGTGAATGTTTGGGCAGCTGTGCAGACAAAGAAGGAGCCCTTTGTCCAGGGCCTAAATGCTTGTGACACCTCACTGGGCCTGCCGGGCTCTGAGGGCCCTGCCCTGGACCCCTGTTCACCTGCCCTTTGTTCAGTCACAGCAGAATTGGCCACACCCACTCCCTCAGTGAAGGCCGTGTTCCAAACTCCCTCAGCCCTGCCCCCTCTCCGCAGTTTACCATGGACTACAGATGCTGCATTCTGAGTCCAGGGCATTCCGAGAATGCCAAGGGCAGACATGATGACCTTAAATGATTTCCTCTTGTGTCAGTTTTGGTAAACTTTAGGAGCTAGGAACTTGTCCACTTTACACAAATGTTCAAATTTACTGGCATTTCATATATTCTCTGATATAACATTTTCCTGATTCTTTTGTATATTCTTTACTTATGTTTTTGTTTTCCTTAATCAAAGTGTGTCTTTTAAATCTTTTCAAAGAATATTCTTTGGACTTACTACATCACCTGAATTGTATTCGTTTTCAGTTGTATTAAGTTCTGCTCATATCATTATTTATCCTTTTTCTGTTTTCTAAGGGTTTATTGTTTTTATCTTCTGATGTGAATTAAAACACTTGGTTTTTCATTTTTATAAATCTTTTTACTTATAAAGATTTGAACTTTTGAAGATTCCAGCTTACTTGTAAGTTTCTAAGGGTCAGGTCCCCTACATTGTTGCTGGCCTAAGGCTTAGTTCAACATATAGCAATGCATATATTGACCTATTTTCCCCACGGATTTCTGTGATTCCCTACGTCACACCTTTCTTTGCAGACAGGCCTTTTGAAATACGCTTAACTTATTTCACAGCCAAAAAGTCTTGGAAATAATGTGTATTTTTTAGAGAAATCTTCTTGTATAATTATTCAGAAAATCTTACCTGCCATAGTTTTCAAAACAGCATAATTTCACTCTTCTCAATGATGAATCTGTTGTATTACACAACCTCTGAGTATTTAGCTTTATCAATGACATGTACTTTAAAAATGTTTTGAGATCCTACCAGTCTTTGAAAACATCCTTGTTCCTTGTTTCAGTTCCAGTTTAGTGTATATTTTCTGCCTTGAACCTGATTATTCCAACATCTGATGGAAGGCCTAGGAAATCTAATTCTGGAATTGATTGTTTTTGCTGATTGTCTCCCCTTGTAGCTGATTTCTTCATTATTGTGTAAATTTAGATCATGAGCTCATGTTTAGCTAAACAGGTGACTTTGTAAGTGGATTAGCTGATAATGCTCCTAAGCTTCAGCAGAAAGTCGGAAAATGTTTATTTGTGTCCCTCCAATGAGTTGCCCGCGAGGACCCCGTTTTCTACAAGTGTTGGTCCAATACTTCCTCTAGATTCATGGACTCAGACAAGGTAGCTTTGCGGCCCCCGATCTGGTGCAGGGGCACTTCGCAGCCTCGGGTCCAGGCAGGAGTCTCTCCGCATGTGTCGCAGGGACCCATCTGCCTGCGAAATTCGGTCACCTGGCAGGAAGGTTCGATGCCCAGACCTACGGTTAGCTATGCAGCGAGGTGTACAGCGTGGACAGGTTCCACACACACTTCAAGTTACAGGGCGGCCTGAGTGGAAAGTTGAGAGTTTGGGCAGCTTTGCAGACCAAGAAGGAGTCTTTTGACCTGGGCATAAATGCTTGTGACACCCCACTGGGGCTGCCGTGCACTGAGTGCCCTGAACTGTACACCTTGCTCCCCTAACCTTTGTTCAGTCACAGCAGAGATGCCCACACCCACTCCCTCAGTGAGGGCAGTGTTCCCACCTGCCTCAGCCACAACCCCTCTCCGCAGGTTACCTTGGACTACAGATGCTGCATTCTGAGGCCAGGGCATTCTGAGAATGCCAAGGGCAGACATGATGACCTTAAATGATTTCCTCTTGTGTCAGTTTTCGTAAACATTAGGAGCTAGGTAATCGTCCACTTTACAGAAATGATCAAATTTACTGGCATTTCATAAATTCTCTGCTATTACATTGCCCTGATACTTTCTGTATTTTGTTTACTTATGTTTTTGTTTTCCTTAATCAAAGTGTGTCTTTTAAATCTTGTCAAAGAATATTCTTTGGACTTACTACATCACCTGAATTTTATACGTTTTCTGTTGTATTAAGTTCTGCTCATATTTTTATTGATCTTTTTCCTATGTTCTCAGGGTTTATTGTTATGATCTTCTGAAGTCAATTAAAACACTTGGTTATTCAGTTTTATACATCTTTTTTACGTATAAAGCTTTGAACTTTTGAAGATTCCAGCTTACTTGTAAGTTTCTAAGGGTCACGTCCTCTACATTGTTGCTGGACAAAGGCTTAGTTCAACATATAGCAATGTATATATTGACCTATTTTCCCCTCGAGTTTCTGTGATTCCCTACATCTCACCTTTGATTGCAGACAAGCCATTTGAAATACCCTTAAGTTATTTCACAGCCAATAAGTCTTTGAAATAATGTGTATTTTTTAGAGAATTCTTCTTATATAATTAGGCAGAAAATCTGACCTGCCATAGTTTTCAAAACAGCATAATTTCACTCTTCTCAATGATGAATCTGTTGTATGACACAACCTTTGAGTATTTAGCTTTATCAATGACATGTACTTTAAAAAGGTTTCAGAGATCCTACCAGTCTTTTAAAACATCCTTGTTCCTATTATCAGTTCCAGTTTTATGTATATTTTCTGCCTTGCACCTTTTTATTCCAACATCTGATGGTTGGCCTAGGGAATCTAATTCTGGTATTGATTGTTTTTGCTGATTGACTCCCCCTTGTAGCTGATTTCTTCATTATTGTGTAAATTTACACCATGAGCTCATGTTTAGCTAAACAGCTGACCTTGTAAGAGCCTTAGGTGTGAACGCTCGTAAGCTTCATCAGAAAGTCAGCAAAGATTTATTTGTGTCCCTCCAATGAGTTGCCCGCGGGTACCCCGTTTTCTACAAGTGTTGGTCCACTACTCCCTCTAGAGGCAGGGAGACAGACAGGCCTTCTTTTCGGCCCCCGATCTGAGGCAGGGGCTGTGGGCGGCCTGTGACCCGGTCTGGAGCCTCTCCGCGTGTGTCCCAGATACACATCTGCCTGCGAACTTCGGTCACCTGGCAGGAAGCTACGATGCCCAGACGTTTGGTTAGTTGTGCACCGAGGTGTACTTCTCGGACAGATTCCACAAACACTTCAAGTAAGAGGGCGCACCGAGTGGAAAGGTGAGAGTCTGGGCAGCTGTGCAGACAAAGAATGCGCCCTTTGGCCTGAGACTAAATGCTTGTGACACCCCACTGGGCCAGCCGGACTTTGAGGGTCCTGCCCTGGGCCTTCTGCTCCCCTGCCATTTGTTCAAGAGCAGCAGATATGGCCAAACCCACTCCTTCAGTTAGGGCAGTGTTCCAACCTCCCTCAGTCCCGCCCACTCTCCGCAGGTTACCATGGACTACAGATGCTGCATTCTGAGGCCAGGGCGTTCCGAGAATGCCAAGGGCAGACATGATGACCTTAAATGATTTCCTCTTGCTTCAGTTTTGGTAGACTTTAGGAGCTGGGAAATGGTCCACTTTACAGAAATGTTCAAATTTACTGGAATTTCTTATATTCTCTGCTATAACATTGTCCTGATTCTTTGGTATATTCTTTACTTATGTTTTTGTTTTCCTTAATCAAAGTGTGTCTTTTAAATCTTTTCAAAGAATATTCTTTGGACTTACTACATCACCTCAATTTTATACGTTTTCTGTTGTATTAAGTTCTGCTCATATCTTTATTTATGTTTTTTCTATGTTCTCAGGGTTTATTTCTTTGATCTTCTGATGTCAATTAAAACACTTGGTTATTCATTTTAATCAATCTTTTTACTTATAAAGATTTGAACTTTTGAAGATTCCAGCCTACTTGTAAGTTTCTAAGGGTCAGGTCCTCTACATTGTTGCAGGGCTAATGCTTAGTTCACAAAATAGCAATGTATATATTGCCATATTTTCCCCTCGACTTTCTGTGATTCCCTATATCTCAACTTTCTTTGCACACAAGCCATTTGAAATACCCTTAACTTATTTCACAGCCAATAAGTCTTTGAAATAATGTGTATTTTTTAAAGAAATCTTGTTATATAATTAGGCAGAAAATCTGAACTGCCATAGTTTTCAAAACAGCATAATTTCACTCTTCTCAATGATGAATCTGTTGTTTTACATAACCTTTGAATATTTAGCTTTATCATTGACATATACTTTAAAAAGTTTTCAGAGATCCTACCAGTCTTTGAAAACATCCATGTTCCTTGTTTCAGTTCCAGTTTTATGTATATTTTCTGCCTTGCACCTGATTATTCCAACCTCTGATGGATGGCCTAGGGAATCTAATTCTGGTATTGATTGTTTTTGCAGATTGTCTCCCCTTGTAGCTGATTACTTCATTATTGTGTAAATTTAGATCATGACCTCATGTTTAGCTAAACAGCTGACCTTGTAAGAGGCTTAGGTGTGAACGCTCGTAATCTTCAGCAGGATGTCGGCAAAGATTTATTTGTGTCCCTCCAATGAGTTGCCCGTGAGGACCACGTTTTCTACAAGTGTTGGTCCAATACTCCCTCTAGAGGCAGGGACTCAGAGAGGGCTGCTTTGTGGCCCCCGGTCTGGGGCAGGGGCTGTGGGCAGCTTATGGCCTGAACAGGAGCCCCTCCACGTGTGTCCTAGGGAACCATCTGCCTGCGATCTATGTACCTGGTAGGAAGCTACGAAGCCCAGACCTATGGTTAGCTGTGCACAGAGGTGTACTGCGCGGACAGGTTCCACACACACTTCAAGTAAGAGGGCGGCCTGAGTAGAAAGGTGAGAATTTGGGCAGCTGTTCAGACAAAGATGGCGCTCTTTGGCCTGGGCCTTAATGCGTGTGACACCCCATTGTGCCTGCGGCTCTGACGGCCCTGTCCTGGGCCCCCTGCTCGCCTGACCTTTGTTCAGTGACAGCAGAGATGGCCACACCCACTCCGTCAGTGAGGGCAGTGTTCCATCCTCCCTCAGCCCCGCCCCGTCTCCGCACGTTACCATGGACTACAGATGCTGCTTTCTGTGGCCAGGGCGTTCGGAGACTGCCAAGTGCAGACATGATGACCTTTAATGATTTCCTCTTGTGTCAGTTTTGGTAAATTTTAGGAGCTAGGAAATGGTCCACTTTACAGAAATATTCAAATTTCCTGGCATTTCACATATTCTCTGCTATAACATTGTCCTGATTCTTTCTATATATTCTTTAATTATATTTTTGTTTTGTTAATCAAAGTGTGTCTTTTAAATCTTTTCAACGAATATTCTTTGGACTTACTAAATCACCTCAATTTTACTCGTTTTCTGTAGTATTAAGTTCGGCTCATATCTTTATTTATCTTTTTTCTATGTTCTCAGAGTTTGTTGGTTTGGTCTTCTGATGTCAATTAAAACACTTGGTTATTCATATTAATAAAAGTTTTTAATTATAAAGATTTGAACTTTTGAATAATACAGCTTACTTGTAAATTACTAAGGGTCAGTTCCTCTACGTTGTTGCTGGCGTAAGGCTTAGTTCACCCTATACCAATGTATACATTGACCTATTTTCCCCTCGACTTTCTGTGATTCCCTACATCTCACGTTACTTTGCAGACAAGCCATTTGAAATACCCTTAACTTATTTCACAGCCAATAAGTCTTTGAAATAATGTGTATTTTTTAGAGAAATCTTCTTATATAATTAGGCAGAAAATCTGACCTGCCATAGTTTTCAAAACAGCATAATTTCACTATTCTCAATGATGAATCTGTTATATTACACAACCTTTGAGTATTTAGCTTTTTCAATGACATGTAATTTAAAAATGTTTTAGAGATCCTACCAGTCTTTGAAAACATCCTTTTTCTTTCTTTCAGTTCCAGTTTTATGTATATTTTCTGCCTTGCACCTGATTATTCCAACATCTGATGGATGGCCTAGGGAATCTAATTCTGGTATTGATTGATTTTGCTGACTGTCTCCCGCTTGTAGCTGATTTCTTCATTATTGTGTAAATTTAGATCATGAGCTCCTGTTTAGCCAAACAGCTGACCTTGTAAGAGGCTTAGGTGTGAACGCTCGTAAGCTTCATCAGAAAGTCTGCAAAGATTTATTTGTGTCCCTCCAATGAGTTTCCTGCAAGGACCCCGTTTTCTACTAGTGTTGGTGTAATACTCCCTCTAGAGGCAGGGACTCGGACAGGGCTGCTTTGCGGCCCCCGATCTGGGGAAGGGGCAGTGGGCGGCCTGTGTCCCGGTCAGGAACCTCTTCGAATGTGTCCCAGAGAATCATCTGCCTGCGATCCTCGGTCACCTGGCAGGAAGCTACGAAGCCCAGACCTATGATTAGCTGCGCAGCGAGGTGTACTTTGCGGACAAGTTCCTCACACACTTCAAGTAAGATGGCGGCCTGGGTGTAAAGATGAGAGTTTGGGCAGCTCTGCAGACAAAGATGGAGCTCTTTGGCCTGGGCCTTAATGCGTGTGACACCCCATTATCCCTGGCGGCTCTGACGGCCCTGCCCTGGCCACCCTGCTCGCCTGCCATTTGTTCAGTCACAGCAGAGATGGCCACACCCACTCCCTCAGTGAGGGCAGTGTTCCAGCGTCCCTCAGCCCAGCCCCCTCTCCGCAGGTTACCATGGACTACAGATGCTGCATTCTGAGGCCAGGGCGTTCCGAGAATGCCAAGGGCAGACATGATGACCTTAAATGATTTCCCCTTGTGTCAGTTTTGGTAAACTTTAGGAGCTAGGAAATGGTCCACTTTACAGAAATGTTCAAATTTACTAGCATTTCAGATCTTCTATGCTATAACATTGTCCTGATTCTTTCTGTATATTCTTGACTTATGTTTTTGTTTTCCTTAATCAAAGTGTGTCTTTTAAATCTTTTCAAAGAATATTCTTTGGACTTACTACATCACCTGAATTTTATACGTTTTCTGTTGTATAAAGTTCTGCTCATATCTTGACTTATCTTTTTTTATGTTCTCAGGGTTTATTGTTTTGATATTCTGATGTCAATTAAAACACTTGGTTATTCATTTTTATAAATCTTTTTACTTATAAATATTTGAACTTTTGAAGATTCCAGCTTACATGTAAGTTTCTAAGGGTCACGTCCTCTACATTGTTGCTGGACTAAGGCTTAGTTCACCATATAGCAATGTATATATAGACCTATTTTCACCTCGATTTTCTGTGATTCCCTACATGTCACCTTTCTTTTCAGACAAGCCATTTGAAATAACCTTAACTTATTTCACAGCCATTAATTATCTGAAATAATATGTATTTTTTAGAGAAATCTACTTATATAATTAGGCAGAAAATCTGACCAGCCATAGTTTTCAAAACAGCATAATTTCACTCTTCTCAATGATGAATCTGTTGTATTACACAACCTTTGAGTATTTAGCTTTATCAATGACATGTACTTTAAAAATGTTTTAGAGATCCTACCAGTCTTTGAAAACATCCATGTTCCTTGTTTCAGTTTCAGTTTTATGTATATTTTCTGCCTTGCACCTGATTATTCCAACATCTGATGGATGGCCTAGGGCATCTAATTCTGGTATTGATTGTTTTTGCGGATTGTCTCCCCCTTGTAGCTGATTTCCTCATTATTGTGTAAATTTAGATCATGAGCTCAGGTTTAGATAAACAGCTGACCTTGTAAGAGGCTTAGGTGTGAACGCTCGAAAGCTTCATCAGAAAGTCGGCAAAGATTTATTTGTGTCCCTCCAATGAGTTGCCCGCGAGGACCCCGTTTTCCTCAAGTGTTGGTCCAATACTCCCTCTAGAGGCAGGGACTCACACAGGGCTGCTTTGCGGCCGCCGATCTGGGGCAGGGACTTTGGGCCACCCGTGGTCCAGGCATGAGCCTCTCCGCGTGTGTCCCACGGACCCATCTGCCTGCGAACTTCGGTCACCTGGCAGGAAGCTACAATGCCCAGACCTATGCCTAGCTCTGCAGCGTGGTGTACTGCGCGGACAGGTGCCACACACACTTCAAGTAAGATGGTGGACTGAGGGGAAAGGTGAGAGTTTGTGCAGCTGTGAAGACAAAGAGGACGCCCTTTGGATTGGGCCTAAATGGTTGTGACAACCCACTGGGTCTGCCGGGCTCTGAGGGACTTGCCCTGGGCCCCCTGCTCCCCTGCCTTTTGTCCAGTCATAGCAGAGATTGCCAAACCAATTCCCTCAGTGAGGGCTGTGTTCCAAAATCCCTCAGCCCCGCCCCCTCTCCGCAGGTTACCATGGCCTACAGATGCTGCATTCTGAGGCCAGGGTGTTCTGAGAATGATATGGGCAGACATGATGACCTTAAAGGATTTCCTCTTGTGTCAGTTTTGGTAAACTTTAGGAGCTAGGAAATGGTCCACTTTACAGAAATGTTCATATTTACTGGCATTTCATATATTCTCTGCTATAACATTGTCCTGATTATTTCTGCAGATTCTTTACTTATGTTTTTGTTTTCCTTAATCAAAGTATGTCTTTTAAATCTTTTCAAAGAATATTCTTTGGACTTACTACTTCACCTCAATTTTATATGTTTTCTGTTGTATTAAGTTCTGCTCATATCTTTATTTATGTTTTTTCTATGTTCTCATGGTTTATTGTCTTGATCTTCTGATGTCAATTAAAACACTTGGTTATTCATTTTAATAAATCTTTTTACTTATAAAGATTTGAACTTTGGAAGATTCCAGCTTACTTGTAAGTTTATAGGTGTCAGGTCCTCTACATTGTTGCTGGCCTAAGGCTTAGTTCACCATATAGCAATGTATATATTGACCTATTTTCCCCTCGACTGTATGTGATTCCCTACATCTCAACTTTCTTTGCACACAAGCCATTTGACATACTCTTAACTTATTTCACAGCCAATAAGTCTTTGAAATAATGTGTATTTTTTCGAGAAATCTTCGTATATAATTAGGCAGAAAATCTGACCTGCCATAGTTTTCAAAACAGCATAATTTCACTGTTCTCAATGATGAATCTCTTTTATTACAGAAACTTTGAGTATCTAGCGTTATCAATGACATGTACTTAAAAAAGTTTTAGAGATCCTAACAGTCTTTGAAAACATCCTTTTTCTTTGTTTCAGTTCCTGTTTTATGTGTATTTTCTGCCTTGCACCTGATTATTCCAACATCTGATGGATGGCCTAGGGAATCTCATTCTGGTATTGATTGTTTTTGCTGATTGTCTTCCCCTTGTAGCTGATTTATTCATTATTGTGTAAATTTAGATCATGAGCTCATCTTCAGCCAAACAGCTGACCTTGTAAGAGGGTTAGGTGTGAACGCTCGTAAGCTTCATCAGAAAGTCTGCAAAGATTTATTTGTGTCCCTCCAATGAGTTTCCTGCAAGGACCCCGTTTTCTACAAGTTTTGGTCAAATACTCCCTCTAGAGGCAGGGATTCGGACAGGGCTGCTTTGCGGCCCCCGATCTGAGGAAGGGGCAGTGGGCGGCCAGAGGCCCGGTCAGGAGCCTCTCCGAATGTGTCCTAGGCACCCATCTGCCTGCGAACTTCGGTCACCTGGCAGGAAGCTACGATGCCCAGACATATGGTTAGCTGTGCAGCGAAATGTACTGCGCGGACAGGTTCCACACACACTTCAAGTAAGAAGGCGTCCTTAGTGGAAAGGTAAGAGTTGGGCAGCTGTGCAGACAAAACAGGCACTCTTTGGCCTGGGCCTAAATTCTTATGAAACCGCACTGGCCCTGCCCGGCTCTGAGTGCCCTGCACTGGACGCCCTGCTCCACTGTCCTTTGTTCAGTCACAGCAGAGATGGCCACACCCACTACCTCAGTGAGGGCATTGTTTCAGCCGCCCTCAGCCCCGCCCCCTCTCCGCAGGTTACCATGGACTACAGATGCTGCATTCTGAGGCCAGGGCGTTCCGAGAATGCCAAGGGCAGACATGATGACCTTAAATGATTTCCTCTTGTGTCAGTTTTGGTAAACTTTAGGAGCTAGGAAATGGTCCACTTTACAGAAATATTCAAATTTACTGGCATTTCATGTATTCTCTGCTATGACATTGTCCTGATTCTTTCTGTATATTCTTTACTTATGTTTTTGTTTTCCTTAATCAAACTCTGTCTTTTAAATATTTTCAAAGAATATTCTTCGGACTTACTACATCAGCTGAATTGTATACGTTTTCTATTGTATTAAGTTCTGCTCCTATCTTTATTTTTATTTTTTCTATGTTCTCATGGCTTAATGCATTGATCTTCTGATGTCAATTAAAACACTTGGTTATTCATTTTCATAAATCTTTTTACTTATAAATATTTGAAATTTTGAAGATTCCAGCTCACATGTAAGTTTCTAAGTGTCACGTCCTCTACATTGTTGCTGGACTAAGGCTTAGTTCTCCATATAGCAATGTATATAGAGACATATTTTCCCCTCGACTTTCTGTGATTCCCTACATCTCACCTTTCTTTGCAGACAAGTCATTTGAAATAACCTTAAATTATTTCACAGCCAATAAGTGTTTGAAATAATGTGTATTTTTTACAGAACTCTTCTTATATAATTAGGCAGAAAATCTGAACTGCCATAGTTTTCAAAACAGCATAATTTCACTGTTTTCAATGTTGAATCTGATGTATTACACAACTATGAGTATTTAACTTTTTCAAAGACATGTAATTTACAAATATTTTAGAGATCCTACAAGTCTTTGAAAACATCCTTCTTCCTTGTTTCAGTTCCGGTTGTATGTATATTTTCTTTCTTGCACCTGATAATTCCAACGTCAGATCGATGGCCTAGGGAATCTAATTCTGGTATTGATTGTTTTGCTGATTGTCTCTCCCTGTAGCTGATTTCTTCATTATTGTGTAAATTTAGATCATGAGCTCATGTTTAGCTAAAGAGCTGACATTGTAAGAGGCTTAGGTGTGAACACTCGTAACCTTCATCAGAAAGTCCACAAAGATTTATTTGTGTCCCTCCAATGACTTGCCCACGCGGACCCCATTTTCTACAAGTGTTGGTCCAATACTCCCTGTAGAGGCACGGCCTCAGACAGGGCTGCTTTTTGCCCCACGATCTGGGGCAGTGGCAGTGGGTGGCCACTGGCCTGGGCAGTAGGCTCTCTGCGGGTGTCCCAGGGACCCATCTGCCTGCGAACTTCGGTCACCTGGCAGGAATCTACGATGCCCAGAGCTATGGTTAGCTGTGCAGCGAGGTGAACTGTGCGGACAGGTTCCACATGCACTTCAAGTAAGGGGGCGGCCTGCGTAAAACGGTGAAAGTTTTGGCAGCTGTGCAGACAAAGAAGGAGACCTTTGTCCTGGTTCTAAATGCTTGTGACACCCCACTGAGCCTGCCGGGCTCTCAGGGCCCTGCCCTGGGCCCCCTGCTCCCCTGCCCTTTGTTCAGTCACAGCAGAATTGGCCACACCCACTCCCACTGTGAGGGCAGTGTTCCAACCTCCCTCAGCCCCGCCCCCTCTCCGCAGGTTACCATGGACTACAGATGCTGCATTCTGAGGCCAGGGCATTCCGAGAATGCCAAGGGCAGACATGATGACCTTAAATGATTTCCTCTTGTGTCAGTTTTGGTAAACTTTAGGAGCTAAGAAATGGTCCACTTTACACAAATGTTCAAATTTACTGGCATTTCATATATTCTCTGCTATAACATTGTCCTGATTCTTTCTGTATATTCTTTACTTATGTTTTGGTTTTTCTTAATCAAAATGTGTCTTTTAAATCTTGTTAAAGAATATTCTTTGGACTTACTACCTCACCTGAATTTTATACATTTTCTACTATATTAAGTTCTCCTCATATCCTTATTTATATTTTTTCTATGTTCGCAGGATTATTGTTTTGATATTCTGATGTCAATTAAAAGACTTGGTTATTCATTTTAATAAATGTTTTTACTTATAACGATTTCAACTTTTCAAGATTCCAGCTTAATTGTAAGTTTCTAAGGGTCAGGTCCTCTACAATGTTGCTAGCCAAAGGCTTAGTTCAACATATAGCAAAGTATATATTGACTTATTTTCCCCTCGACTTTCTGTGATTTCCTACATCTCACCTTTCTTTGCAGACAAGCCAATTGAAGTACCCTTAACTTATTTCACAGCTAATATTTCTTTGAATTAATGTGTATTTTTCAGAGAAATCTTCTTATATATTTAGGCAGAAAATCTGACCTGCCATAGTTTTCAAAACAGCATAATTTCAAACTTCTCAATGATGAATCTGTTGTATTACACAACCTTTGAGTATTTAGCTTTATCAATGACATGTACTTTAAAAATGTTTTAGAGATCCTGCCAGTCTTTGAAAACATCCTTGTTCCTTGTTTCAGTTCCAGTTTTATGTATATTTTCTGCCTTGCACCTGATTATTCCAACGTCTGATCGATGGCCTAGGGAATCTAATTCTGGTATTGATAGTTTTTGCTGATTGTCTCCCCCTGTAGCTGATTTCTTCATTATTGTGTAAATTTAGATCATGAGCTCATGTTTAGCTAAACATCTGACTTTGTAAGAGGCTTTGGTGTGAACACTCGTCAGCTTCATCAGAATGTCCGCAAAGATTTATTTGTGTCCCTCCAATGAGTTTCCCGCGAGGACCCCGTTTTCTACAAGTGTTGGTCCAATACTCCCTCTAGAGGCACGGCCTCAGACAGGGCTGCTTTGTGCCCCACGATCTGGGGCTGTGGCAGTGGCCGGCCTGTGGCCTGGGCAGGAGCCTCTCCGCGTGTGTCCCAGGGACGCATCGGCCTGCGATCTTCGGTCTCCGGCAGGAAGCTACGATGCCCAGACCTATGGTTAGCTGTGCAGCGAGGTGTACTGCGCGGACAGGTTCCACAAGCACTTCAAGTAAGAGGGCGGCCTGAGTGGAAAGGTGAATGTTTGGGCAGCTGTGCAGACAAAGAAGGAGCCCTTTGTCCAGGGCCTAAATGCTTGTGACACCTCACTGGGCCTGCCGGGCTCTGAGGGCCCTGCCCTGGACCCCTGTTCACCTGCCCTTTGTTCAGTCACAGCAGAATTGGCCACACCCACTCCCTCAGTGAAGGCCGTGTTCCAAACTCCCTCAGCCCTGCCCCCTCTCCGCAGTTTACCATGGACTACAGATGCTGCATTCTGAGTCCAGGGCATTCCGAGAATGCCAAGGGCAGACATGATGACCTTAAATGATTTCCTCTTGTGTCAGTTTTGGTAAACTTTAGGAGCTAGGAACTTGTCCACTTTACACAAATGTTCAAATTTACTGGCATTTCATATATTCTCTGATATAACATTTTCCTGATTCTTTTGTATATTCTTTACTTATGTTTTTGTTTTCCTTAATCAAAGTGTGTCTTTTAAATCTTTTCAAAGAATATTCTTTGGACTTACTACATCACCTGAATTGTATTCGTTTTCAGTTGTATTAAGTTCTGCTCATATCATTATTTATCCTTTTTCTGTTTTCTAAGGGTTTATTGTTTTTATCTTCTGATGTGAATTAAAACACTTGGTTTTTCATTTTTATAAATCTTTTTACTTATAAAGATTTGAACTTTTGAAGATTCCAGCTTACTTGTAAGTTTCTAAGGGTCAGGTCCCCTACATTGTTGCTGGCCTAAGGCTTAGTTCAACATATAGCAATGCATATATTGACCTATTTTCCCCACGGATTTCTGTGATTCCCTACGTCACACCTTTCTTTGCAGACAGGCCTTTTGAAATACGCTTAACTTATTTCACAGCCAAAAAGTCTTGGAAATAATGTGTATTTTTTAGAGAAATCTTCTTGTATAATTATTCAGAAAATCTTACCTGCCATAGTTTTCAAAACAGCATAATTTCACTCTTCTCAATGATGAATCTGTTGTATTACACAACCTCTGAGTATTTAGCTTTATCAATGACATGTACTTTAAAAATGTTTTGAGATCCTACCAGTCTTTGAAAACATCCTTGTTCCTTGTTTCATTTCCAGTTTAGTGTATATTTTCTGCCTTGAACCTGATTATTCCAACATCTGATGGAAGGCCTAGGAAATCTAATTCTGGAATTGATTGTTTTTGCTGATTGTCTCCCCTTGTAGCTGATTTCTTCATTATTGTGTAAATTTAGATCATGAGCTCATGTTTAGCTAAACAGGTGACTTTGTAAGTGGATTAGCTGATAATGCTCCTAAGCTTCAGCAGAAAGTCGGAAAATGTTTATTTGTGTCCCTCCAATGAGTTGCCCGCGAGGACCCCGTTTTCTACAAGTGTTGGTCCAATACTTCCTCTAGATTCATGGACTCAGACAAGGTAGCTTTGCGGCCCCCGATCTGGTGCAGGGGCACTTCGCAGCCTCGGGTCCAGGCAGGAGTCTCTCCGCATGTGTCGCAGGGACCCATCTGCCTGCGAAATTCGGTCACCTGGCAGGAAGGTTCGATGCCCAGACCTACGGTTAGCTATGCAGCGAGGTGTACAGCGTGGACAGGTTCCACACACACTTCAAGTTACAGGGCGGCCTGAGTGGAAAGTTGAGAGTTTGGGCAGCTTTGCAGACCAAGAAGGAGTCTTTTGACCTGGGCATAAATGCTTGTGACACCCCACTGGGGCTGCCGTGCACTGAGTGCCCTGAACTGTACACCTTGCTCCCCTAACCTTTGTTCAGTCACAGCAGAGATGCCCACACCCACTCCCTCAGTGAGGGCAGTGTTCCCACCTGCCTCAGCCACAACCCCTCTCCGCAGGTTACCTTGGACTACAGATGCTGCATTCTGAGGCCAGGGCATTCTGAGAATGCCAAGGGCAGACATGATGACCTTAAATGATTTCCTCTTGTGTCAGTTTTCGTAAACATTAGGAGCTAGGTAATCGTCCACTTTACAGAAATGATCAAATTTACTGGCATTTCATAAATTCTCTGCTATTACATTGCCCTGATACTTTCTGTATTTTGTTTACTTATGTTTTTGTTTTCCTTAATCAAAGTGTGTCTTTTAAATCTTGTCAAAGAATATTCTTTGGACTTACTACATCACCTGAATTTTATACGTTTTCTGTTGTATTAAGTTCTGCTCATATTTTTATTGATCTTTTTCCTATGTTCTCAGGGTTTATTGTTATGATCTTCTGAAGTCAATTAAAACACTTGGTTATTCAGTTTTATACATCTTTTTTACGTATAAAGCTTTGAACTTTTGAAGATTCCAGCTTACTTGTAAGTTTCTAAGGGTCACGTCCTCTACATTGTTGCTGGACAAAGGCTTAGTTCAACATATAGCAATGTATATATTGACCTATTTTCCCCTCGAGTTTCTGTGATTCCCTACATCTCACCTTTGATTGCAGACAAGCCATTTGAAATACCCTTAAGTTATTTCACAGCCAATAAGTCTTTGAAATAATGTGTATTTTTTAGAGAATTCTTCTTATATAATTAGGCAGAAAATCTGACCTGCCATAGTTTTCAAAACAGCATAATTTCACTCTTCTCAATGATGAATCTGTTGTATGACACAACCTTTGAGTATTTAGCTTTATCAATGACATGTACTTTAAAAAGGTTTCAGAGATCCTACCAGTCTTTTAAAACATCCTTGTTCCTATTATCAGTTCCAGTTTTATGTATATTTTCTGCCTTGCACCTTTTTATTCCAACATCTGATGGTTGGCCTAGGGAATCTAATTCTGGTATTGATTGTTTTTGCTGATTGACTCCCCCTTGTAGCTGATTTCTTCATTATTGTGTAAATTTACACCATGAGCTCATGTTTAGCTAAACAGCTGACCTTGTAAGAGCCTTAGGTGTGAACGCTCGTAAGCTTCATCAGAAAGTCAGCAAAGATTTATTTGTGTCCCTCCAATGAGTTGCCCGCGGGTACCCCGTTTTCTACAAGTGTTGGTCCACTACTCCCTCTAGAGGCAGGGAGACAGACAGGCCTTCTTTTCGGCCCCCGATCTGAGGCAGGGGCTGTGGGCGGCCTGTGACCCGGTCTGGAGCCTCTCCGCGTGTGTCCCAGATACACATCTGCCTGCGAACTTCGATCACCTGGCAGGAAGCTACGATGCCCAGACGTTTGGTTAGTTGTGCACCGAGGTGTACTTCTCGGACAGATTCCACAAACACTTCAAGTAAGAGGGCGCACCGAGTGGAAAGGTGAGAGTCTGGGCAGCTGTGCAGACAAAGAATGCGCCCTTTGGCCTGAGACTAAATGCTTGTGACACCCCACTGGGCCAGCCGGACTTTGAGGGTCCTGCCCTGGGCCTTCTGCTCCCCTGCCATTTGTTCAAGAGCAGCAGATATGGCCAAACCCACTCCTTCAGTTAGGGCAGTGTTCCAACCTCCCTCAGTCCCGCCCACTCTCCGCAGGTTACCATGGACTACAGATGCTGCATTCTGAGGCCAGGGCGTTCCGAGAATGCCAAGGGCAGACATGATGACCTTAAATGATTTCCTCTTGCTTCAGTTTTGGTAGACTTTAGGAGCTGGGAAATGGTCCACTTTACAGAAATGTTCAAATTTACTGGAATTTCTTATATTCTCTGCTATAACATTGTCCTGATTCTTTGGTATATTCTTTACTTATGTTTTTGTTTTCCTTAATCAAAGTGTGTCTTTTAAATCTTTTCAAAGAATATTCTTTGGACTTACTACATCACCTCAATTTTATACGTTTTCTGTTGTATTAAGTTCTGCTCATATCTTTATTTATGTTTTTTCTATGTTCTCAGGGTTTATTTCTTTGATCTTCTGATGTCAATTAAAACACTTGGTTATTCATTTTAATCAATCTTTTTACTTATAAAGATTTGAACTTTTGAAGATTCCAGCTTACTTGTAAGTTTCTAAGGGTCAGGTCCTCTACATTGTTGCAGGGCTAATGCTTAGTTCACAAAATAGCAATGTATATATTGCCATATTTTCCCCTCGACTTTCTGTGATTCCCTATATCTCAACTTTCTTTGCACACAAGCCATTTGAAATACCCTTAACTTATTTCACAGCCAATAAGTCTTTGAAATAATGTGTATTTTTTAAAGAAATCTTGTTATATAATTAGGCAGAAAATCTGAACTGCCATAGTTTTCAAAACAGCATAATTTCACTCTTCTCAATGATGAATCTGTTGTTTTACATAACCTTTGAATATTTAGCTTTATCATTGACATATACTTTAAAAAGTTTTCAGAGATCCTACCAGTCTTTGAAAACATCCATGTTCCTTGTTTCAGTTCCAGTTTTATGTATATTTTCTGCCTTGCACCTGATTATTCCAACCTCTGATGGATGGCCTAGGGAATCTAATTCTGGTATTGATTGTTTTTGCAGATTGTCTCCCCTTGTAGCTGATTACTTCATTATTGTGTAAATTTAGATCATGACCTCATGTTTAGCTAAACAGCTGACCTTGTAAGAGGCTTAGGTGTGAACGCTCGTAATCTTCAGCAGGATGTCGGCAAAGATTTATTTGTGTCCCTCCAATGAGTTGCCCGTGAGGACCACGTTTTCTACAAGTGTTGGTCCAATACTCCCTCTAGAGGCAGGGACTCAGAGAGGGCTGCTTTGTGGCCCCCGGTCTGGGGCAGGGGCTGTGGGCAGCTTATGGCCTGAACAGGAGCCCCTCCACGTGTGTCCTAGGGAACCATCTGCCTGCGATCTATGTACCTGGTAGGAAGCTACGAAGCCCAGACCTATGGTTAGCTGTGCACAGAGGTGTACTGCGCGGACAGGTTCCACACACACTTCAAGTAAGAGGGCGGCCTGAGTAGAAAGGTGAGAATTTGGGCAGCTGTTCAGACAAAGATGGCGCTCTTTGGCCTGGGCCTTAATGCGTGTGACACCCCATTGTGCCTGCGGCTCTGACGGCCCTGTCCTGGGCCCCCTGCTCGCCTGACCTTTGTTCAGTGACAGCAGAGATGGCCACACCCACTCCGTCAGTGAGGGCAGTGTTCCATCCTCCCTCAGCCCCGCCCCGTCTCCGCACGTTACCATGGACTACAGATGCTGCTTTCTGTGGCCAGGGCGTTCGGAGACTGCCAAGTGCAGACATGATGACCTTTAATGATTTCCTCTTGTGTCAGTTTTGGTAAATTTTAGGAGCTAGGAAATGGTCCACTTTACAGAAATATTCAAATTTCCTGGCATTTCACATATTCTCTGCTATAACATTGTCCTGATTCTTTCTATATATTCTTTAATTATATTTTTGTTTTGTTAATCAAAGTGTGTCTTTTAAATCTTTTCAACGAATATTCTTTGGACTTACTAAATCACCTCAATTTTACTCGTTTTCTGTAGTATTAAGTTCGGCTCATATCTTTATTTATCTTTTTTCTATGTTCTCAGAGTTTGTTGGTTTGGTCTTCTGATGTCAATTAAAACACTTGGTTATTCATATTAATAAAAGTTTTTAATTATAAAGATTTGAACTTTTGAATAATACAGCTTACTTGTAAATTACTAAGGGTCAGTTCCTCTACGTTGTTGCTGGCGTAAGGCTTAGTTCACCCTATACCAATGTATACATTGACCTATTTTCCCCTCGACTTTCTGTGATTCCCTACATCTCACGTTACTTTGCAGACAAGCCATTTGAAATACCCTTAACTTATTTCACAGCCAATAAGTCTTTGAAATAATGTGTATTTTTTAGAGAAATCTTCTTATATAATTAGGCAGAAAATCTGACCTGCCATAGTTTTCAAAACAGCATAATTTCACTATTCTCAATGATGAATCTGTTATATTACACAACCTTTGAGTATTTAGCTTTTTCAATGACATGTAATTTAAAAATGTTTTAGAGATCCTACCAGTCTTTGAAAACATCCTTTTTCTTTCTTTCAGTTCCAGTTTTATGTATATTTTCTGCCTTGCACCTGATTATTCCAACATCTGATGGATGGCCTAGGGAATCTAATTCTGGTATTGATTGATTTTGCTGACTGTCTCCCGCTTGTAGCTGATTTCTTCATTATTGTGTAAATTTAGATCATGAGCTCCTGTTTAGCCAAACAGCTGACCTTGTAAGAGGCTTAGGTGTGAACGCTCGTAAGCTTCATCAGAAAGTCTGCAAAGATTTATTTGTGTCCCTCCAATGAGTTTCCTGCAAGGACCCCGTTTTCTACTAGTGTTGGTGTAATACTCCCTCTAGAGGCAGGGACTCGGACAGGGCTGCTTTGCGGCCCCCGATCTGGGGAAGGGGCAGTGGGCGGCCTGTGTCCCGGTCAGGAACCTCTTCGAATGTGTCCCAGAGAATCATCTGCCTGCGATCCTCGGTCACCTGGCAGGAAGCTACGAAGCCCAGACCTATGATTAGCTGCGCAGCGAGGTGTACTTTGCGGACAAGTTCCTCACACACTTCAAGTAAGATGGCGGCCTGGGTGTAAAGATGAGAGTTTGGGCAGCTCTGCAGACAAAGATGGAGCTCTTTGGCCTGGGCCTTAATGCGTGTGACACCCCATTATGCCTGGCGGCTCTGACGGCCCTGCCCTGGCCACCCTGCTCGCCTGCCATTTGTTCAGTCACAGCAGAGATGGCCACACCCACTCCCTCAGTGAGGGCAGTGTTCCAGCGTCCCTCAGCCCAGCCCCCTCTCCGCAGGTTACCATGGACTACAGATGCTGCATTCTGAGGCCAGGGCGTTCCGAGAATGCCAAGGGCAGACATGATGACCTTAAATGATTTCCCCTTGTGTCAGTTTTGGTAAACTTTAGGAGCTAGGAAATGGTCCACTTTACAGAAATGTTCAAATTTACTAGCATTTCAGATCTTCTATGCTATAACATTGTCCTGATTCTTTCTGTATATTCTTGACTTATGTTTTTGTTTTCCTTAATCAAAGTGTGTCTTTTAAATCTTTTCAAAGAATATTCTTTGGACTTACTACATCACCTGAATTTTATACGTTTTCTGTTGTATAAAGTTCTGCTCATATCTTGACTTATCTTTTTTTATGTTCTCAGGGTTTATTGTTTTGATATTCTGATGTCAATTAAAACACTTGGTTATTCATTTTTATAAATCTTTTTACTTATAAATATTTGAACTTTTGAAGATTCCAGCTTACATGTAAGTTTCTAAGGGTCACGTCCTCTACATTGTTGCTGGACTAAGGCTTAGTTCACCATATAGCAATGTATATATAGACCTATTTTCACCTCGATTTTCTGTGATTCCCTACATGTCACCTTTCTTTTCAGACAAGCCATTTGAAATAACCTTAACTTATTTCACAGCCATTAATTATCTGAAATAATATGTATTTTTTAGAGAAATCTACTTATATAATTAGGCAGAAAATCTGACCAGCCATAGTTTTCAAAACAGCATAATTTCACTCTTCTCAATGATGAATCTGTTGTATTACACAACCTTTGAGTATTTAGCTTTATCAATGACATGTACTTTAAAAATGTTTTAGAGATCCTACCAGTCTTTGAAAACATCCATGTTCCTTGTTTCAGTTTCAGTTTTATGTATATTTTCTGCCTTGCACCTGATTATTCCAACATCTGATGGATGGCCTAGGGCATCTAATTCTGGTATTGATTGTTTTTGCGGATTGTCTCCCCCTTGTAGCTGATTTCCTCATTATTGTGTAAATTTAGATCATGAGCTCAGGTTTAGATAAACAGCTGACCTTGTAAGAGGCTTAGGTGTGAACGCTCGAAAGCTTCATCAGAAAGTCGGCAAAGATTTATTTGTGTCCCTCCAATGAGTTGCCCGCGAGGACCCCGTTTTCCTCAAGTGTTGGTCCAATACTCCCTCTAGAGGCAGGGACTCACACAGGGCTGCTTTGCGGCCGCCGATCTGGGGCAGGGACTTTGGGCCACCCGTGGTCCAGGCATGAGCCTCTCCGCGTGTGTCCCACGGACCCATCTGCCTGCGAACTTCGGTCACCTGGCAGGAAGCTACAATGCCCAGACCTATGCCTAGCTCTGCAGCGTGGTGTACTGCGCGGACAGGTGCCACACACACTTCAAGTAAGATGGTGGACTGAGGGGAAAGGTGAGAGTTTGTGCAGCTGTGAAGACAAAGAGGACGCCCTTTGGATTGGGCCTAAATGGTTGTGACAACCCACTGGGTCTGCCGGGCTCTGAGGGACTTGCCCTGGGCCCCCTGCTCCCCTGCCTTTTGTCCAGTCATAGCAGAGATTGCCAAACCAATTCCCTCAGTGAGGGCTGTGTTCCAAAATCCCTCAGCCCCGCCCCCTCTCCGCAGGTTACCATGGCCTACAGATGCTGCATTCTGAGGCCAGGGTGTTCTGAGAATGATATGGGCAGACATGATGACCTTAAAGGATTTCCTCTTGTGTCAGTTTTGGTAAACTTTAGGAGCTAGGAAATGGTCCACTTTACAGAAATGTTCATATTTACTGGCATTTCATATATTCTCTGCTATAACATTGTCCTGATTATTTCTGCAGATTCTTTACTTATGTTTTTGTTTTCCTTAATCAAAGTATGTCTTTTAAATCTTTTCAAAGAATATTCTTTGGACTTACTACTTCACCTCAATTTTATACGTTTTCTGTTGTATTAAGTTCTGCTCATATCTTTATTTATGTTTTTTCTATGTTCTCATGGTTTATTGTCTTGATCTTCTGATGTCAATTAAAACACTTGGTTATTCATTTTAATAAATCTTTTTACTTATAAAGATTTGAACTTTGGAAGATTCCAGCTTACTTGTAAGTTTATAGGTGTCAGGTCCTCTACATTGTTGCTGGCCTAAGGCTTAGTTCACCATATAGCAATGTATATATTGACCTATTTTCCCCTCGACTGTATGTGATTCCCTACATCTCACCTTTCTTTGCACACAAGCCATTTGACATACTCTTAACTTATTTCACAGCCAATAAGTCTTTGAAATAATGTGTATTTTTTCGAGAAATCTTCGTATATAATTAGGCAGAAAATCTGACCTGCCATAGTTTTCAAAACAGCATAATTTCACTGTTCTCAATGATGAATCTCTTTTATTACAGAAACTTTGAGTATCTAGCGTTATCAATGACATGTACTTAAAAAAGTTTTAGAGATCCTAACAGTCTTTGAAAACATCCTTTTTCTTTGTTTCAGTTCCTGTTTTATGTGTATTTTCTGCCTTGCACCTGATTATTCCAACATCTGATGGATGGCCTAGGGAATCTCATTCTGGTATTGATTGTTTTTGCTGATTGTCTTCCCCTTGTAGCTGATTTATTCATTATTGTGTAAATTTAGATCATGAGCTCATCTTCAGCCAAACAGCTGACCTTGTAAGAGGGTTAGGTGTGAACGCTCGTAAGCTTCATCAGAAAGTCTGCAAAGATTTATTTGTGTCCCTCCAATGAGTTTCCTGCAAGGACCCCGTTTTCTACAAGTTTTGGTCAAATACTCCCTCTAGAGGCAGGGATTCGGACAGGGCTGCTTTGCGGCCCCCGATCTGAGGAAGGGGCAGTGGGCGGCCAGAGGCCCGGTCAGGAGCCTCTCCGAATGTGTCCTAGGCACCCATCTGCCTGCGAACTTCGGTCACCTGGCAGGAAGCTACGATGCCCAGACATATGGTTAGCTGTGCAGCGAAATGTACTGCGCGGACAGGTTCCACACACACTTCAAGTAAGAAGGCGTCCTTAGTGGAAAGGTAAGAGTTGGGCAGCTGTGCAGACAAAACAGGCACTCTTTGGCCTGGGCCTAAATTCTTATGAAACCGCACTGGCCCTGCCCGGCTCTGAGTGCCCTGCACTGGACGCCCTGCTCCACTGTCCTTTGTTCAGTCACAGCAGAGATGGCCACACCCACTACCTCAGTGAGGGCATTGTTTCAGCCGCCCTCAGCCCCGCCCCCTCTCCGCAGGTTACCATGGACTACAGATGCTGCATTCTGAGGCCAGGGCGTTCCGAGAATGCCAAGGGCAGACATGATGACCTTAAATGATTTCCTCTTGTGTCAGTTTTGGTAAACTTTAGGAGCTAGGAAATGGTCCACTTTACAGAAATATTCAAATTTACTGGCATTTCATGTATTCTCTGCTATGACATTGTCCTGATTCTTTCTGTATATTCTTTACTTATGTTTTTGTTTTCCTTAATCAAACTCTGTCTTTTAAATATTTTCAAAGAATATTCTTCGGACTTACTACATCAGCTGAATTGTATACGTTTTCTATTGTATTAAGTTCTGCTCCTATCTTTATTTTTATTTTTTCTATGTTCTCATGGCTTAATGCATTGATCTTCTGATGTCAATTAAAACACTTGGTTATTCATTTTCATAAATCTTTTTACTTATAAATATTTGAAATTTTGAAGATTCCAGCTCACATGTAAGTTTCTAAGTGTCACGTCCTCTACATTGTTGCTGGACTAAGGCTTAGTTCTCCATATAGCAATGTATATAGAGACATATTTTCCCCTCGACTTTCTGTGATTCCCTACATCTCACCTTTCTTTGCAGACAAGTCATTTGAAATAACCTTAAATTATTTCACAGCCAATAAGTGTTTGAAATAATGTGTATTTTTTACAGAACTCTTCTTATATAATTAGGCAGAAAATCTGAACTGCCATAGTTTTCAAAACAGCATAATTTCACTGTTTTCAATGTTGAATCTGATGTATTACACAACTATGAGTATTTAACTTTTTCAAAGACATGTACTTTACAAATATTTTAGAGATCCTACAAGTCTTTGAAAACATCCTTCTTCCTTGTTTCAGTTCCGGTTGTATGTATATTTTCTTTCTTGCACCTGATAATTCCAACGTCAGATCGATGGCCTAGGGAATCTAATTCTGGTATTGATTGTTTTGCTGATTGTCTCTCCCTGTAGCTGATTTCTTCATTATTGTGTAAATTTAGATCATGAGCTCATGTTTAGCTAAAGAGCTGACATTGTAAGAGGCTTAGGTGTGAACACTCGTAACCTTCATCAGAAAGTCCACAAAGATTTATTTGTGTCCCTCCAATGACTTGCCCACGCGGACCCCATTTTCTACAAGTGTTGGTCCAATACTCCCTGTAGAGGCACGGCCTCAGACAGGGCTGCTTTTTGCCCCACGATCTGGGGCAGTGGCAGTGGGTGGCCACTGGCCTGGGCAGTAGGCTCTCTGCGGGTGTCCCAGGGACCCATCTGCCTGCGAACTTCGGTCACCTGGCAGGAATCTACGATGCCCAGAGCTATGGTTAGCTGTGCAGCGAGGTGAACTGTGCGGACAGGTTCCACATGCACTTCAAGTAAGGGGGCGGCCTGCGTAAAACGGTGAAAGTTTTGGCAGCTGTGCAGACAAAGAAGGAGACCTTTGTCCTGGTTCTAAATGCTTGTGACACCCCACTGAGCCTGCCGGGCTCTCAGGGCCCTGCCCTGGGCCCCCTGCTCCCCTGCCCTTTGTTCAGTCACAGCAGAATTGGCCACACCCACTCCCACTGTGAGGGCAGTGTTCCAACCTCCCTCAGCCCCGCCCCCTCTCCGCAGGTTACCATGGACTACAGATGCTGCATTCTGAGGCCAGGGCATTCCGAGAATGCCAAGGGCAGACATGATGACCTTAAATGATTTCCTCTTGTGTCAGTTTTGGTAAACTTTAGGAGCTAGGAAATGGTCCACTTTACACAAATGTTCAAATTTACTGGCATTTCATATATTCTCTGCTATAACATTGTCCTGATTCTTTCTGTATATTCTTTACTTATGTTTTGGTTTTTCTTAATCAAAATGTGTCTTTTAAATCTTGTTAAAGAATATTCTTTGGACTTACTACCTCACCTGAATTTTATACATTTTCTACTATATTAAGTTCTCCTCATATCCTTATTTATATTTTTTCTATGTTCGCAGGATTATTGTTTTGATATTCTGATGTCAATTAAAAGACTTGGTTATTCATTTTAATAAATGTTTTTACTTATAACGATTTCAACTTTTCAAGATTCCAGCTTAATTGTAAGTTTCTAAGGGTCAGGTCCTCTACAATGTTGCTAGCCAAAGGCTTAGTTCAACATATAGCAAAGTATATATTGACCTATTTTCCCCTCGACTTTCTGTGATTTCCTACATCTCACCTTTCTTTGCAGACAAGCCAATTGAAGTACCCTTAACTTATTTCACAGCTAATATTTCTTTGAATTAATGTGTATTTTTCAGAGAAATCTTCTTATATATTTAGGCAGAAAATCTGACCTGCCATAGTTTTCAAAACAGCATAATTTCAAACTTCTCAATGATGAATCTGTTGTATTACACAACCTTTGAGTATTTAGCTTTATCAATGACATGTACTTTAAAAATGTTTTAGAGATCCTGCCAGTCTTTGAAAACATCCTTGTTCCTTGTTTCAGTTCCAGTTTTATGTATATTTTCTGCCTTGCACCTGATTATTCCAACGTCTGATCGATGGCCTAGGGAATCTAATTCTGGTATTGATAGTTTTTGCTGATTGTCTCCCCCTGTAGCTGATTTCTTCATTATTGTGTAAATTTAGATCATGAGCTCATGTTTAGCTAAACATCTGACTTTGTAAGAGGCTTTGGTGTGAACACTCGTCAGCTTCATCAGAATGTCCGCAAAGATTTATTTGTGTCCCTCCAATGAGTTTCCCGCGAGGACCCCGTTTTCTACAAGTGTTGGTCCAATACTCCCTCTAGAGGCACGGCCTCAGACAGGGCTGCTTTGTGCCCCACGATCTGGGGCTGTGGCAGTGGCCGGCCTGTGGCCTGGGCAGGAGCCTCTCCGCGTGTGTCCCAGGGACGCATCGGCCTGCGATCTTCGGTCTCCGGCAGGAAGCTACGATGCCCAGACCTATGGTTAGCTGTGCAGCGAGGTGTACTGCGCGGACAGGTTCCACAAGCACTTCAAGTAAGAGGGCGGCCTGAGTGGAAAGGTGAATGTTTGGGCAGCTGTGCAGACAAAGAAGGAGCCCTTTGTCCAGGGCCTAAATGCTTGTGACACCTCACTGGGCCTGCCGGGCTCTGAGGGCCCTGCCCTGGACCCCTGTTCACCTGCCCTTTGTTCAGTCACAGCAGAATTGGCCACACCCACTCCCTCAGTGAAGGCCGTGTTCCAAACTCCCTCAGCCCTGCCCCCTCTCCGCAGTTTACCATGGACTACAGATGCTGCATTCTGAGTCCAGGGCATTCCGAGAATGCCAAGGGCAGACATGATGACCTTAAATGATTTCCTCTTGTGTCAGTTTTGGTAAACTTTAGGAGCTAGGAACTTGTCCACTTTACACAAATGTTCAAATTTACTGGCATTTCATATATTCTCTGATATAACATTTTCCTGATTCTTTTGTATATTCTTTACTTATGTTTTTGTTTTCCTTAATCAAAGTGTGTCTTTTAAATCTTTTCAAAGAATATTCTTTGGACTTACTACATCACCTGAATTGTATTCGTTTTCAGTTGTATTAAGTTCTGCTCATATCATTATTTATCCTTTTTCTGTTTTCTAAGGGTTTATTGTTTTTATCTTCTGATGTGAATTAAAACACTTGGTTTTTCATTTTTATAAATCTTTTTACTTATAAAGATTTGAACTTTTGAAGATTCCAGCTTACTTGTAAGTTTCTAAGGGTCAGGTCCCCTACATTGTTGCTGGCCTAAGGCTTAGTTCAACATATAGCAATGCATATATTGACCTATTTTCCCCACGGATTTCTGTGATTCCCTACGTCACACCTTTCTTTGCAGACAGGCCTTTTGAAATACGCTTAACTTATTTCACAGCCAAAAAGTCTTGGAAATAATGTGTATTTTTTAGAGAAATCTTCTTGTATAATTATTCAGAAAATCTTACCTGCCATAGTTTTCAAAACAGCATAATTTCACTCTTCTCAATGATGAATCTGTTGTATTACACAACCTCTGAGTATTTAGCTTTATCAATGACATGTACTTTAAAAATGTTTTGAGATCCTACCAGTCTTTGAAAACATCCTTGTTCCTTGTTTCAGTTCCAGTTTAGTGTATATTTTCTGCCTTGAACCTGATTATTCCAACATCTGATGGAAGGCCTAGGAAATCTAATTCTGGAATTGATTGTTTTTGCTGATTGTCTCCCCTTGTAGCTGATTTCTTCATTATTGTGTAAATTTAGATCATGAGCTCATGTTTAGCTAAACAGGTGACTTTGTAAGTGGATTAGCTGATAATGCTCCTAAGCTTCAGCAGAAAGTCGGAAAATGTTTATTTGTGTCCCTCCAATGAGTTGCCCGCGAGGACCCCGTTTTCTACAAGTGTTGGTCCAATACTTCCTCTAGATTCATGGACTCAGACAAGGTAGCTTTGCGGCCCCCGATCTGGTGCAGGGGCACTTCGCAGCCTCGGGTCCAGGCAGGAGCCTCTCCGCGTGTGTCCCAGGGACGCATCTGCCTGCAAACTTCGGTCACCTGGCAGGAAGCAACGATGCCCAGAGCTATGGTTAGCTGTGCAGCGAGGTTTACAGCGCGGACAGGTTCCACAAGCACTTCAAGTAAGAGGGCGGCCTGAGTGGAAAGGTGAAAGTTTGGGCAGCTGTGCAGACAAAGAAGGAGCCCTTTGTCCAGGGCCTAAATGCTTGTGACACCTCACTGGGCCTCCCGGGCACTGAGGGCCCTGCCCTGGGCCCCTTGTTCACCTGCCTTTTGTTCAGTCACAGCAGAATTGGCCACACCCACTCAAACAGTGAAGGCCGTGTTCCAAACTCCATCAGCCCTGCCCCCTCTCCGCAGTTTACCATGGACTACAGATGCTGCATTCTGAGTCCAGGGCATTCCGAGAATGCCAAGGGCAGACATGATGACCTTAAATGATTTCCTCTTGTGTCAGTTTTGGTAAACCTTAGGAGCTACGAAAAGGTCCACTTTACACAAATGTTCAAATTTACTGGCATTTCATATATTCTCTGCTATAACATTGTCCTGATTCTTTCTGTATATTCTTTTTATGTTTTGGTTTTCCTTAATCAAAGTGTGTCTTTTAAATATTGTCAAATAATATTCTTTGGACTTACTACATCCCCTGAATTTTATACGTTTTAAATTGTATTAAGTTCTCCTCATATCTTTATTTATCTTTTTTCTATGTTCTCAGGTTTTATTGTTTTAATCTTCTGATGTCAATTAAAACACTTGGTTATTCATTTTAATAAATGTTTTTACTTATAAAGATTTGAACGTTTCAAGATTCCAGCTTACTTGTAAGTTTCTAAGGGTCAGGTCCTCTACATTGTTGCTGGCCTAAGGCTTAGTTCACCATATAGCAATGTATATATTGACCTATTTTCCCCTGGACTTTCTGTGATTCCCTATATCTCACCTTTCTTTGCAGACAAGCCATTTGAAATACCCTTTACTTATTTCACAGCCAATAAGTCTCTGAAATAATGTGTATTTTTTAGAGAAATCTTCTTTTATAATTAGGAAGAAAATCTGACCTGCCATAGTTTTCAAAACAGCATAATTTCACTCTTCTCAATGATGAATCTGTTGTATGACACAACCTTTGAATATTTAGCTTTATCAATGACATGTACTTTAAAAATGTTTTAGAGATCCTACCAGTCTTTGAAAACATCCTTGTTCCTTTTTTCAGTTCCAGTTTTGTGTATACTTTCTGCCTTGCACCAGATTATTCCAACATCTGATGGATGGCCTAGGGAATCTAATTCTGGTATTGATTGTTTTTGCTGCTTGTCTCCCCTTGTAGCTGATTTCTTCATTATTGTGTAAATTTAGATCATGAGCTCATGTTTAGCTAAACAGCTGACCTTGTAAGAGGCTTAGGTGTGAACGCTCGTAAGCTTCAGCAGAAAGTCCACAAAGATTTGTTTGTGTCCCTCCAATGAGTTACCCGCGCGTACCCCGTTTTCTACAAGTGTTGGTCCACTACTCCCTCTAGAGGCTGGGACTCAGACAGGACTGCTTTGCTTCCCCCGATCTGGGGTAATGGCTTTGGGCGGCCTGTGGCCTGGGCAGGAGGCTCCCCGCATGTGTCCCACGACCGATCTGCCGGCGAACATCGGTCACCTGGCAGGAAGCTATGATGCCCAGACCTATGGTTAGCTTTGCAGCGAGGTGTACTGCGCGGACAGGGTACACACACACATCAAGTAAGAGGGCGGCCTGAGTGGAAAGGTGAGAGTTTGGGCTGCTGTGCAGAAAAAGAAGGAGCCCTTTGTCCTGGGCCTAAGTGCTTGTGACACACGACTGGGCCTGCCTGGATCTGAGGTCCTTGCCCTGGGCCCCCTGCTCCCATGCCCTTTGTTCAGTCACAGCAGAGATGGCCACACCCACTCCCTCAGTGAGGGCAGTGTTCCCATCTCCCTCAGCCCCGCCCCCTCTCCACAGGTTACCATGGACTACAGATGCTGCATTCTGAGGCCATGGCGTTCCGAGAATGCCAAGGGCAGACATGATGACCTTAAATGATTTCCTCTTGTGTCAATTTTGGTAAACTTTAGGAGCTAGGAAATGGTCCACTTTACAGAAATGTTCAAATTTACTGGCATTTCATATATTCTCTGCTATAACATTGTCCTGATTCTTTCTGTATATTCTTTGCTTATGTTTTGGTTTTCCTTAATCAAAGTGTGTCTTTTAAATCTTGTCAAAGAATATTCTTTGGACTTTCTACCTCACCTGAATTTTATACGTTTTCTGTGGTATTAAGTTCTGCTCATATGTTTATTTATCTTTTTTCTATGTTCTCAGGGTTTATTCTTTTGATCTTCTGATGTCAATTAAAACACTTGGTTATTCATTTTAATAAATCTTTTTACTTATAAAGATTTGAACTTTTAAAGAATACAGCTTACTTGTAAGTTTCTAAGGGTCAGGTCCTCTACATTGTTGCTGGCCTAAGGCTTAGTTCACAATATGGCAAAGTATATATTGACCTATTTTCCCCTCGACTTTCTGTGATTCCCTACATCTCAACTTTCTTTGCAGACAAGCCATTTGAAATACCCTTAACTTTTTTCACAGCCAATAAGTCTTTGAAATAATGTGTATTTTTAGAGAAATCTTCTTATATATTTAGGCAGAAAATCTGACCGGCCATAATTTTCAAAACAGCATAATTTCACTATTATCAATGATGAATCGGTTGTATTACAAAACCTTTGAGTATTTAGCTTTATCAATGACATGTACTTTAAAAAGGTTTTAGAGATCCTACCAGTCTTTGAAAACATCCTTATTTCTTGTTTCAGTTCCAGTTTTATGTATATTTTCTGCCTTGCACCTGATTAGTCCAACGTCAGATCGATGGCCTAGGGAATCTAATTCTGGTATTGATAGTTTTTTCTGATTGTCTCCCCCTGTAGCTGATTTCTTCATTATTGTGTAAATTTAGATCATGAGCTCATGTTTAGCTAAACATCTGACTTTGTAAGAGGCTTAGGTGTGAACACTCATAAGCTTCATCAGAATGTCCGCAAAGATTTATTTGTGTCCCTCCAATGAGTTGCCCGCGAGGACCCCGTTTTCTACAAGTGTTGGTCCAATACTCCCTCTAGAGGCACGGCCTCAGACAGGGCTGATTTGTGCCCCACGATCTGGGGCTGTGGCAGTGGCCGGCCTCTGGCCTGGGTAGGAGCCTCTCCGCGTGTGTCCCAGGGACGCATCTGCCTGCGAACTTCGGTCACCTGGCAGGAAGCTACGATGCCCAGAGCTATGGTTAGCTGTGCAGCGAGGTGTACTGCGCGGACAGGTTCCACAAGCACTTCAAGTAAGAGGGCGGCCTGAGTGGAAAGGTGAAAGTTTGGGCAGCTGTGCAGACAAAGAAGGAGCCCTTTGTCCAGGACCTAAATGCTTGTGACACCTCACTAGGCCTGCCGGGCTCTGAGGGTCCTGCACTGGGCCCCCTGTTCACCTGCGCTATGTTCAGTCACAGCAGAATTGGCCACACCCACTCCCTTAGTGAAGGCCGTGTTCAAACTCCCTCAGCCCTGCCCCCTCTCCGCAGTTTACCATGGACTACAGATGCTGCATTCTGAGTCCAGGGCATTCCGAGAATGCGAAGGGCAGACATGATGACCTTAAATGATTTCCTCTTGTGTCAGTTTTTGTAAACTTTAGGAGCTAGGAAAAGGTCCACTTTACACAAATGTTCAAATTTACTGGCATTTCATATATTCTCTGCTATAACATTGTCCTGATTCTTTCTGTATATTCTTTTTATGTTTTGGTTTTCCTTAATCAAAGTGTGTCTTTTAAATCTTGTCAAAGAATATTCTTTGGACTTACTACATCCCCTGAATTATATATGTTTTCAATTGTATTAAGTTCTCCTCATATCTTTATTTATGTTTTTTCTATGTTCTCAGGTTTTATTGTTTTTATATTCTGATGTCAATTAAAACACTTGATTATTCATTTTAATAAATATTTTTACTTATAAAGATTTGAACTTTTCAAGATTCCAGCTTACTTGTAAGTTTCTAAGGGTCAGGTCCTCTACATTGTTGCTGGCCTAAGGCTTAGTTCACAATATGGCAAGGTATATATTGACCTATTTTCCCCTCGACTTTCTGTGATTCCCTATATCTCAACTTTCTTTGCAGACAAGCCGTTTGAAATACCCTTAACTTTTTTCACAGCCAATAAGTCTTTGAAATAATGTGTATTTTTAGAGAAATCTTCTTATATATTTAGGCAGAAAACCTGACCTGCCATAATTTTCAAAACAGCATAATTTCACTCTTCTCAATGATGAATCTGTTGTATTACACAACCTTTGAGTATTTAGCTTTATCAATGACATGTACTTCAAAAATGTATTAGAGATCCTACCAGTCTTTGAAAACATCCTTGTTCCTTGTTTCAGTTCCAGTTTTATGTATATTTTCTGCCTTGCACCTGATTATTCCAACGTCAGATCGATGGCCTAGGGAATCTAAGTCTGGTATTGATAGTTTTTGCTGATTGTCTCCCCCTGTAGCTGATTTCTTCATTATTGTGTAAATTTAGATCATGAGCTCATGTTTAGCTAAACATCTGACTTTGTAAGAGGCTTAGGTGTGAACACTCATAAGCTTCATCAGAATGTCCGCAAAGATTTATTTGTGTCCCTCCAATGAGTTGCCCGCGAGGACCCCGTTTTCTACAAGTGTTGGTTCCATACTCCCTCTAGAGGCACGGCCTCAGACAGGGCTGATTTGTGCCCCACGATCTGGGGCTGTGGCAGTGGCCGGCCTCTGGCCTGGGCAGGAGCCTCTCCGCGTGTGTCCCAGGGACGCATCTGCCTGCGAACTTCGGTCACCTGGCAGGAAGCTACGATGCCCAGAGCTATGGTTAGCTGTGCAGCGAGGTGTACTGCGCGGACAGGTTCCACAAGCACTTCAAGTAAGAGGGCGGCCTGAGTGGAAAGGTGAAAGTTTGGGCAGCTGTGCAGACAAAGAAGGAGCCCTTTGTCCAGGACCTAAATGCTTGTGACACCTCACTAGGCCTGCCGGGCTCTGAGGGTCCTGCAATGGGCCCCCTGTTCACCTGCGCTATGTTCAGTCAGAGCAGAATTGGCCACACCCACTCCCTTAGTGAAGGCCGTGTTCAAACTCCCTCAGCCCTGCCCCCTCTCCGCAGTTTACCATGGACTACAGATGCTGCATTCTGAGTCCAGGGCATTCCGAGAATGCGAAGGGCAGACATGATGACCTTAAATGATTTCCTCTTGTGTCAGTTTTTGTAAACTTTAGGAGCTAGGAAAAGGTCCACTTTACACAAATGTTCAAATTTACTGGCATTTCATATATTCTCTGCTATAACATTGTCCTGATTCTTTCCGTATATTCTTTTTATGTTTTGGTTTTCCTTAATCAAAGTGTGTCTTTTAAATCTTGTCAAAGAATATTCTTTGGACTTACTACATCCCCTGAATTATATACGTTTTCAATTGTATTAAGTTCTCCTCATATCTTTATTTATGTTTTTTCTATGTTCTCAGGTTTTATTGTTTTGATATTCTGATGTCAATTAAAACACTTGATTATTCATTTTAATAAATATTTTTACTTATAAAGATTTGAACTTTTCAAGATTCCAGCTTACTTGTAAGTTTCTAAGGGTCAGGTCCTCTACATTGTTGCTGGCCTAAGGCTTAGTTCACAATATGGCAAGGTATATATTGACCTATTTTCCCCTCGACTTTCTGTGATTCCCTATATCTCAACTTTCTTTGCAGACAAGCCGTTTGAAATACCCTTAACTTTTTTCACAGCCAATAAGTCTTTGAAATAATGTGTATTTTTAGAGAAATCTTCTTATATATTTAGGCAGAAAACCTGACCTGCCATAATTTTCAAAACAGCATAATTTCACTCTTCTCAATGATGAATCTGTTGTATTACACAACCTTTGAGTATTTAGCTTTATCAATGACATGTACTTCAAAAATGTATTAGAGATCCTACCAGTCTTTGAAAACATCCTTGTTCCTTGTTTCAGTTCCAGTTTTATGTATATTTTCTGCCTTGCACCTGATTATTCCAACGTCAGATCGATGGCCTAGGGAATCTAAGTCTGGTATTGATAGTTTTTGCTGATTGTCTCCCCCTGTAGCTGATTTCTTCATTATTGTGTAAGTTTAGATCATGAGCTCATGTTTAGCTAAACAGCTGACCTTGTAAGGGGCTTAGGTGTGAACGCTCGTAAGCTTCAGCAGAAAGTCCACAAAGATTTGTTTTTGTCCCTCCAATGAGTTACCCCCGCGGACCCCTGTTTCTACAAGTGTTGGTCCACTACTCCCTCTAGAGCCAGGGACTCAGACAGGACTGCTTAGCTTCCCAGATCTGGGGTAGTGGCTTTGGGCTCCCAGTGCCCTGGGCAGGAGCCTCCCCGCGTGTGTCCCACGACCGATATGCCTGCGAACTTCAGTCACCTGGCAGGAAGCTATGATGCCCAGACCTATGGTTAGCTTTGCAGTGAGGTGTACTGCGCGAACAGGGTCCACACACACTTCAAGTAAGAGGGCGGCCTGAGTGGAAAAGTGAGAGTTTGGGCAGCTGTGCAGACAAAGAAGGTGCCCATTGTCCTGGGCCTAAATGCTTGTGACACTCCACTGGGCCTGCCGGGCTCTGAGGGCCCTACCCTGGGACCCCTGCTCCCCTGCCCTCTGTAAAGGCACAGCAGAGATGGCCACACCCTCTCCCTCAGTGAGGGCAGTGTTCCCACCTCCCTCAGCCCCGCCCCCTCTCCACAGGTTACCATGGACAACAGATGCTGCATTCTGAGGCCAGGGCGTTCTGAGAATGCCAATGTCAGACAAGATGACCTTAAATGATTTCCTCTTGTGTCAATTTTGGTAAACTTTAGGAGCTAGGAAATGGTCCACTTTACACAAATGTTCAAATTTACTGGCATTTCATATATTCTCTGATATAACATTGTCCTGATTCTTTCTGTATATTCTTTACTTATGTTTTGGTTTTCCTTAATCAAAGTGTATCTTTTAAATCTTGTCAAAGAATATTCTTTGGACTTACTACCTCACCTGAATTTTATACGTTTTCTGTGGTATTAAGTTCTGCTCGTATTTTTATTTATCTTTTTTCTATGTTCTCAGGGTTTATTGTTTTGATCTTCTGATGCCAATTAAAACACTTGGTTATTCATTTTAATAAATGTTTTTACTTAAAAAGATTTGAACTTTTAAAGATTCCAGCTTACTTGTAAGTTTCTATGGGTCAGGTCCTCTATATTGTGGCTGGCCTAAGGCTTTCTTCACAATATGCCAAAGTATATATTGACCTATTTTCCCCTCGACTTTCTGTGATTTCCTACATCTCACCTTTCTTTGCAGACAAGCCATTTGAAATACCCTTAACATATTTCACAGCCAATAAGTCTCTGAAATAATGTGTATTTTTTAGAGAAATCTTCTTATATAATTAGGCAGAAAATCTGACCTGCCATAGTTTTCAAAACAGCATAATTTCACTCTTCTCAATGATGAATCTGTTGTATGACACAACCTTTGAGTATTTAGCTTTATCAATGACATGTACTTTAAAAATGTTTTAGAGATCCTAACAGTCTTTGAAAACATCCTTGATCCTTGTTTCAGTTCCAGTTTTGTGTATACTTTCTGCCTTGCACCAGATTATTCCAACATCTGATGGATGGCCTAGGGAATCTAATTCTGGTATTGATTGTTTTTGCTGCTTGTCTCCCCTTGTAGCTGATTTATTCTTTATTGTGTAAATTTAGATCATGAGCTCATGTTTAGCTAAACAGCTGACCTTGTAAGAGGCTTAGGTGTGAATGCTTGTAAGCTTCAGCAGAAACTCCACAAAGATTTTTTTGTGTCCCTCCAATGAGTTACCCGCGCGGACCCCGTTTTCTACAAGTGTTGGTCCACTACCCCCTCTAGAGGCTGGGACTCAGACAGGACTGCTTAGCTTCCCCTGATCTAGGGTAGTGGCTTTGAGCGGCCTGTGGCCTGCCAGGAGGCTCCCCGCGTGTGTCCCACGACCGATCTGCCTGCGAACTTTGGTCACCTGGCAGGAAGCTATGATGCCCAGACCTATGGTTAGCTTTGCAGCGAGGTGTACTGCGCGGACCGGGTCCACACACACTGCAAGTAAGAGGGCGGCCTCAGTGGAAAGGTGAGAGTTTGGCCAGCTGTGCAGACAAAGAAGGCGCCCTTTGTCCTGGGCCTAAATGCTTGTGACACCCCACTGGGCCTGCCGGGCTCTGAGGGCCCTGCCCTGGGCCCACTGCTCCCCTGCCCTTTGTTCAGTCACAGCAGAGATGGTCACACCCACTCCCTCAGTGAGGGCAGTGTTCCCAACTCCCTCAGCCCCGCCCCCTCTCCACAGGTTACCATGGACTACAGATGCTGCGTTCTGAGTCCAGGGCATTCCGAGAATGCCAAGGGCAGACATGATGACCTTAAATGATTTCCTCTTGTGTCAATTTTGGTAAACTTTAGGAGCTAGGAAATGGTCCACTTTACACAAACGTTCAAATTTACTGGCATTTCATATATTCTCTGCTATAACATTGTCCTGATTCTTTCTGTATATTCTTTTTATGTTTTGGTTTTCCTTAATCAAAGTGTGTCTTTTAAATCTTGTCAAAGAATATCCTTTGGTCTTACCACATCCCCTGAATTTTATACATTTTCAATTGTATTACGTTCTCCTCATATCTTTATTTATCTTTTTTCTATGTTCTCAGATTTTATTGTTTTGATATTCTGATGTCAATTAAAACACTTGATTATTCATTTTAATAAATCTTTTTACTTATAAAGATTTGAACTTTTCAAGATTCCAGCTTACTTGTAAGTTTCAATGGGTCAGGTCCTCTACATTGTTGCTGGCCTAAGGCTTAGTTCACCATATAGCAATGTATATATTGACCTATTTTCCCCTCTACTTTCTGTGATTCCCTACATCTCACCTTTCTTTGCAGACAAGCCATTTGAAATACCCTTAACTTATTTCACAGCCAATAAGTCTCTGAAATAATGTGTATTTTTTAGAGAAATCTTCTTTTATAATTAGGCAGAAAATCTGACCTGCCATAGTTTTCAAAACAGCATAATTTCACTCTTCTCAATGATGAATCTGTTGTAGGACACAACCTTTGAGTATTTAGCTTTATCAATGACATGTACTTTAAAAATGTTTTAGAGATCCTACCAGTCTTTAAAACATCCTTCTGTTCCAGTTTTGTGTATACTTTCTGCCTTGCACCTGATTATTCCAACATCTGATGGATAGCCTAGGGAATCTAATTCTGGTATTGATTGTTTTTGCTGCTTGTCTCCCCTTGTAGCTGATTCTTCATTATTGTGTAAATTTAGATTATGAGCTCATGTTTAGCTAAATAGCTGACCTTGTAAGAGGCTTAGGTGTGAATGCTCGTAAGCTTCAGCAGAAAGTCCACAAAGATTTTTTTCTGTCCCTCCAATGAGTTACCCGCACGCACCCCGTTTTCTACAAGTGTTGGTGCACTACTTTCTCTAGAGGCTGGGACTCAGACAGGACTGCTTAGCTTCCCCCGATCTCGGGCTGTGGCATTGGGCGGCCTGTGGCCTGGGCAGGAGCCTCTCTGCGTGTGTCCCTCGGACCCATCTGCCTGCGAACTTCGGTCACCTGGCAGGAAGCTACGATGCGCAGACCTATGGTTAGCTGTGCAGAGAGTTGCACTGCACACACAGGTTCCACACGCACTTCAAGTAAGAAGGCGTCCTGAGTGGAAAGGTGAAAGTTTGGGCAGCTGTGCAGACAAAGAAGGCGTCCTTTGTCCTGGGCCTAAATGCTTGTGACACCCAACTGGGCCTGCCGGGCTCTGACGGCCCTGCCCTGGGCACACTGTTCCCCTGCCCTTTGTTCAGTCACAGCAGAGATGGCCACAGCCACTCCCTCAGTGAGGGCCGTGTTCCAAACTCCCTCAGCCCCGCCCCCTCTCCGCAGGTTACCATGGACTACCGATGCTGCATTCTGAGTCCAGGGCATTCCGAGAATGCCAAGGGCAGACATGATGACCTTAAATGATTTCCTCTTGTGTCAGTTTTGGTAAACTTTAGGAGCTAGGAAATGGTCCACTATACAGAAATGTTCAAATTTACTGGCATTTCATATATTCTCTGCTATAACATTGCCCTGATTCTTTTGGATATACTTTACTTATGTGTTGCTTTTCCTTAATCAAAGTTTGTCTTTTAAACCTTGTCAAAGAATATTCTTTGGACTTACTACATCACATGAATTTTATACTTTGTGTATTGTATTAAGTTCTCCTCATATTTATTTATCTTTTTTCTATGTTCTCAGGTTTTATTGTTTTGATATTCTCATGTCAATTAAAACACTTGGTTATTCATTTTAATAAATCTATTTACTTATAAAGATTTCAACTTTTCAAATTTCCAGCTTTCTTGTAAGTTTCTAAGGGTCACGTCCTCTACATTGTGGCTGGCCTAAGGCTTAGTTCACCATATAGCAATGTATATATTGACCTATTTTCCCCTCGACTTTCTGTGATTCCCTACATCTCACCTTTCTTTGCAGACAAGCCATTTGAAATATACACTTTACTTATTTCACAGCCAATAAGTCTTTGAAATAATGTGTATTTTTTAGAGAAATCTTCTTATATAATTAGGCAGAAAATCTGACCTGCCATAGTTTTCAAAACAGCATAATTTCACTCTTCTCAAGGATGAATCTGTTGTATTACACAACCTTTGAGTATTTAGCTTTATCAATGACATGTACTTTAAAAATGTTTGAGAGATCCGACCAGTCTTTGAAATCATCCTTGTTCCTTGTTTCAGTTCCAGTTTTGTGTATACTTTCTGCCTTGCACCTATTATTCCAACATCTGATGGATGGCCTATGGAATCTAATTCTGGTATTGATTGTTTTTGCTGATTGTCTCCCCCTGTAGCTGATGTCTTCATTATTGTGTAAATTTAGATCATGAGCTCATGTTTAGCTAAACATCTGACTTTGTAAGAGGCTTAGGTGTGAACACTCGTAAGTTTCATCAGAAAGTCTGCAAAGATTTATTTGTGTCCCTCCAATGAGTTGCCCGCGAGGACCCCGTTTTCTACAAGTGTCGGTGTACTACTCCCTCTAGAGGCACGGCGTCATGCAGGGCTGCTTTGCGCCCCACGATCTGTGTCAGTGGCAGTGGGCGGCATGTGGCCCGGGCAGGAGACACTCTGCGTGTGTCCCAAGGACCCATCTTCCTGCGAACTTCGGTCACCTGGCAGGAAGCTACGATGCCCAGACATATGTTTAGCTGTGCAGCGAGGTGTACTGCGCGGACAGGTTCCACATGCACTTCAAGTAAGAGGGCAGCCTGAGTGGAAAGTTGAGAGTCTGGGCAGCTGTGCAGACAAAGAAGGCGCCCTTTTCCTGTGCCTAAAAGCTTGTGACACCCCACTGGGCCTGCCGGGCTCTGAGATCCCTGCCCTGGGCCCCCACCACCCCTGCCCTTTGTTCTGTCACAGCAGAGATGGCCACACCCACTCCCTCAGTGAGGGCCGTGTTCCAAACTCCCTCAGCCCCGCCCCCTCTCAGCAGGTTACCATGGACTACAGATGCTGCATTCTGAGGCCAGGGCATTCCGAGAATGCCAAGGGCAGACATGATGATCTTAAATGACTTCCTCTTGTGTCAGTTTTGGTAAACTTTAGGAGCTAGGAAATGGTCCACATTACAGAAATGTTCAAATTTACTGGCATTTCATATATTCTCTGCTATAACATTGTCCTGATTCTTTCTGTATATTCTTTACTTATGTTTTGGTTTTCCTTAATCAAAGTGTGTCTTTTAAATCTTGTCAAAGAATATTCTTTGGACTTACTACAACTCCTGAATTTTATACATTCTCTATTGTATTTAGTTCTCCTCATATCTTTATTTATATTTTTTCTGTGTTCTCAGGTTTATAGTTTTGATATTCTCATGTCAATTAAAACACTTGGTTATTCATTTTAATAAATCTATTTACTTATAAAGATTTGAACTTTTCAAGATTCCAGCTTACTTGTAAGTTTGTAAGGGTCAGGTCCTCTACATTGTTGCTGGCCTAAGGCTTAGTTCACCATATGGCAACGTATATATTGACCTATTTTCCGCTCGACTTTATGTGATTGCCTACATCTCAACTTTCTTTGCAGACAAGCCATTTGAAATACCCTTAACTTTTTTCACAGCCAATAAGTCTTTGAAATAATGTGTATTTTTATAGAAATCTTCTTAAATATTTAGGCAGAAAATCTGACCTGCCATAGTTTTCAAAACAGCATAATTTCACTCTTCTCAATGATGAATCTGTTGTATTACACAACTTTTGAGTATTTAGCTTTATCAATGTCATGTACTTTAAAAATGTTTTAGAGATCCTACCAGTCTTTGAAAACATCCTTGTTCCTTGTTTCAGTTCCAGTTTTATGTATATTTTCTGCCTTGCACCTGATTCTTCCAACTTCTGATCGATGGCCTAGGGAATCTAATTCTGGTATTGATTGTTTTTGCTGATTGTCTCCCCCTGTAGCTGATTTCTTCATTATTGTGTAAAATTAGATCTGGAGCTCATGTTTAGCTCAACAGCTGACCTTGTAAGAGGCTTAGGTGTGAACACTCGTAAGCTTCATCAGAAAGTCCGCAAAGATTTATTTGTGTCCCTCCGATGAGTTGCCCGCGAGGACCCCGTTTTCTACAAGTGTTGGTCCAATATTCCCTCAAGAGGCACGGCCTCAGACAGGGTTGCATTTTGCCGCACGATCTGGGGCAGTGGAAGTGGGCGGCCTGTGGCCCGGGCAAGAGCCTCTCTGCGTGTGTCCCAGGGAACCATCTGCCTGCGAACTTCGGTCACCTGGCAGGAAGCTACAATGCCCAGACATATGGTTAGCTGTGCAGCAAGGTGTATTGCGCGGACAGGTTCCACACACACTTCAGGTAAGAGGGCGGCCTGAGTGGAAAGGTGAGAGTTTGGGCAGCTGTGCAGACAAAGAAGGCGTCCTTTGTCCTTGGCCTAAAAGCTTGTGAAACCCCACTGGGCCTGCCGTGTTCTCAGGGCCCTGCCCTCGGCCCCCTGCTCCCCTGCCCTTTGTTCAGTCACAGCAGAGATGGCCACACCCAGTCGCTCAGTGAGGGCAGTGTTCCAAACTGCCTCAGTTCCGCCCCATCTCCGCAGGTTTCCATGGACTACAGATGCTGCCTTCTGAGTACAGGGCATTCCGAGTATGCCAAGGGCAGACATGATGACCTTACATGATTTCCTCTTGTGTCAGTTTTGGTAAACTTTAGGAGCTAGGAAATGGTCAACTTTACACAAATGTTCAAATTTACTGGCATTTCATATATTCTCTGCTACAACATTGTCCTGATTCTTTCGGTATATTCTTTACTTATGTTTTGGTTTTCCTTAATCAAAGTGTGTCTTTTAAATCTTGTCAAAGAATATACTTAGACTTACTACATCACCTGAATTTTATACATTTTCTATTGTATTATGTTCTCCTCATATCTTTATTTATATTTTTTCTGTGTTCTCAGGGTTATTGTTTTGATATTCTCATGTCAATTAAAACACTTGGTTATTCATTTTAATAAATCTTTTTACTTATAAAGATTTCAACTTTTCAAGATTCCAGCTTACTTGTAAGGTTCTAAGGGTCAAGTCCTCTACATTGTTGCTGGCCTAAGGCTTAGTTCACCATATATCAATGTATATATTGACCTATTTTCCCCTCGACTTTTTGTGATTCCCTACATCTCACCTTTCTTTGCAGACAAGCCATTTGAAATACTCTTAACTTATTTCACAGCCAATAAGTCTTTGAAATAATGTGTATTTTTTAGAGAAATCTTCTTATATAATTAGGCAGAAAATCTGAACTGCCATAGTTTTCAAAACAGCATAATTTCACTCTTCTCAATGATGAATCTGTTGTATGACACAACATTTGAGTATTTAGCTTTATCAATGACATGTACTTTAAAAATGTTTTAGAGATCCTACCAGTCTTTGAAAACATCCTTGTTCCTTGTTTCAGTTCCAGTTTTGTGTATACTTTCTGCCTTGCACCTGATTATTCCAACATCCGATGGATGGCCTAGGGAATCTAATTCTGGTATTGATTGTTTTTGCTGCTTGTCTCCCCTTGTAGCTGATTTCTTCAGTATTGTGTAAATTTAGATCATGAGCTCATGTTAACTAAACAGCTGACCTTGTAAGCGGCTTAGGTGTGAACGCTCCTAAGCTGCAGCAGAAAGTCCACAAAGATTTTTTTCTGTCCCTCCAATGAGTTACCCGCTCGGACCCCGTTTTCTACAAGTGTTGGTCCACTACTCTCTCTACAGGCTGGGACTCAGACAGGACTGCTTTGCTTCCCCCCATCTGGGGTAGTGGATTTGGGCGGCCTGTGTCCTGGGCAGGAGGCTCCCCGCGTGTTTCCCACGACCGATCTGCCTGCGAACTTCGGTCACCTGGCAGGAAGCTATGATGCCCAGACCTATGGTTAGCTTTGCAGCGAGGTGTTCTGTGCGGACCGGTTCCACACACATTTCAAGTAAGAGGGAGGCCTGAGTGGAAAGGTGAGAATTTGGGCAGCTGTGCAGACAAAGAAGGCGCACTGTGGCCTGGGCCTAAATGCTTGTGACACACGACTGGGCCTGCCGGGCTCTGAGGGCCCTGCCGTTGGACCCCTTCTCCCCTGCCCATTGTTAATACACAGCAGAGATGGACACACCCACTCCCTCAGTGAGGGCAGTGTTCCCAACTCCCTGAGCCACGGCCCCTCTCCGCAGGTTACCATGGACAACAGATGCTGCATTCTGAGGCCAGGGCGTTCTGAGAATGCCAAGGACAGACATGATGACCTTAAATGATTTCCTCTTGTGTCAATACTGGTAAATTTTAGGAGCTAGGAAATGGTCCACTTTACACAAATGTTCAAATTTACTGGCATTTCATATATTCTCTGCTGTAACATTGTCCTGATTCTTTCTGTAAATTATTTTCTTATGTTTTGGTTTTCCTTAATCAAAGTGTGTCTTTTAAATCTTGTCAAAGAATATTCTTAGACTTATTACATCTCCTGAATTTTATACATTTTCTATTGTATTAAGTTCTCCTCATATCTTTATTTATATTTTTTCTGTGTTCTCAGGTTTACTTTTTTGATATTCTCATGTCAATTAAAACACTTGGATATTCATTTTAATAAATGTTTTTACTTATAAAGATTTGAACTTTTAAAGATTCCAGCTTGCTTGTAAGTTTCAATGGGTCAGGTCCTCTACATTGTTGCTGGCCTAAGGCTTAGTTCACCATATATCAATGTATATATTGACCTATTTTCCCCTCGACTTTCTGTGATTCCCTACATCTCACCTTTCTTTGCACACAAGCCATTTGAAATACTCTTAACTTATTTCACAGCCAATAAGTCGTTGAAATAATGTGTATTTTTTAGAGAAATCTTCTTATATAATTAGGCAGAAAATCTGACCTGCCATAGTTTTCAAAACAGCATAATTTCACTCTTCTCAATGATGAATCTGTTGTATGACATAACCATTGTGTATTTAGCTTTATCAATGACTTGTACTTTCAAAATGTTTTAGAGATCCTACCAGTCTTTGAAAACATCCTTGTTCCTTGTTTCAGTTCCAGTTTTGTGTATACTTTCTGCCTTGCACCTGATTATTCCAACATCCGATGGATGGCCTAAGGAATCTAATTCTGGTATTGATTGTTTTTGCTGCTTGTCTCCCCTTGTAGCTGATTTCTTCATTATTGTGTAAATTTAGATCATGAGCTCATGTTAACTAAACAGCTGACCTTGTAAGAGGCTTAGGTGTGAACGCTCGTAAGCTGCAGCAGAAAGTCCACAAAGATTTTTTTGTGTCCCTCCAATGAGTTGCCCGCGCGGACCCCGTTTTCTACAAGTGTTGGTCCACTACTCCCTCTAGGGGCTAGGACTTAGACAGGACGGCTTTGCTGCCCCCGATCTGTGATAGTGGCTTTGGGCGGCCTGTGGCCTGGGCAGGAGGCTCCCCGCGTGTGTCCCACGACCGATCTGCCTGCGAACTTCGGTCACCTGGCAGGAAGCTATGATGCCCAGACCTATGGTTAGCTTTGCAGCGAGGTGTACTGCGCGGACCGGTTCCACACACACTTCAAGTAAGAGGGCGGCCTGAGTGGAAAGGTGAGAGTTTGGGCAGGTGTGCAGACAAAAGTCGCACCTTGGCCTGGGCCTAAATGCTTGTGACACCCCACTGGGCCTGCCGGGCTCTGAGGGCCCTGCCCTGGGCCCCCTTCTCCCCTGCCCTGGGCCCCCTTCTCCCCTGCCCTTTGTTAAGTCACAGCAGAGATGGCCTCACCCAGTCCCTCAGTGAGTGCAGTGTTCCAACCTCCCTCAGCCCCGCCCTATCTCCGCAGGTTACCATGGACTACAGATGCTGCATTCTGAGTCCAGGGCATTCCGAGAATGCCAAGGGCAGACATGATGACCTTAAATGATTTCCTCTTGTGTCAGTTTTGGTAAACCTTAGGAGCTAGGAAAAGGTCCACTTTACACAAATGTTCAAATTTACTGGCATTTCATATATTCTCTGCTATAACATTGTCCTGATTCTTTCTGTATATTCTTTTTATGTTTTGGTTTTCCTTAAGCAAAGTGTGTCTTTTAAATCTTGTCAAAGAATATTCTTTGGACTTACTACATCCCCTGAATTTTATACGTTTTCAATTGTGTTAAATTCTCCTCATATCTTTATTTATCTTTTTTCTATGTACTCAGGTTTTATTGTTTTGATCTTCTGATGTCAATTAAAACACTTGGTTATTCATTTTAATAAAACTTTTTACTTATAAAGATTTGAACTTTTCAAGATTCCAGCTTACTTGTAAGTTTCTAAAGGTCTGGTCCTCTACATTGTTGCTGGCCTAAGGCTTAGTTCACCATATAGCAATGTATATATTGACCTATTTTCCCCTGGACTTTCTGTGATTCCCTATATCTCACCTTTCTTTGCAGACAAGCCATTTGAAATACCCTTTACTTATTTCACAGCCAATAAGTCTCTGAAATAATGTGTATTTTTTAGAGAAATCTTCTTTTATAATTAGGCAGAAAATCTGACCTGCCATAGTTTTCAAAACAGCATAAATTCACTCTTCTCAATGATGAATCTGTTGTATGACACAACCTTTGAATATTTAGCTTTATCAATGATATGTACTTTAAAAATGTTTTAGAGATCCTACCAGTCTTTGAAAACATCCTTGTTCCTTGTTTCAGTTCCAGTTTTGTGTATACTTTATGCCTTGCACCTGATTATTCCAACATCTGATGGATGGCCTAGGGAATCTAATTCTGGTATTGATTGTTTTTGCTGCTTGTCCCCTTGTAGCTGATTTCTTCATTATTGTGTAAATTTAGATCATGAGCTCATGTTTAGCTAAACAGCTGACCTTGTAAGAGGCTTAGGTGTGAACGCTCGTAAGCTTCAGCAGAAAGTCCACAAAGATTTGTTTGTGTCCCTCCAATGAGTTACCCGCGCGGATCCCGTTTTCTACAAGTGTTGGTCCACTACTCCCTCTAGAGGCTGGGACTCAGACAGGACTGCTTTGCTTCACCTGATCTGTGGTAGTGGCTTTGGGCGGCATGTGGCCTGGCAGGAGGCTCCCCGCGTGTGTCCCACGACCGATCTGCCTGCGAACTTCGGTCACCTGGCAGGAAGCTATGATGCCCAGACCTATGGTTAGCTTTGCAGCGAGGTGTACTGCGCGGACCGGTCCACACACACTTCAAGTAAGAGGGCGGCCTGAGAGGAAAGGTGAGATTTTGGGCATCTGTGCAGACAAAGAAGGCGCCATTTGTCCTGGGCCTAAATGCTTGTGAAACACCACTGGGCCTGCCAGTGCTCTGAGGGCCCTGCCCTGGGCCCCCTGCTCCCCTGCCCTTTGTTCAGTCAGAGCAGAGATGGCCACACCCACTCCCTCAGTGAGGGCAGTGTTCCCACCTCCCTCAGCCCGGCCCCTTCTCCACGGGTTACCATGGACTACAGATGCTGCATTCTGAGGCCAGGGCGTTCCGAGAATGCCAAGGGCTGACATGATGACCTTAAATGATTTCCTCTTGTGTCAATTTTGATAAACTTTAGGAGCTAGGAAATGGTCCACTTTACACAAATGTTCAAATTTACTGGCATTTCATATATTCTCTGCTATAACATTGTCCTGATTCTTTCTGTATATTCTTTACTTATGTTTTGGTTTTCCTTAATCAAAGTGTGTCTTTTAAATCTTGTCAAAGAATATTCTTTGGACTTACTACCTCACCTGAATTTTATACGTTTTCTGTGGTATTAAGTTCTGCTCATATCTTTATTTATCTTTTTTCTATGTTCTCAGGGTTTATTGTTTTGATCTTCTGATGTCAATTTAAACACTTTGTTATTCATTTTAATAAATCTTTTTACTTATAAAGATTTGAACTTTTAAAGATTCCAGCTTACTTGTAAGTTTCTGAGGGTCAGATCCTCTACATTGTTGCTGGCCTAAGGCTTAGTTCACAATATGTCAAAGTATATATTGACCTAGTTTCCCCTCGACTTTCTGTGATTCCCTACATCTCAACTTTCTTTGCAGACAAGCCATTTGAAATACCCTTAACTTATTTCATAGCGAATAAGTCTTTGAAATAATGTGTATTTTTTAGAGAAATCTTCTTATATATTTAGGCAGAAAATCTGACCTGCCATAATTTTCAAAACAGCATAATTTCTCTCTTCTCAATGATGAATCTGTTGTATTACACAACCTTTGAGTATTTAGCTATATCAATGACATGTACTTTAAAAATGTTTTAGAGATCCTACCGGTCTTTGAAATCATCCTTGTTCCTTGTTTCAGTTCCAGATTTATGTATATTTTCTGCCTTGCACCTGATTATTCCAACGTCAGATCGATGGCCTAGGGAATCTAATTCTGGTATTGATAGTTTTTGCTGATTGTCTCCCCCTGTAGCTGATTTCTTCATTATTGTGTAAATTTAGATCATGAGCTCATGTTTAGATAAACATCTGACTTTGTAAGAGGCTTAGGTGTGAACACTCGAAAGCTTCATCAGAAAGTCCGCAAAGATTTATTTGTGTCCCTCCAATGAGTTGCCCACAAGGACCCCGTTTTCTACAAGTGTTGGTCCAATACTCCCTCTAGAGGCACGGCCTCAGACAGGGCTGCTTTGTGCCCCACTATCTGGAGCTGTGGCAGTGGGCGGGCTCTGGCCTGGGCAGGAGCCTCTCCGCGTGTGTCCCAGGGACGCATCTGCCTGCGAACTTCGGTCACCTGGCAGGAAGCAACGATGCCCAGAGCTATGGTTAGCTGTGCAGCGAGGTTTACAGCGCGGACAGGTTCCACAAGCACTTCAAGTAAGAGGGCGGCCTGAGTGGAAAGGTGAAAGTTTGGGCAGCTGTGCAGACAAAGAAGGAGCCCTTTGTCCAGGGCCTAAATGCTTGTGACACCTCACTGGGCCTCCCGGGCACTGAGGGCCCTGCCCTGGGCCCCTTGTTCACCTGCCCTTTGTTCAGTCACAGCAGAATTGGCCACACCCACTCAATCAGTGAAGGCCGTGTTCCAAACTCCATCAGCCCTGCCCCCTCTCCGCAGTTTACCATGGACTACAGATGCTGCATTCTGAGTCCAGGGCATTCCGAGAATGCCAAGGGCAGACATGATGACCTTAAATGATTTCCACTTGTGTCAGTTTTGGTAAACCTTAGGAGCTACGAAAAGGTCCACTTTACACAAATGTTCAAATTTACTGGCATTTCATATATTCTCTGCTATAACATTGTCCTTATTCTTTCTGTATATTCTTTTTATGTTTTGGTTTTCCTTAATCAAAGTGTGTCTTTTAAATATTGTCAAATAATATTCTTTGGACTTACTACATCCCGTGAATTTTATACGTTTTAAATTGTATTAAGTTCTCCTCATATCTTTATTATCTTTTTTCTATGTTCTCAGGTTTTATTGTTTTAATCTTCTGATGTCAATTAAAACACTTGGTTATTCATTTTAATAAATCTTTTTACTTATAAAGATTTGAACGTTTCAAGATTCCAGCTTACTTGTAAGTTTCTAAGGGTCAGGTCCTCTACATTGTTGCTGGCCTAAGGCTTAGTTCACCATATAGCAATGTATATATTGACCTATTTTCCCCTGGACTTTCTGTGATTCCCTATATCTCACCTTTCTTTGCAGACAAGCCATTTGAAATACCCTTTACTTATTTCACAGCCAATAAGTCTCTGAAATAATGTGTATTTTTTAGAGAAATCTTCTTTTATAATTAGGCAGAAAATCTGACCTGCCATAGTTTTCAAAACAGCATAATTTCACTCTTCTCAATGATGAATCTGTTGTATGACACAACCTTTGAATATTTAGCTTTATCAATGACATGTACTTTAAAAATGTTTTAGAGATCCTACCAGTCTTTGAAAACATCCTTCTTCCTTTTTTCAGTTCCAGTTTTGTGTATACTTTCTGCCTTGCACCAGATTATTCCAACATCTGATGGATGGCCTAGGGAATCTAATTCTGGTATTGATTGTTTTTGCTGCTTGTCTCCCCTTGTAGCTGATTTCTTCATTATTGTGTGAATTTAGATCATGAGCTCATGTTTAGCTAAACAGCTGACCTTGTAAGAGGCTTAGGTGTGAACGCTCGTAAGCTTCAGCAGAAAGTCCACAAAGATTTGTTTGTGTCCCTCCAATGAGTTACCCGTGCGTACCCCGTTTTCTACAAGTGTTGGTCCACTAATCCCTCTAGAGGCTGGGACTCAGACAGGACTGCTTTGCTTCCCCCGATCTGGGGTAATGGCTTTGGGCGGCCTGTGGCCTGGGCAGGAGGCTCCCCGCGTGTGTCCCACGACCGATCTGCCGGCGAACTTCGGTCACCTGGCAGGAAGCTATGATGCCCAGACCTATGGATAGCTTTGCAGCGAGGTGTACTGCACGGACAGGGTCCACACACACTTCAAGTAAGAGGGCGGCCTGAGTGGAAAGGTGAGAGTTTGGGCTGCTGTGCAGACAAAGAAGGAGCCCTTTGTCCTGGGCCTAAATGCTTGTGACACACGACTGGGCCTGCCTGGCTCTGAGGTCCTTGGACTGGGCCCCCTGCTCCCCTGCCCTTTGTTCAGTCACAGCAGAGATGGCCACACCCACTCCCTCAGTGAGGGCAGTGTTCCCACCTCCCTCAGCCCCGCCCCCTCTCCACAGGTTACCATGGACTACAGATGCTGCATTCTGAGGCCATGGCGTTCCGAGAATGCCAAGGGCAGACATGATGACCTTAAATGATTTCCTCTTTTGTCAATTTTGGTAAACTTTAGGAGCTAGGAAATGGTCCACTTTACAGAAATGTTCAAATTTACTGGCATTTCATATATTCTCTGCTATAACATTGTCCTGATTCTTTCTGTATATTCTTTACTTATGTTTTGGTTTTCCTTAATCAAAGTGTGTCTTTTAAATCTTGTCAAAGAATATTCTTTGGACTTTCTACCTCACCTGAATTTTATACGTTTTCTGTGGTATTAAGTTCTGCTCATATGTTTATTTATCTTTTTTCTAAGTTCTCAGGGTTTATTGTTTAGATCTTCTGATGTCAATTAAAACACTTGGTTATTCATTTTAATAAATCTTTTTACTTATAAAGATTTGAACTTTTAAAGATTCCAGCTTACTTGTAAGTTTCTAAGGGTCAGGTCCTCTACATTGTTGCTGGCCTAAGGCTTAGTTCACAATATGGCAAAGTATATATTGACCTATTTTCCCCTCGACTTTCTGTGATTCCCTACATCTCAACTTTCTTTGCAGACAAGCCATTTGAAATACCCTTAACTTTTTTCACAGCCAATAAGTCTTTGAAATAATGTGTATTTTTAGAGAAATCTTCTTATATATTTAGGCAGAAAATCTGACCGGCCATAATTTTCAAAACAGCATAATTTCACTCTTCTCAATGATGAATCGGTTGTATTACAAAACCTTTGAGTATTTAGCTTTATCAATGACATGTACTTTAAAAATGTTTTAGAGATCCTACCAGTCTTTGAAAACATCCTTATTTCTTGTTTCAGTTCCAGTTTTATGTATATTTTCTGCCTTGCACCTGATTAGTCCAACGTCAGATCGATGGCCTAGGGAATCTAATTCTGGTAATGATAGTTTTTTCTGATTGTCTCCCCCTGTAGCTGATTTCTTCATTATTGTGTAAATTTAGATCATGAGCTCATGTTTAGCTAAACATCTGACTTTGTAAGAGGCTTGGGTGTGAACACTCATAAGCTTCATCAGAATGTCCGCAAAGATTTATTTGTGTCCCTCCAATGAGTTGCCCGCGAGGACCCCGTTTTCTACAAGTGTTGGTCCAATACTCCCTCTAGAGGCACGGCCTCAGACAGGGCTGCTTTGTGCCCCACGATCTGGGGCTGTGGCAATGGCCGCCCTCTGGCCTGGGCAGGAGCCTCTCCGCGTGTGTCCCAGGGACGCATCTGCCTGCGAACTTCGGTCACCTGGCAGGAAGCTACGATGCCCAGAGCTATGGTTAGCTGTGCAGCGAGGTGTACTGCGCGGAGAGGTTCCACAAGCACTTCAAGTAAGAGGGCGGCCTGAGTGGAAAGGTGAAAGTTTGGGCAGCTGTGCAGACAAAGAAGGAGCCCTTTGTCCAGGACCTAAATGCTTGTGACACCTCACTAGGCCTGCCGGGCTCTGAGGGCCCTGCACTGGGCCCCCTGTTCACCTGCGCTATGTTCAGTCACAGCAGAATTGGCCACACCCACTCCCTCAGTGAAGGCCGTGTTCAAACTCCCTCAGCCCTGCCCCCTCTCCGCAGTTTACCATGGACTACAGATGCTGCATTCTGAGTCCAGGGCATTCCGAGAATGCGAAGGGCAGACATGATGACCTTAAATGATTTCCTCTTGTGTCAGTTTTTGTAAACTTTAGGAGCTAGGAAAAGGTCCACTTTACACAAATGTTCAAATTTACTGGCATTTCATATATTCTCTGCTATAACATTGTCCTGATTCTTTCTGTATATTCTTTTTATGTTTTGGTTTTCCTTAATCAAAGTGTGTCTTTTAAATCTTGTCAAAGAATATTCTTTGGACTTACTACATCCCCTGAATTATATACGTTTTCAATTGTATTAAGTTCTCCTCATATCTTTATTTATGTTTTTTCTATGTTCTCAGGTTTTATTGTTTTGATATTCTGATGTCAATTAAAACACTTGATTATTCATTTTAATAAATATTTTTACTTATAAAGATTTGAACTTTTCAAGATTCCAGCTTACTTGTAAGTTTCTAAGGGTCAGGTCCTCTACATTGTTGCTGGCCTAAGGCTTAGTTCACCATATAGCAATGTATATATTGACCTTTTTTCCCCTCGACTTTCTGTGATTCCCTATATCTCAACTTTCTTTGCAGACAAGCCATTTGAAATACCCTTAACTTTTTTCACAGTCAATAAGTCTTTGAAATAATGTGTATTTTTAGAGAAATCTTCTTATATATTTAGGCAGAAAACCTGACCTGCCATAATTTTCAAAACAGCATAATTTCACTCTTCTCAATGATGAATCTGTTGTATTACACAACCTTTGAGTATTTAGCTTTATCAATGACATGTACTTCAAAAATGTATTAGAGATCCTACCAGTCTTTGAAAACATCCTTGTTCCTTGTTTCAGTTCCAGTTTTATGTATATTTTCTGCCTTGCACCTGATTATTCCAACGTCAGATCGATGGCCTAGGGAATCTAAGTCTGGTATTGATAGTTTTTGCTGATTGTCTCCCCCTGTAGCTGATTTCTTCATTATTGTGTAAATTTAGATCATGAGCTCATGTTTAGCTAAACAGCTGACCTTGTAAGAGGCTTAGGTGTGAACGCTCGTAAGCTTCAGCAGAAAGTCCACAAAGATTTGTTTTTTCCCTCCAATGAGTTACCCGCGCGGACCCCGTTTTCTACAAGTGTTGGTCCACTACTCCCTCTAGAGCCTGGGACTCAGACAGGACTGCTTAGCTTCCCCGATCTGGGGTAGTGGCTTTGGGCGCCCAGTGGCCTGGGCAGGAGCCTCCCCGCGTGTGTCCCACGACCGATATGCATGCGAACTTCAGTCACCTGGCAGGAAGCTATGATGCCCAGACCTATGGTTAGCTTTGCAGTGAGGTGTACTGCGCGAACAGGGTCCACACACACTTCAAGTAAGAGGGCGGCCTGAGTGGAAAACTGAGAGTTTGGGCAGCTGTGCAGACAAAGAAGGTGCCCATTGTCCTGGGCCTAAATGCTTGTGACACTCCACTGTGCCTGCCGGGCTCTGAGGGCCCTACCCTGGGACCCCTGCTCCCCTGCCCTTTGTAAAGGCACAGCAGAGATGGACACACCCACTCCCTCAGTGAGGGCAGTGTTCCCACCTCCCTCAGCCCCGCCCCCTCTCCACAGGTTACCATGGACAACAGATGCTGCATTCTGAGGCCAGGGCGTTCCGAGAATGCCAATGGCAGACATGATGACCTTAAATGATTTCCTCTTGTGTCAATTTTGGTAAACTTTAGGAGCTAGGAAATGGTCCACTTTACACAAATGTTCAAATTTACTGGCATTTCATATATTCTCTGCTATAACATTGTCCTGATTCTTTCTGTATATTCTTTACTTATGTTTTGGTTTTCCTTAATCAAAGTGTATCTTTTAAATCTTGTCAAAGAATATTCTTTGGACTTACTACCTCACCTGAATTTTATACGTTTTCTGTGGTATTAAGTTCTGCTCGTATTTTTATTTATCTTTTTTCTATGTTCTCAGGGTTTATTGTTTTGATCTTCTGATGCCAATTAAAACACTTGGTTATTCATTTTAATAAATGTTTTTACTTATAAAGATTTGAACTTTTAAAGATTCCAGCTTACTTGTAAGTTTCTATGGGTCAGGTCCTCTATATTGTGGCTGGCCTAAGGCTTTCTTCACAATATGCCAAAGTATATATTGACCTATTTTCCCCTCGACTTTCTGTGATTCCCTACATCTCACCTTTCTTTGCAGACAAGCCATTTGAAATACCCTTAACATATTTCACAGCCAATAAGTCTCTGAAATAATGTGTATTTTTTAGAGAAATCTTCTTATATAATTAGGCAGAAAATCTGACCTGCCATAGTTTTCAAAACAGCATAATTTCACTCTTCTCAATGATGAATCTGTTGTATGACACAACCTTTGAGTATTTAGCTTTATCAATGACATGTACTTTAAAAATGTTTTAGAGATCCTAACAGTCTTTGAAAACATCCTTGATCCTTGTTTCAGTTCCAGTTTTGTGTATACTTTCTGCCTTGCACCTGATTATTCCAACATCTGATGGATGGCCTAGGGAATCTAATTCTGGTATTGATTGTTTTTGCTGCTTGTCTCCCCTTGTAGCTGATTTATTCTTTATTGTGTAAATTTAGATCATGAGCTCATGTTTAGCTAAACAGCTGACCTTGTAAGAGGCTTAGGTGTGAATGCTTGTAAGCTTCAGCAGAAACTCCACAAAGATTTTTTTGTGTCCCTCCAATGAGTTACCCGCGCGGACCCCGTTTTCTACAAGTGTTGGTCCACTACCCCCTCTAGAGGCTGGGACTCAGACAGGACTGCTTAGCTTCCCCTGATCTAGGGTAGTGGCTTTGAGCGGCCTGTGGCCTGCCAGGAGGCTCCCCGCGTGTGTCCCACGACCGATCTGCCTGCGAACTTTGGTCACCTGGCAGGAAGCTATGATGCCCAGACCTATGGTTAGCTTTGCAGCGAGGTGTACTGCGCGGACCGGGTCCACACACACTGCAAGTAAGAGGGCGGCCTCAGTGGAAAGGTGAGAGTTTGGCCAGCTGTGCAGACAAAGAAGGCGCCCTTTGTCCTGGGCCTAAATGCTTGTGACACCCCACTGGGCCTGCCGGGCTCTGAGGGCCCTGCCCTGGGCCCACTGCTCCCCTGCCCTTTGTTCAGTCACAGCAGAGATGGTCACACCCACTCCCTCAGTGAGGGCAGTGTTCCCAACTCCCTCAGCCCCGCCCCCTCTCCACAGGTTACCATGGACTACAGATGCTGCGTTCTGAGTCCAGGGCATTCCGAGAATGCCAAGGGCAGACATGATGACCTTAAATGATTTCCTCTTGTGTCAATTTTGGTAAACTTTAGGAGCTAGGAAATGGTCCACTTTACACAAACGTTCAAATTTACTGGCATTTCATATATTCTCTGCTATAACATTGTCCTGATTCTTTCTGTATATTCTTTTTATGTTTTGGTTTTCCTTAATCAAAGTGTGTCTTTTAAATCTTGTCAAAGTATATCCTTTGGTCTTACCACATCCCCTGAATTTTATACATTTTCAATTGTATTACGTTCTCCTCATATCTTTATTTATCTTTTTTCTATGTTCTCAGATTTTATTGTTTGATATTCTGATGTCAATTAAAACACTTGATTATTCATTTTAATAAATCTTTTTACTTATAAAGATTTGAACTTTTCAAGATTCCAGCTTACTTGTAAGTTTCAATGGGTCAGGTCCTCTACATTGTTGCTGGCCTAAGGCTTAGTTCACCATATAGCAATGTATATATTGACCTATTTTCCCCTCTACTTTCTGTGATTCCCTACATCTCACCTTTCTTTGCAGACAAGCCATTTGAAATACCCTTAACTTATTTCACAGCCAATAAGTCTCTGAAATAATGTGTATTTTTTAGAGAAATCTTCTTTTATAATTAGGCAGAAAATCTGACCTGCCATAGTTTTCAAAACAGCATAATTTCACTCTTCTCAATGATGAATCTGTTGTAGGACACAACCTTTGAGTATTTAGCTTTATCAATGACATATACTTTAAAAATGTTTTAGAGATCCTACCAGTCTTTAAAACATCCTTCTGTTCCAGTTTTGTGTATACTTTCTGCCTTACACCTGATTATTCCAACATCTGATGGATAGCCTAGGGAATCTAATTCTGGTATTGATTGTTTTTGCTGCTTGTCTCCCCTTGTAGCTGATTCTTCATTATTGTGTAAATTTAGATTATGAGCTCATGTTTAGCTAAACAGCTGACCTTGTAAGAGGCTTAGGTGTGAATGCTCGTAAGCTTCAGCAGAAAGTCCACAAAGATTTTTTTCTGTCCCTCCAATGAGTTACCCGCACGCACCCCGTTTTCTACAAGTGTTGGTCCACTACTTCCTCTAGAGGCTGGGACTCAGACAGGACTGCTTAGCTTCCCCCGATCTCGGGCTGTGGCATTGGGCGGCCTGTGGCCTGGGCAGGAGCCTCTCTGCGTGTGTCCCTGGGACCAATCTGCCTGCGAACTTCGGTCACCTGGCAGGAAGCTACGATGCGCAGACCTATGGTTAGCTGTGCAGAGAGTTGCACTGCACACACAGGTTCCACACGCACTTCAAGTAAGAGGGCGTCCTGAGTGGAAAGGTGAAAGTTTGGGCAGCTGTGCAGACAAAGAAGGCGTCCTTTGTCCTGGGCCTAAATGCTTGTGACACCCCACTGGGCCTGCCGGGCTCTGACGGCCCTGCCCTGGGCACACTGTTCCCCTGCCCTTTGTTCAGTCACAGCAGAGATGGCCACAGCCACTCCCTCAGTGAGGGCCGTGTTCCAAACTCCCTCAGCCCCGCCCCCTCTCCGCAGGTTACCATGGACTACCGATGCTGCATTCTGAGTCCAGGGCATTCCGAGAATGCCAAGGGCAGACATGATGACCTTAAATGATTTCCTCTTGTGTCAGTTTTGGTAACCTTTAGGAGCTAGGAAATGGTCCACTATACAGAAATGTTCAAATTTACTGGCATTTCATATATTCTCTGCTATAACATTGCCCTGATTCTTTTGGATATACTTTACTTATGTGTTGCTTTTCCTTAATCAAAGTTTGTCTATTAAACCTTGTCAAAGAATATTCTTTGGACTTACTACATCACATGAATTTTATACGTTGTCTATTGTATTAAGTTCTCCTCATATTTATTTATCTTTTTTCTATGTTCTCAGGTTTTATTGTTTTGATATTCTCATGTCAATTAAAACACTTGGTTATTCATTTTAATAAATCTATTTACTTATAAAGATTTCAACTTTTCAAATTTCCAGCTTTCTTGTAAGTTTCTAAGGGTCACGTCCTCTACATTGTTGCTGGCCTAAGGCTTAGTTCACCATATAGCAATGTATATATTGACCTATTTTCCCCTCGACTTTCTGTGATTCCCTACATCTCACCTTTCTTTGCAGACAAGCCATTTGAAATATACACTTTACTTATTTCACAGCCAATAAGTCTTTGAAATAATGTGTATTTTTTAGAGAAATCTTCTTATATAATTAGGCAGAAAATCTGACCTGCCATAGTTTTCAAAACAGCATAATTTCACTCTTCTCAAGGATGAATCTGTTGTATTACACAACCTTTGAGTATTTAGCTTTATCAATGACATGTACTTTAAAAATGTTTGAGAGATCCGACCAGTCTTTGAAATCATCCTTGTTCCTTGTTTCAGTTCCAGTTTTGTGTATACTTTCTGCCTTGCACCTATTATTCCAACATCTGATGGATGGCCTATGGAATCTAATTCTGGTATTGATTGTTTTTGCTGATTGTCTCCCCCTGTAGCTGATGTTTTCATTATTGTGTAAATTTAGATCATGAGCTCATGTTTAGCTAAACATCTGACTTTGTAAGAGGCTTAGGTGTGAACACTCATAAGTTTCATCAGAAAGTCTGCAAAGATTTATTTGTGTCCCTCCAATGAGTTGCCCGCGAGGACCCCGTTTTCTACAAGTGTCGGTGTACTACTCCCTCTAGAGGCACGGCGTCAGGCAGGGCTGCTTTGCGCCCCACGATCTGTGTCAGTGGCAGTGGGCGGCATGTGGCCCGGGCAGGAGACACTCTGCGTGTGTCCCAAGGACCCATCTTCCTGCGAACTTCGGTCACCTGGCAGGAAGCTACGATGCCCAGACCTATGTTTAGCTGTGCAGCGAGGTGTACTGCGCGGACAGGTTCCACATGCACTTCAAGTAAGAGGGCAGCCTGAGTGGAAAGTTGAGAGTCTGGGCAGCTGTGCAGACAAAGAAGGCGCCCTTTTCCTGGACCTAAATGCTTGTGACACCCCACTGGGCCTGCCGGGCTCTGAGGGCCCTGCCCTCGGCCCCCTGCTCCCCAGCCCTTTGTTCAGTCACAGCAGAGATGGCCACACCCACTCGCTCAGTGAGGGCAGTGTTCCAAACTGCCTCAGTTCCGCCCCATCTCCGCAGGTTTCCATGGACTACAGATGCTGCCTTCTGAGTACAGGGCATTCCGAGTATGCCAAGGGCAGACATGATGACCTTACATGATTTCCTCTTGTGTCAGTTTTGGTAAACTTTAGGAGCTAGGAAATGGTCAACTTTACACAAATGTTCAAATTTACTGGCATTTCATATATTCTCTGCTACAACATTGTCCTGATTCTTTCTGTATATTCTTTACTTATGTTTTGGTTTTCCTTAATCAAAGTGTGTCTTTTAAATCTTGTCAAAGAATATACTTAGACTTACTACATCACCTGAATTTTATACATTTTCTATTATATTAAGTTCTCCTCATATCTTTATTTATATTTTTTCTGTGTTCTCAGGGTTATTGTTTTGATATTCTCATGTCAATTAAAACACTTGGTTATTCATTTTAATAAATCTTTTTACTTATAAAGATTTCAACTTTTCAAGATTACAGCTTACTTGTAAGGTTCTAAGGGTCAGGTCCTCTACATTGTTGCTGGCCTAAGGCTTAGTTCACCATATAGCAATGTATATATTGACCTATTTTCCCCTCGACTTTTTGTGATTCCCTATATCTCACCTTTCTTTGCAGACAAGCCATTTGAAATACTCTTAACTTATTTCACAGCCAATAAGTCTTTGAAATAATGTGTATTTTTTAGAGAAATCTTCTTATATAATTAGGCAGAAAATCTGACCTGCCATAGTTTTCAAAACAGCATAATTTCACTCTTCTCAATGATGAATCTGTTGTATGACACAACCTTTGAGTATTTAGCTTTATCAATGACATGTACTTTAAAAATGTTTTAGAGATCCTACCAGTCTTTGAAAACATCCTTGTTCCTTGTTTCAGTTCCAGTTTTGTGTATACTTTCTGCCTTGCATCTGATTATTCCAACATCCGATGGATGGCCTAGGGAATCTAATTCTGGTATTGATTGTTTTTGCTGCTTGTCTCCCCTTGTAGCTGATTTCTTCATTATTGTGTAAATTTAGATCATGAGCTCATGTTAACTAAACAGCTGACCTTGTAAGAGGCTTAGGTGTGAACGCTCGTAAGCTGCAGCAGAAAGTCCACAAAGATTTTTTTCTGTCCCTCCAATGAGTTACCCGCTCGGACCCCGTTTTCTACAAGTGTTGGTCCACTACTCTCTCTACAGGCTGGGACTCAGACAGGACTGCTTTGCTTCCCCCCATCTGGGGTAGTGGATTTGGGCGGCCTGTGGCCTGGGCAGGAGGCTCCCCGCGTGTGTCCCAGGACCGATCTGCCTGCGAACTTCGGTCACCTGGCAGGAATCTATGATGCCCAGACCTATGGTTAGCTTTGCAGCGAGGTGTTCTGCGCGGACCGGTTCCACACAC